>NC_069500.1:1236112553-1236466303 GCF_027579735.1 Bombina bombina | reverse complement strand
AATTTACAGGTAAATTTGTCTTTATTTTAACTAGGTAGTTATTAAATAGTTAACTATTTAATAACTATTCTACCTAGTTAAAATAAATACAAACTTGCCTGTAATATAAAAATAAACCCTAAGCTAGCTACAATGTAACTATTAGTTATATTGTAGCTAGCTTAGGGTTTATATTACAGGTAAGTATTTAGTTTTAAATAGGAATTATTTAGTTAATAATAGTAATTTTATTTAGATTTATTTAAATTATATTTAAGTTAGGAGGGGTTAGGGTTAGACTTAGATTTAGGGGTTAATAACTTTAATATAGTGGCAGTGACGTTGGGATCAGCAGATTAGGGGTTAATAAATGTAGGTAGGTGTCGGCGATGTTAGGGACAGCAGATTAGGGGTTAATAATATTTAACTAGTGTTTGCGATGCAGGAGTGCCGCGGTTTAGCGGTTAATATATTTATTATAGTGGTGGCGATGTCCAGTTCGGCAGATTAGGGGTTAAAATTTTTATTTTAGTGTTTGCGATGTGGGAGGGCCTCGGTTTAGGGGTTAATAGGTAGTTTATGGGTGTTAGTGTACTTTTTAGCACTTTAGTTAAGAGTTTTATGCTACGGCGTTGTAGTGTAAAACTCTTAACTACTGACTTTTAAATGCGGTACCAGTCTTGACAGGAGAGGGTCTGCTGCTCACTTTTTGTCAGACTCGTAATACCGGCGCTATGCAAGTCCCACTGAAAATATAGGATACGCAATTGACGTAAGTGGATTTGCGGTATTTCCAAGTCTGGCCAAAAAAGTGAGCGATACACCTGTAGCTACAAGACTCGTAATACCAGCGGGCGTTAAAAAGCAGTGTTGGGACCGGCCAACTCTGCTTTTTAAGCCTAACGCCAAACTCGTAATCTAGCCGTTTGAGATTTGATTAAGGGGTGATTCACAAGCTTTAAGAAAAGTTTTTGTATTTTCTAATGATTTTTCTACAAAATTCACCATTAAAGCATATGAAGATTTTTTAGTAGATAAATAATATTTTGTAAAGGAAGGTGATCAACTGATTAAAGCACAGAGAACAAAAACCATAATAAAATCACTTGAGCACTTGAAATATTTACTGGAACTTTACAGAAAACAGGAACAGGAGTTAATACTTTACAGAACAACTCATCTGAGCTCTTACTTACATGGCTTTATCAGCAACTCGGCTTATAGGCTCTATTTATTAAGCAGCGGATGCTTAGTTCTTTTTTATTTTTTTGTACTTTAGTTGGTTTATTTAATTGTATTTATTTGTAGGTATTGTATTTAATTAATTTATTGATCGTGTAGTGTTAGGTTTAATTGTAGATAATTGTAGGTATTTTATTTAATTAATTTATTGATAGTGTAGTGTTAGGTTTAATTGTAACTTAGGTTAGGATTTATTTTACAGGTAATTTTGTAATTATTTTAACTAGGTAGCTATTAAATAGTTATTAACAGAAGACACGTGCAATTCGTTTCGGGAGAATTTCTTTTTCGGATGAATTTTGACCGATTCGGAGATTCTAATGAATCTGAATTTCTGAATTGGCACCATAACTAAAATTCTGAAAATGAATAAATCAGTTTCCGAATTTTCGGATCCATTCTTTATTCATATTCGGAATTTTTCATTGTTCTTCTCTAAACCGCGGTTTCCTGACATCACTGACACTAATTAAAACACTAAATAAAGCTATTAACCCCTAAACCCCTGTTCCCTGACATCGCTGACACTAACTAAACCTATAAACCTCTAAACCGCCGTTCCCCGACATCGCTGACACTAACTAAAACACTAAATATATCTATTAACCCCTAAACCGCCAATCCCCGACATTGCAGACACTAACTAAACATATTAACCTTTAAAACGCAGTTCCCCGACATCGCCAACACTAAATAAAGCTATTGACCCTTAAACCGCCGTTTCCTGTCATTGCCGACACTAAATAAAGCTATTAACCCCATAAACCGCCGTTCCCTGACATTGCCTACACTAACTAAACCTATTAACCTCTGAACCGCCATTCTCCGACATACCCGACACTAACTAAAACACTAAATAAAACTATTAACCCCTAA
Source organism: Bombina bombina (assembly GCF_027579735.1). Classification (NCBI taxonomy): domain Eukaryota; kingdom Metazoa; phylum Chordata; class Amphibia; order Anura; family Bombinatoridae; genus Bombina; species Bombina bombina. The sequence continues at coordinate 1,236,464,206 of NC_069500.1, read as the reverse complement.
ACCACCATTCAATGACATCGCCGACACTAAATAAACATATTAACACCTAAACCACCGTACACCCACATCGCCAACACTAACTAAAACACTAACTAAACCTATTAACCCCTAAACCGCTGCCCCCACATCGCAGCTACCTAATTTTAACTATATTAACCCCTAAACCTAACACCTCCTAACTTTAACATAATTAAAATAGACCTAAATTAAAGTTACAGTTATTAACTAACTACCTTTTTTAAAATAAATACAAAATTACCTGTGAAATAAAAATAAAACCTAAGCTAGCTACAATATAACTATTTAGTAACTACCTAGGTAAAATAAATACAAATTTACCTGTGAAATAAAAATAAAACTTAAGCTTAAACTAAAAAAACCTAAGATTACTAAAAATAAAAAATACTTAAAAATAAAAAACCTAACATTACAAAAAAAAATTAAAACTACAATTACAACTAAATAAAAACTAAATAAAGCTATTAACCCCTAAACCACCGCCCCCCACATTGCCAACACTAAATAGAGCTATTAACCACTAAACCACCGACCCCCCATATTGCGACTCCCTAAATAAACCTATTAACCCCTAAACCGCTGACCCCCCACATTATGACTCCCTAAATAAACCTATTAACCCCTAAACTGCCATCCCCCACATCGCAACAAACTAAATAAAGTTATTAGCCCCTAAACCTAACACCGCCTAACTTTAAAATAAAGTTACAATATAACTACCTATATAAACTTAACTGTGAAATAAAAATAAAACCTAAGCTAGCTACAATATAACCATTTACTAACTACCTAGTTAAAATAAATACGAACTTACCTGGGAAATAAAAATAAAACCGAAGCTTAAACTAAAAAAAACTAACATTACTAAAAATAAAAAACCTAAGATTACTAAAAATAAAAAACCTATTATTACAAAAAAATTAAAACTACAATTACAAAAAATAATAAACAGTAAAATTACAAAAAATAAAAAAACTACCATTAGAAAACATAACAAATATATTTATGTAAAATAATAAAAATTATTTCTATTCTAATACCCCGTTTAAAAAAACCAAAAACCTCCAAAATAAAAAAACCCTAATCTATAATAAACTACCAATATCCCTTAAAAGGGCCTTTTGTAGGGCATTGCCCTAAAGTTAACAGCTCTTTTGCAAACTATTAAAACAATCACCCCCTAACATTATAAATCCCCACCCCCCAAACCCACAAAATAAAAAAAAACAACTAAAAAAAAAACTAATCTACCCATTGCCCCGAAAAGGGCATTTGTATGGGCCTTGCCCTAAAAAGGCAATTCAGATTTTTTACTACCCTTAAAAGAGCATTCAGCTCTTTTTCGGCCCATTAAAATAAAAAAAAGCCCTAATCTGAGAAAACAAAAAAACAACACCTCAAAATCGGTACTCACAGTTGCTGAAGTCCGGCAAAAGATCTTCATCACAGTGGTGAAGCATCTTCATCCAGACGGCTCCATCTTCATCCATCGCGGGACTGGCATCCTTTATCTTCTTCATCCCTGCAGAGGCGGAGCAGTCTGTGAATGGGTGGAGGCAGAGGTCCAGACGGAGGTCCAGGCAGTCCGATGTGGAGGTCCTCTTTATGCGATCGTTGGCCGCAGACTGAGGATTCAATTCAAGGTACCCCTTTTATATTGGGGTACTGTTGCATTCCTATTGGCTGAAAAATTCAAATCAGCCAATAAGAATGAGAGCTGCTTAAATCCTATTGACTGATTTGAAAAGCCACTATGATTTAAGCAGCTCTCATTCCTATTGGCCTAATAGCTATATTTAGTGTTGGCGATGTGGGGGTATGGCGGTTTTGGGGTTAATAGCTTTATTTAGTGTCAGTGATGTGGGTGATGGCAGCGGTTTTAAATAATTTTGTTTTGGCAATCGGCCGCAAATTAGTTTTGTTAAGTTAAATGTTTTTTTCGTTTTTTAGGATTCATTCTTTATTCATATGCATTATTCTATACTCTTCTCTTGGTATGTTTATTTGAAAAGCAAGAATGTAAGTTTAGATGCCGGCCCATTTTTGGTGAACAACCTGGGTTGTCCTTGCTGATTGGACAGCACCAATAAAAATGTGCTGTTCATGGTGCTGAACCAAAAATGTGCTGGCTCCTTAGCTTAGATGCCTTCTTTTTTCAAATAAAGATAGCAAGAGAACGAAGAATAATTGATAATAGGGGTAAATTAGAAAGTTGCTTAAAATTGCATGCTCTATCTGAATCATGAAAGAAAAAATTTGGGTTCAGTGTCCCTTTAACTAAACTAATTTGCTGAAGCAAAATTATTTATTTAACTAATGAAAACGAAACAAACCAAAACAACATTTTTAGCATTGCACATGTCTATATGGAGAGTGAGCAAAAAGTAGGCTAGATATATAACTTATTCCTATCTTTAACATTGTCTGCATATACACTATATGGCCAAAAGAATGTGAACACTTGACCATCACACCTATATGTGCGTGTTGGTCATCCCATTTAAAAAACATGGGTATTAATGTGGAATAAAACCCCCAACCTTTGTGGCTATAACAGACACACCTCTTCTGGGAAGGCTTTCCACAAGATTTTGGAGTGTGCCTGTGGGATTTTTGCTTATTTAGTCACAAGAGCATTTGTGAGGTCAGGCACAAGAAGGTCTAGCATGCAATCAGCATTCCAATTCATCCCAAAGGTGTTCAATAGGGTTGAGATCAGGGCTCTGTACAGGCCACTAAAGTTTCTCCAGACCAAACTCATCAAATCATGTCTTCATTGACCTTGCTTTGTGTGCTCAGGGGCTGGAGCAGGAAAGGGTCTTCCCCAGTTGACACAAAGACAAAAATATTCTGTAACATTAAAATCACTCTTTACTATAACTAATTCACATAGCCCAGCCCCAGACCATTATTCCTCCTCCACTAAACGTTAAAGTAGCACTATGCATTCCAATAGGTAGCTATCTCCTGCCTTCAGTCACAAATGCCTGGTTGCCAGATAGTAAAGCGCGATTCATCACTCCAGAGAACGTTTCCACTGCTCCAGATGACATGACAGCATACTTTACACCACTCCCGCTGAAGCTTGCCTTTTCGCATGTTGATGTAAGGCTTGTGTTCAGCTGCTTGGACATGGAAATCCATTTCATTAAGCTCTCAACACACAGATCTTGTGCTGTTTCCATAAACAGTTTGTAACTCTTTAGTGAGTGATGCAACAGATGATTTACATGCTATATGCCTCAGCACTCTGCAGCCGCTCTCTGTGAATTTGTGTGGTCTACAACTTTGCGGCTGAGTTGTTGTTGCTTCGAGATTATTCCACTTCACAATAACAGCACTTTCAGTTGACCAGCGAAGTAGTAGGGGAGAAATTTCACAAACTGACTTGTGGCAAAGGTGCCATCCAATGACACTGCCACATTTAAAGTCAGTGAGCTCTTCACTATAACCCATTCTACTGCTAATATTTGTCTATGGAGATTTCACAGCTGTGTGCTGAATATTATGCCCATGTTAACAATGAGTGTGGCTGAAACACCTTAACTCAATAATTAGTAGAGGTGTTTGCATAGTTTTGGCCATATAATGTGTGTGTGTGTGTATATACAGTGTATATATATATATATATGAATATATATATATATGAATATATATATAAATAATATATATATATATATATATATATATATATATATATATATATATATATATATATATATATATATATATATATATATATATATATATCCTTCCACAAAAAAGTGCACTCACAGGAATTTAAGATAATCAAAATCCAAAAATGTATTGACTGTTTTCGGAGAAGTTACATCCCCTTTATCATCTCTGATGAAGGGGATGTAACTTCCCCGAAAACATTCAATACATTTTTGAATTTTGATTATCTTAAATTCCTGTGAGTGCACTTTTTTGTGGAAGTATCTAAGGACATAAATGCACCCAGGTAGCTATCGCTAGGTGGGTGGATCTGTAGAATGGAATATAAATATATATATATATATATATATATATATATATATATATTCATTAAAATTATGGTGGCGATAAAAATCTGAGATTAAAATCCTCCATGTTTGAAAAGTAAATCAATACAATTTTCTGCATAGAAAATTAGCACATCTAGGCAAGTTCCCCGCTTGCTTTTCCCCAGTAAAACTCCATATACATTGTTACCAATGCACAAGAGGATTCTGGGTAAGATATGCAAATGATCTTATAAATACTGTCCATATAATACACACACAAAAATCAGACGCACAATACTATAAATGACTTATCAAACAAACACTCACTTTTTCATATAATAAACATTTATATTTTATTTTAAAGCAATAAGAGTAGTGGAGGGGTGAGGGAGAGAGGGGCCCTTGAGGTCAGGGCCTGTCAATAATACCAAATTAACATGTTCATAGAGTTTTATGTCCGACCACCTCATGTGCAAGCCTGTCCTGCAAGGGCTCAAAAGCAGCATTTACTGCTTAATATATTGAGTGTTCAGTAATTAGAACTAAAGATTGTGTGCTATAATAAACAAACTGACAAGACAAAAAGGGTTAATATTCAGACATCCACAGGTATTTGAGTGAATAAGCTTTCTCACTGGCTCAAATCCAGTTCTAAATTGTTCTCAATAAATCATGCTCTTTATACTGTTTATATGATTAACTGTAATATATCAAATGCATTCAAAGATGATTACATTAATCCCTGTTTACAGTCAGAAATAAGAAGAATGACCTTCGAATCAAGAAATGACTTATGTTGCTTACTATTATAGGGGGAAAAATGTAATTTGAAAATTATTATTTGTAATAAGTTTGGTTTAGATAAATGAAAATTCTGAACATTGTACAAAAGTAAAATGCTATGCTATTTAGTAATGCATGCATTGACATGAACTTATTAGCGTTTTGAAATGAATAAAAAAATAACTGTGTTTTTGCTACCTTCTATTACTTTTAGTAAGTGATTGTGCTTATAAGTAGACACAATGAGCATGTACAAGAACTTAAACAATACAAAAGGCAAACAGACATTTGCTTTTTTTTTAACAGGATACAATTGGTTTTCAAGTGTCCACAGCTGTTGAATTAGATAAATCCAAAAATTATCTTTTCTATTGGAAGCTGCTGTTGAATTCTCTCAAAGCAGTGAGAAGACATTTAGGGCCAGGTTACAAGTAGAGTTCAAATTAACACTGTAAATACATATATACACATATAAATACATATGTACACACACAGGTATATACTGTATATATATATATATATATATATATATATATATATATATATATATACACGTTGATTGGAGTAGCCGTGTTAGTCCAGAGATTTAGATTCAAAATAACAAGAGTATTGCATTGAGCAATGATACTTTTTTTTTTCTTTTTAAATTCTTTTATTGAGATTTATAGTAAGAACAATACACATAATATGTTCAATCACAACAACAAAGGGAACAAAGATGAACTTCGTACACAGACCACACTAAATAAATTAGGAGTGTACTGGAATGTGTACATTTCTGCTAACGTGATGAACATGAGTAACTGAAATCTCTATTTTGTAGTGTAAATTCTTCATTTGTGCGCCTCAGATAAGCTAATACCTTAAAGATAGGAGATTTAAAATATTGATGAGCAATGATATAGGAATATGAAAATAAATAGCAGGTTGGGTCCAATTGTGGGCCCTAGCTTATGATTCATATATGAGTACTTATAGCATAAAACAGCGGGTAAATACTGCTTAACCTTAAAATAAGGAAAATATTTGGGGGGGGGGAGAGGTTCAAATTGAAGCAAAACATAGTATGACTTCCAGTGACAAAAACATTTTACATTGAAAACTTCTGCTTTATCCAATGTAGACAGGGCAAGACTATTTTCAATACATTAAAAATGTTGAGAATAATTAAGGTGAAGAAGAGCAAATAAAGATCTGGGAGTAAGTAGGGAGGGCAAAATAAAAATGCTAAATAAGTTTCCTCAACCACAAATTCTTAACTAATTAACCTTTCACTTATAAGGCCAGCATAGGTAAGATAAAAAAAAAAAACCTGCTGCAAATCTATTAGGCATTAAGGCATCGTGTCACAGACAACTGAACTGTAAGGTGTTAATATGGGGTGTTATCCAAAATCCCCCACCTCCCTCGCCGGCTGAGGGAGATGCAGGCCACATATGAGCTAAATAGAGTAGGAGCCAGCCCCAAGTAAAGTTAAAATATGTATAATAGATACCAATCAGGCCCGAATATGTTAATCTATATTATGCAATATCTAAAGTGTAAAAATTAGGCTGGCTGTTGGAGTGTATAATTGAAGGAATATAGAGGTGAGCTTACATTAGTCTCACTATGCCCAGGAGACAGTGCTTTATATACCTGAATGAATCTTAGTACATGGCATATGGGGATTTAAGTATAGTTAAACACATAATACAACGTCATCATATCCATCATTAGGAACATAAAAAGAATGCTATACCAAAATTCACATAACTGAAGTCATGCATACAGAAGTGAAAATAAGAATTAGAGCTAGACACAGCACTATTGCAAAATAATGAAATGATCTCACCTGGGGTACAATCCATCAAGTGTTAAATGACTAGGCATCTCACAAAAAACAAGGAGAAAAAAAAAAAAGAAAGCGTATGTTCAATCTGAATGTTGGAAATAGGACATTGGCCTGATAAATCTTGTGCATAGGGAATCTAGACACTGCCCTGTATTGCTTAGTCAATCACCCAACTCCAGATCTGAGAGTAATGAGATAATGTAGAGAAATCTGTGTTAGTGTAGAATCAAAGCCCCAACGAAAACAGCCAGCGGTATGCAAGGGAGTCGATGGAACAAATGTAGCTAGAGTTCCTGGGGTTCTGCCGCAAGTGTAGATGTCTCTGCCATGCCAACCAGCCACATCCTTAACCAAAGTCTCCGACTGAGGACTAGGAAAACAACTGACCTACGGACACGGTGATCTGTGTCACATCTCAGCATGAGTGTTAAGTGAGGTCCTTGAAGGGAATTGAAACACTGCGATGCTGAAGCGAACCTTCGGCTGGAAGTATGACACCTCTGATATGGTTCTCTGCGATAGGAGTCCCGCCTCTATGTCCATCCAAGTGCCTGGGGATACTATGTTATCTATGCGCCTGAGAGGCACACTAAGAAGACTCAAGTCGGCTGAGGAGGCTTGTGGCGTCGGAATCGTCATAACATTGCATTGCAGCCTGAGTCCCTGCCGTTATCTTAATTTGAGGTCTCCGGTCTGTAAGAGCATTGAGTGGCAAATCACTCCAGTCCTGAGGGGTAGCCTCAAGTACAGTATTATAGCAGCCAAACTGTGGATTCTCGTGAATTGGTGCTGAAAGGCAATCCGATAGCGTCTCCTGCAGTGTAGACTCTGGCTCCCTTTTATCAGTGCAGCTGCTACCCGCTCCCGCCATTGCTTCTGTTAAGGTATCCGATAGGTCTAAATAGCAGTAGTCTAGCTGGCGGCTAAAATCTTGTGGAAAAACTTGTAACATCCCCTCAGGGTCATCGATAAAAGCCATTGTGTTACTCCGGTTAATAGATTAGCACTCGTTAGTAGTGATGGTCGGCAGGCTGGGAGAGGGTTTCAGAAAATTTGAGCGCCTAGGCCTTAACAGCCTAGACCAGGTCCCAAATGTAGAAAAACTTAGGCCTAGATTTAGAGTTTGGCGGTAGCCATGAAAACCAGCGTTAGAGGCTCCTAACGCTGGTTTTAGGCTACCTCCGGTATTTGGAGTCAGTCAGGAAAGGGTCTAACGCTCACTTTGCAGCCGCGACTTTTCCATACCGCAGATCCCCTTACGTCAATTGCGTATCCTATCTTTTCAATGGGATCTTTCTAACTCCGGTATTTAGAGTCGTGTCTGAAGTGAGCGTTAGAAATCTAACGACAAAACTCCAGCCGCAGAAAAAAGTCAGTAGTTAAGAGCTTTCTGGGCTAACGCCGGTTTATAAAGCTCTTAACTACTGTGCTCTAAAGTACACTAACACCCATAAACTACCTATGTACCCCTAAACCGAGGTCCCCCCACATCGCCGACACTCGATTAAATTTTTTTAACCCCTAATCTGCCGACCGTCACCTACGTTATACTTATGTACCCCTAATCTGCTGCCCCTAACACCGCCGACCCCTATATTATTTTTATTAACCCCTAATCTGCCCCCCACAACGTCGCCTCCACCTGCCTACACTTATTAACCCCTAATCTGCCGAGCGGACCGCACCGCTATTATAATAAAGTTATTAACCCCTAATCCGCCTCACTCCCGCCTCAATAACCCTATAATAAATAGTATTAACCCCTAATCTGCCCTCCCTAACATCGCCGACACCTAACTTCAAGTATTAACCCATAATCTGCCGATCGGAGCTCACCGCTACTCTAATAAATTTTTTAACCCCTAAAGCTAATTTTAAACCTAACCCTAACACCCCCCTAAGTTAAATATAATTTTATTCTAACTAAATAAATTAACTCTTATTAAATAAATTATTCCTATTTAAATCTAAATACTTACCTGTAAAATAAACCCAAATATAGCTACAATATAAATTATAATTATATTATAGCTATTTTAGGATTAATATTTATTTTACAGGTAACTTTGTATTTATTTTAACCAGGTACAATAGCTATTAAATAGTTAAGAACTATTTAATAGCTAAAATAGTTAAAATAATTACAAAATTACCTGTAAAATAAATCCTAACCTAAGTTACAATTAAACCTAACACTACACTATCAATAAATAAATTAAATAAACTACCTACAATTATCTACAATTAAACCTAACACTACAATATCAATAAATTAATTAAATAAAATACCTACAATTATCTACAATTAAATCTAACACTGCACTATCAATAAATTAATTAAATACAATATCTACAAATAAATACAATGAAATAAACTAACTAAAGTACAAAAAATAAAAAAGAACTAAGTTACAAAAAATAAAAAAATATTTACAAACATTAGAAAAATATTACAACAATTTTAAACTAATTACACCTACTCTAAGCCCCCTAATAAAATAACAAAGCCCCCCAAAATAAAAAAAATGCCCTACCCTATTCTAAATAAAAAAGTTCAAAGCTCTTTTACCTTACCAGCCCTGAACAGGGCCCTTTGCGGGGCATGTCCCAAAGAATTCAGCTCTTTTGCCTGTGAAAAAAACACATACAATACCCCCCCAACATTACAACCCACCACCCACATACCCCTAATCTAACCCAAACCCCCCTTAAAAAAACCTAACATTAAGCCCCTGAAGATCTTCCTACCTTATCTTCACCATACCAGGTTCACCGATCGGTCCTCGGAAGTGTTGATCCAAGCCCAAGCGGGGGGCTGAAGAGTGACGTCCATCCTCGGGCTGAAGTCTGGATCCAAGCGGCGGCTGAAGAAATCCATCATCGGGCTGAAGTCGGAAGTCCATCATCGGGATGAAGTCTTCTATCAAGCCGCATCTTCAATCTTCTTTCTTCTGGAGCGGAGCGGAGCCATCTTCTTCCAAGCCGATGCGGAACATCCTCTTCTAACGACGCCTACTCGCCGAATGACGGTTCCTTTAAATGACGTCATCCAAGATGGCGTCCCTCTAATTCCGAATCCTATCAGCCAATCGGAATTTGAGGGACGCCATCTTGGATGACGTCATTTAAAGGAACCGTCATTCGGCGAGTAGGCGTCGTTAGAAGAGGATGTTCCGCGTCGGCTTGGAAGAAGATGGCTCCGCTCCGCTCCAGAAGAAAGAAGATTGAAGATGCGGCTTGATAGAAGACTTCATCCCGATGATGGACTTCCGACTTCAGCCCGATGATGGATTTCTTCAGCCGCCGCTTGGATCCAGACTTCAGCCCGAGGATGGACGTCACTCTTCAGCCCCCCGCTTGGGCTTGGATCAACACTTCTGAGGATCGATCGGTGAACCTGGTATGGTGAAGATAAGGTAGGAAGATCTTCAGGGGCTTAGTGTTAGCTTTATTTAAGGAGGGTTTGGGTTAGATTAGGGGTATGTGGGTGGTGGGTTGTAATGTTGGGGGGGTATTGTATGTGTTTTTTTTACAGGCAAAAGAGCTGAATTCTTTGGGGCATGCCCCGCAAAGGGCCCTGTTCAGGGCTGGTAAGGTAAAAGAGCTTTGAACTTTTTTAATTTAGAATAGGGTAGGGCATTTTTTTATTTTGGGGGGCTTTGTTATTTTATTAGGGGGCTTAGAGTAGGTGTGATTAGTTTAAAATTGTTGTAATATTTTTCTAATGTTTGTAAATATTTTTTTATTTTTTGTAACTTAGTTCTTTTTTATTTTTTGTACTTTAGTTAGTTTATTTCATTATAGATAATTGTAGGTAGTTTATTTAATTAATTTATTGATAGTGTAGTGTTAGGTTTAATTGTAACTTAGGTTAGGATTTATTTTACAGGTAATTTTGTAATTATTTTAACTATTTTAGCTATTAAATAGTTCTTAACTATTTAATAGCTATTGTACCTGGTTTAAATAAATACAAAGTTACCTGTAAAATAAATATAAATCCTAAAATAGCTATAATATAATTATAATTTATAATTACACCTCAACACTCATACACTCATACAATCCACAACATATTCAGAATCCACAGCCTGCTCAACACAGAGCACCATTACTACCCCTCCCGGAGATAATAGCCCCAAACACTCCACATTGGAGGAAAAAAACAAACCAACAAAAAAGGAGAAGGGAAGAGGGAGGAGACGGGGATGTAGAGCAGGAAGACGCCTACAATCAAAAAAGAATAAGATCGACAAAACTATAGATACACTACCGAATGACACTATTTCTGAAGTGAAAATATTCAATCTTTCTACTAAAATAAACTTGACACCAGCAGAATCTAATATCCTGAAAAAAGGATTGGCATTTGCACCAACTAAAGGTCCAAATTCATTTAATCTATTTATTGATTTGCACAAATACATCAGGAAATTAACATTAAACAGACACTTTCAAAAGGTACAAAAAGAAAGAATAACAAACTTAGATTCACTTAATACAGATTACATGGACGACAAAGACTTAGAAACTCTGATCAACTTAGAATCATTGTTATCAGACAATAACATACTAAGCCAAAATGAGAGCACGTCTATAACTACTTCACCGACAGTAAAATATCCCCCTAATTCTAACTTTAAACCAGTATCCACTTTTTTCCCGACACAATCAAAGGGGAATTATATACCAGTATTCGAAAAGCTAGTACAAGAGGATCTCCAAAAAATGTGTGAAACATATAAAATTAATAATGATAATCTGACAAAGAAAGAGAAAGATACTTTAAAACAGATTAAAGACAACAATGATATTGTCATCAGGGAGGCGGATAAGGGAGGAGGCATTATCATCCAAGATAAAACGGATTACATAAAGGAAGCTAAGAGACTATTAGGAGACTCCAAAACTTATTCATTATTAGAACAAGATCCAACAGACCGTTTTCTTAGAGAATACATGGATCTACTGGATAATGCAAAACATAATAACTTCATTAACATCAATGAATTTAACTTCCTATCTGTAAGCGTACCAAAAACAGCTACCTTTTATCATATGCCCAAGATCCATAAATCCATAACTGAACCCCCCGGAAGACCAATTATTTCGGGTATCGGATCACTAACCACTAAATTATCAGAATACATCGATTATTATCTTCAACCGCTAGTACCCACATTGAAATCACACATTAGGGATACCCCAGACACAATAAGCAAACTTACAGATATAGAATGGAAAGAGAACTACTGCTGGCTAACTCTAGATGTCAGCTCCCTCTATACCAACATCCCACATACTAAGGGAATTCAGGCTCTAGACTACTGGCTCACCAAACTCACCAATCTAGACATAAATAAAATTACCTTTATTAAAAATTCAGCGATATTCACATTGGAAAAAAATTATTTCAAATTTTTGGAGGACTTTTACTTACAAATAGGAGGCACAGCTATGGGGACGAAATTCGCCCCCAGCTATGCCAACCTCTATATGGGCATGTGGGAAGACCTCTATATATGGAATAATAATCCCTATATGAAAAACATCAAGATCTTCCTTAGATTTATAGACGATATCATAATAATATGGGAAAAAGATAACACTCACCCCATAGAGGACTTCGTCAAATACATGAACACCAACACATTTAATTTATCATTTACAGATAAAACAAATGATATAGAGATTGAGTTTCTAGATCTCATTTTATACATAGAAAACAATAATATTCAGACTAAATTATACAGTAAAGCAACGGACAGTAACAGCTATCTCAATGCACATAGTAGCCACCACCCAGCATGGCTACAAAGTATCCCCTATGGACAATTCCAACGTATAAAAAGGAATTGCTCAAGGGAGGCAGACTTCGTTAAGGAAGCTAAATCCTTAGAATGTAAGCTACTAAGCAAGGGTTATAATAGAGAAAATATAAAAAAAGCCTACAATAAAGTAAAAAAAATGGATAGAGATAACATGCTCAAGAATACTACTAAGAAAAATAGGAAACAAAACAATGTCCCATTGATGATAACAACATACAATGAGGGAGCTAATACAATAAAAAATATCTTTAATAAACACTGGCACATACTTAAGAAGGATACCCTCTTAAACGAAATAACTAAAACAAATCCGAAATTAGTATTCAGAAAAGGCACAAATCTAAGGGCAATCATTGCTCCAAGCAAACTTAAGGGAAATAAAGCAATAAGAAATACTACCAATTGGTTACACAATAAAACAAAAGGATTTTTTAAATGCAATCGTCTAAATTGTGAATCATGCAAACACCATTATAATAAAACCAAACCGACGAAACAAATCACATCATCTGTTGACAACAAAACTTGGGATTTAGAAACACTAACAAATTGCAGAACTGACCATGTAGTATACCTACTAGAATGTGACTGCAAGCTACAATACATAGGACGTACCATAAGACCTTATAAGGTGAGACTACTGGAACATATTAGAAACATTGAAAATGGTCTAAAGAAACATAGCGTATCAAATCATTTCAGATTAAAACATAATCTTGATCCTACATGCCTCAGAGGCACCATACTCAAACATGTTAGAGAAGCCCCAGAAGGTATTAGTAGAGAGTTATATCTGAGACGAAGGGAAACCCTCTGGATTCACAAATTAGGAACCATGACTCCTAAGGGTCTGAACAGAGATATAGATATAGCTGCATATCTCGAATAATAATAGCTATATCCCCTCAGTCTATTTAGCTATAACATTACAAATATCACATTAAATTAAATAAATAAATTATCTTTCACTATACCAATACATAATTCCAATTTAACAATATAAATACTTGCTCTCACAACTTACCACTACACTAGTATTTATAATATTTATAATATTCAGTCTACCATTCTATACAAAAGGGAATAATTGCTACAACCAAATGAGTCCATATATTATCCCCAGTTAAATTGATTTGTAACACTAGATACATAAGTGGAAACTGGAAAACTAGTAATATTAACTCCTGAGTATATGAAGATACATTTAAAATCACAGTGTTAATACTGTGACATATTCAGTAGCTAATCTCGATAATGAGCTATGAAAAATAACATATACTTCTTAAAACAAAGATACCCTTATGTGAAAACATTTAGATATCTCTAGGAACCTGTTAAGCACTGATGATTATACTATGACATTATTTTATTATTGTATTATGTATATCTTCGGGACTTGTATTTGACTACAAGTCCCAGCAGGCTTAGGGAAGTGCATAGCAGCCGAGACATCAGGGCTCAAAGTATCCCATTACGCCATTCTGGGGGACATGAAATCAACTACATTTCCCAGAAGGCAGAGAGACACGTTTAGAAGCTAAGACGTTCACGTATGACGTCATCCGTATGGAAAATAGAACCGCTAAACTTAAATAGCGGCGAATCCGGGAAAATAAGGCAACTGATATTACATATATGCATAAGTCTAAGCCTTAGGTACCTTTTTAATGTTTTTAATGTTTATTAGATATACGGCCACACTTCGCACACCACCAGTACAATCACATGACACTAGGTCACATGAACCAATAGGATTCTACCTACATCTGGGCGTGCCGCCACCCCGTGGGTATGAATAGAGCTATACACACACCTCAGTTACAACAAACCCTTCTGAGGAAGAAGGAGACATAAACCTTTGAAACGCGTTAGGGTATTGCATTTAGGGTAACACTACTTACCTGTCTTATTATCTTTTAAACTGCTTTTTAAACTGTTTGGTTTTTTAAGCTAGCATTTTATGTATGAACTGAGCTTATGATCTGTTACTAACTGCCATTAACAACGTATACTGCCTGACCTGCCAGACTGGTACTATACTAATCCATCTGCACATGCAGTATTGATAATAACTGTATTAATATCGTTTATCTGGCCATCTACTAATGGTGTGACATGTATAAAGACACTGGACATACCTGAATATATAAACAGACCAGCCCTTTACAATCACTGACCTAATTAGCGATATTAACCGGATAAATTCCTGGCTACATCTTTACTCGGCTGTAATCACTGCTTGTGACATCTAAGGAATACAGACTTTATTTTCTGACTGGCTTGGGACATAACCATCTGTGAATCCACCTCTAATTATATGTGCTGTAACAATACCTCATATCAGTGAGGACATAAAATGTGAGTGTGATATATGTTACTTTTTTATACTATTATTGAATAAAACGGTATTACACTATTTTTGCTGTTTTCTGTCTTTTTGGGTATATACCTGGACAAGAAAGTTCATACCAAGACAAGAGAACCAAGCTCCAAGAGGCAACAAGCCCAGGAAGTTTTCTAAGAAAACCAGCACAAAGGGGACCCACATCCCATTCTACTCCAAGAGGCAGCGAAACTATACAGATCAGAATACCTAGGACTTATCCAATCATCAGATACATCCTCCAATGCGGCAAACTTACCTCATAGGATTGAGGTAACTTTTGGTAAGGGTATCTAATACTCCTACACTACACCTGGATCTCCATATCTCATCTAAGACTTTATTATACAAGCGTATGACCATATATATTTTTTCCTCTTATCTACTTTTACCAACCAATACTGTCGAGACTCTATAATATATACAGTTTTTAAGAAAATCTATAAGCGCTGTTTATCCTTTGATATATATCCTCCTATATTGTATAGACTTTGTCTATTACACAATATTTGTTCTCAAATAGCTGCTCTATGAGATTTTCAGACCTCTGACTAGCGCATCTTATTAGAGTAATGCTTGTTTCTACTCACTGACACTGAGTGGTAACATTCTACTTATATCTAGACATAATTTATATTGTAGCTATATTAGGATTTATTTTACAGGTAAGTATTTAGCTTTAAATAGGAATAATTTATTTAATAAGAGTTAATTTATTTTGTTAGATTTAAATTATATTTAATTTAGGGGGGTGTTAGTGTTAGGGTTAGACTTAGCTTTAGGGGTTAATACATTTATTAGAATAGCGGTGAGCTCCAGTCGGCAGATTAGGGGTTAATGTTTGAAGTTAGGTGTCGGCAATGTTAGGGAGGGCAGATTAGGGGTTAATACTATTTATTATAGGGTTAGTGAGGCGGATTAGGGGTTAATAACTTTATTATAATAGCGGTGCGGTCCGCTCGGCAGATTAGGGGTTAATAAGTGTAGGCAGGTGGAGGCGACGTTGTGGGGGGAAGATTAGGGGTTAATAAATATAATATAGGGGTCGGCGGTGTTAGGGGCTGCAGATTAGGGGTACATAGGGATAATGTAAGTAGCGGCGGTTTACGGAGCGGCAGATTAGGGGTTAATAATAATATGCAGGTGTCAGCGATAGCGGGGGTGGCAGAATAGGGGTTAATAAGTGTAAGGTTAGGGGTGTTTAGACTCTGGGTACATGTTAGAGTGTTAGGTGCAGACGTAGGAAGTGTTTCCCCATAGGAAACAATGGGGCTGCGTTAGGAGCTGAACGCGGCTTTTTTGCAGGTGTTAGGTTTTCTTTCAGCTCAAACAGCCCCATTGTTTTCTATGGGGGAATCGTGCACGAGCACGTTTTTGAAGCTGGCCGCGTCCGTAAGCAACTCTGGTATCGAGAGTTGCAGTGGCGGTAAATATGCCTGTACGCTCCCTTTTTGGAGCCTAACACAGCCATTCTGTGAACTCTCAATACCAGAGGTATTTAAAAGGTGCGGCCAGAAAAAAACCAGCGTTAGCTACGTGGGTCATTACCGACAAAACTCTAAATCTAGGCGTCATAGAGTTAGGTATCTACATGAGCAGCAATCTTTCATATAAATAGTGGAGCAAAAGTCTGTCACAGACGCTGACTAATTTTCGTAAAAAAATTGAAATATTTGGGATCCCTAGCTGGAGATCACTAAATTTGCGTCCTCTCCCAACCCTGCCTGGACACGCCCCCTCACAATGATACTTTTATATTGGACTAACTATACATTTATAAGATGACAAGCTTTCGGAAGAGTGTCTTCCTTTTTCAAGTTTGAAGCAATACTGACCAATTTGATGGCATTTACAGATTATATCTTAAAAAACAGGCTATAAAGACAAAGGCCTCTAGTTATCAACCTGTCTACTTACCTGCATTCGCCGGCCCCAATACGCTCGCCTAAGCTAGCCTAACATCGCCGCTGTGGACCTGAATACGTTCGCTAAATTTATCAAGAAAGCTGTCAAAAAGCCGCGCGCCAAGTACAGTGTGATGAGCAGCGGACTGTTGTTAACTGACAGTCATCGATCTCGCTGCTCATCGGCTTATTCGCAGCTTTTCTCACTAAGCACCCAAACTAAACTATACTGTTTACCCCCTAAACCGCCACTCCCGGAGCCCCCCGCAACTAAATAAACTTATTAACCCCTAAACCGCCGCTCCCGGACCCCGCCGCCACCTACATTATACCTATTGACCGCTAATCTTCCGCCCTCTATACCGCCGCCACCTACATAAAGTTATTAACCCTTATCCTGCCAATCCTGGACCCCACCGCAAATAAAATAATTGTTTAACCCCTAAATCGCCACTCCCGGAGCCCGCCGCCACCTACGTTACATTTATTAACCTCTATCCTGTCCCCCCTACACCACCGCCACTATGTTAAATGAATTAACCTCTAAACCTAAGTCTAACCCTAACCCTAACACCCCCCTAACTTAAATATTATTTAAATTAATCTAAATAAATATTCCTATAATTAAATAAATTAATCCTATTTAAAACTAAATACTTACCTATAATATAAACCCTAAGATAGCTACAATATAACTAATAGTTACATTGTAGCTATTTTAGGGTTTATTTTTATTTTACAGGCAAGTTTGTATTTATTTTAACTAGGTACAATAGTTATTAAATATTTATTAACTATTTAATAGCTACTTAGTTAAAATAAATACAAATATACCTGTAAAATAAAAGCTAACCTAAGTTACATTTACACCTAACACTATACTACCATTAAATAAATTAAATTAATTAAATACAATTACCTATAATTAAATAAAAATAACTAAAATTAACTAAAGTACAAAAAAAACCTCTAAATTACAGAAAATAAAAAAAATTACAAGAAGTTTAAACTAATTACACCTAATCTAAGCCCCCTAATAAAAAAAAAAATCCACCCAAAATAATAAAATTCCCTACCCTAAACTAAATTACAAAAAGCCCTTAAAAGGGCCTTTTGCTGGACATTGCCCCAAAGTAATCAGCTCTTTTACCTGTAAAAAAAAGAAATCCACCCCCCAACATTAAAACCCACCACCCGCACACCCAACCTTACTCTAAAACCCACCCAAACCCCCCTTAAAAAAACTAACACTCGCCCATTGAAGATCACCCTACCTTGAGCCGTCTTCACCCAGCCGGGCCTAAGTCCTCAGCGAATCCGGGCGAAGTGGTCCTCCAGATGGGCAGAAGTCTTCATCCAATACGGCCAGAAGAGGTCCTCCAGATGGGCAGAAGTCTTCATCCAAGCGGCATCTTCTATCTTCTTCCATCCGGCGAGGAGCGGCACCATCTTGAATACATCCGACGTGGAGCATCCATCGATCCCGACGACTAAATGAAGAATGACGGTTCCTTTAAATTATGTCATCCAAGATGGCGTCCCTTGAATTCCGATTGGCTGATAGGATTCTATCAGCCAATCGGAATTGAGGTAGGAAAAATCAGATTGGCTGATGAAATTGACCTTGCATTCTATTGGCTGATTGGATCAGCCAATCAGATTGAACTTCAATCTGAGTGGCTGATTTCATCAGCCAGTCGGATTTTTCCTACCTTAATTCTGATTGGCTGATAGAGTCCTATCAACCAATCGGAATTCAAGGGACACCATCTTGGATGATATCATTTAAAGAAACCATTATTCTTCGTTTAGTCATTGGGATCGATGGATGCTCTGCGTCGGATGTCTTCAAGATGGAAGAAGATAGAAGATGCCGCTTGGATAAAGACTTCTGCCCATCTGGAGGACCTCTTCTGGCCGGATTGGATGAAGACTTCTGCCCATCTGGAGGACCACTTTGCCCGAATTCGCTGAGGACTTAGGCCCGGCTGGGTGAAGACGGCTCAAGGTAGGGTGATCTTCAATGGGGTAGTGTTAGGTTTTTTTAAGGGGGGTTTGGGTGGGTTTTAGAGCAAGGTTGGGTGTGTGGGTGATGGGTTTTAATGTTGGGGGGGTGTATTTCTTTTTTTTTACAGGTAAAAGAGCTGATTACTTTGGGGCAATGCCCCGCAAAAGGCCCTTTTAAGGGCTATTTGTAATTTAGTTTAGGGTAGGGAATTTTATTATTTTGGGGGGCTTTTTTATTTTATTAGGGGGCTTAGATTAGGTGTAATTAGTTTAAACTTCTTGTAATTTTTTTTATTTTCTGTAATTTAGAGTTGTTTTTTTGTACTTTAGTTAATTTTAGTTATTTTTATTTAATTGTAGGTAATTGTATTTATTTAATTTAATTTATTTAATGGTAGTATAGTGTTAGGTGTAATTGTAACTTAGGTTAGGTTTTATTTTACAGGTATATTTGTATTTATTTTAACTAGGTAGCTATTAAATAGTTAATAACTATTTAATAGCTATTGTACCTAGTTAAAATAAATACAAACTTGAATGTAAAATAAAAATAAACCCTAAAATAGCTACAATGTAACTATTAGTTATATTGTAGCTATCTTAGGGTTTATTTTATAGGTAAGTATTTAGTTTTAAATAGGATTAATTTATTTAATTATAGGAATATTTATTTAGATTAATTTAAATAATATTCAAGTTAGGGGGGTGTTAGGGTTAGGGTTAGACTTAGGTTTAGGGATTAATTCATTTAATATAGTGGCGGCGGTGTAGGGGGGGCAGGATAGGGGTTAAGAAATGTAATGTAGGTGGTGGCGGGCTCCGGGAGCGGAGGTTTAGGAGTTAAACAATTATTTTATTTGCGGCGGGTTCCAGGATTGGCAGGATAGGGGTTAATCACTTTATGTAGGTGGCGGCGGTATAGGAGGCGGAAGATTAGGGGTTAATAGGTATAATGTAGGTGGCGGCGGGGTCCGGGAGCGGCGGTTTAGGGGTTAATAAATTTATTATAGTTGCGGCGGGGTCCGGGAGCAGTGGTTTAGGGGTTAATACGTATAATGTAGATGTCGGGGTGGTGGTTTAGAGGTTAATACAAGTATTTTAGTTGCGGCGGTGTCCGGTGGGAAGATTAGGGGTGTTTAGACTCGGGATACATGTTAGGGTGTTAGGTGCAGACATTTCCCATAGAAATCAATGGGATATCGGGCAGCAGCGAACATGAGCTTTCGCTTCTTTCCGACTCCCATTGATTCCTATGGCATCCGCCGCCTCCAGGGCGGCAGATTGAAAACCAGGTACGCTGGGCCGGAATAGTGGCCAGCGTACCTGGTTGTTCTTTGATAAGTTCCAAAAGTAGTCAGATTGTGCCGAACTTGCGTTCAGAACATCTGTAGTGACGTAAGCATCGATCTGTGTCGGACTGAGACCGGCGGATAGTATGCTACGTCACTAGATTCTACTTTTGCCGGGCTGTAGGGCTTGATAACTATGGCGAATCAGCCTTGCCACAAATACGCTGCGGAATTGCAGTGTATTTGCGGTTGACGGCTTGATAAATAGAGGCCAAAGTGTTACAGAGGTCTGAATGCAGGGGGAGGAGGGGTGTCGTAAAAATCATATGGGGGTTAAGGAGACAGGCAGATAGTGTCAGTAAAAGATAACAGACAGGGGAAATATATGGTTATACACAAAGCATATACTGACATAAAGTTATATATCAACATAGAATCAATATGAATACAGATGGGAAATTAGGTATACAGGGGAATATAAGATAGTCAAAAAAGGAGAAAGGAAATAAAGAAAAAAAAAGGGGAATAATAACAATGACAAAAGTGTGGACATAGGCTTACCTGCGTACCTATGCATAGACAGTGTGGAATATACAATGTAATTGACTACAGTATATTAAAAGTACATTACAAACATTTTTGATAATGGGTTAAGAAACCAGAGTCCACATTTAGTCCAGAATTTAGCAAGTTGAAGTGCATTATCATTTTCATTTCAAAGGTTTTTCTTTCCATGGTGTTTTTGAAGTTGCCTCTGGGAACCTTGATTTTGAGGTTTTGGATGGAGTGGTCAGGTTGGGTGAAATTGTGACCAACAGGGGTACAGTATTTTGTTTCACAGTGGTTTTTGGATGAGTGTCTGTGTAAGTTCATCCGAAGGTGTAGTTTTTGGCTTGTTTCTCCAATATAACATCCCACTTCACATGCAGTGCAATGTATCATGTATACCACATTTGCAGATATACATAATTATTCCCCTTTAATGTTATAGGATTTACTCTTGTGATTAGCTGTGCTGATTTCACAAATGTGTTGACATAGTTTGCAGAGAGCTTTGTTGCAGCACTTGGTTCCATTCTGGGTGTTCTTTTCATCAAGGGGTAGCTTTCTATGGACCAGTTTCTGTTTGGTTTGGTGGTTGTCTGAGTGCCAGGATAGGGGGTTTTGGAAAGATTTTTTTGAGTGTGGGATCCTATAAGAGTAGTGGCTGTAAGTCTTTTATGATTTTTCGTATTTCTTTTACAGCAGTGTTATATTTGACAACTAGTGGGATACGCAATATGTTTTTCTTCTCCCTGTATCGTAGTAAGTGTTCATGTGATGTATTAAGGGCAGAGTTAATTTGTTTGTTTATAACCCTTGTTTTGTAACTAGTGATGTCGCGAACATAAAAATTTGGGTTCGCAAACGGCGAACACGAACTTCCGCAAATGTTTGCGAACGGGCAAACTGGGCGAACCGCCATAGACTTCAATAGGCAGGCGAATTTTAAAACCCACAGGGACTCTTTCTGGCCACAATAGTGATGGAAAAGTTGTTTCAAGGGGACTAACACCTGGACTGTGGCATGCCGGAGGGGGATCCATGGCAAAACTCCCATGGAAAATTGCATAGTTGATGCAGAGTCCGGTTTTAATCTATAAAGGGCATAAATCACCTAACATTATAAAATATGAGGAAAAAATGGAAAAAAACACACTTTTTCTAACTTTGACCCCCAAAACCTGTTACACATCTACAACCACCAAAAAACAACCATGCTAAATAGTTTCTAAATTTTGTCCTGAGTTTAGAAACACCCAATGTTAACATGTTCTTTGCTTTTTTTGCAAGTTATAGGGAAATAAATACTAGAAGCACTTTGCTATTTCAAAACCACTTTTTTTCAAAATGAGTGCTAGTTACATTGGAACCCTGATATCTGTCAGGAATCCCTGAATATCCCTTGACATGTATATATATTTTTTTAGAAGACATCCCAAAGTATTGATCTAGGCCCATTTTGGTATATTTCAAGCCACCATTTCACCGCCAAATGCGATCAAATAAAAAAAAATTGTTCACTTTTTCACAAACTTTAGGTTTCTCACGGAAATTATTTACAAATAACTTATGCAATTATGGCATAAATGGTTGTAAATGCTTCTCTGGGATCCCCTTTCTTCAGAAATAGCAGACTTTAATGGCTTTGGCATTGCTTTTTGGTAATTAGAAGGCTGCTAAATGCCACTGCGCACTACACGTGTTTTATGCCCAGCAGTGAAGGGGTTAATTAGGGAGCATGTAGGGAGCTTGTAGAGTTAATTTTAGCTTAAGTGTAGTGTAGTAGACAACCCAAAGTTTTGATCTAGGCCGATTTTGGTATATTTAATGCCACCATTTTACCGCCAAATGCGATCAAATTTAAATTTTTTTTTTTTTTTCGCAATTTTAGGTTTCTCACTGAAATTATTTACAAACAGCTTGTGCAATTATGGCACAAATGGTTGTAAATGCTTCTCTGGGATCCCCTTTGTTCAGAAATAGCAGACATATATGACTTTGGCGTTGCTTTCTGGTAATTAGAAGGCCGCTAAATGCTGCTGCGCATCACACGTGTATTATGGATAGCAGTGAAGGGGTTAATTAGGTAGTTTGTAGGGAGCTTGCAGGGTTAATTTTAGCTTTAGTGTAGAGATCAGCCTCCCGCCTGACACATCAGACCCCCTGATCCCTCCCAAACAGCTTCCTTCCCTCCCCCACCCCACAATTGTCCCCGCCATCTTAAGTACTGGCAGAAAGTCTGCCAGTACTAAAATACAAGGTTTTTAAAAAAATAAAATAATTTATTTAGCATATTTACATATGCTGTGGTGTAGCATCCCCCCTTAGCCCCCAACCTCCCTGATCCCCCCCAAAACAGCTCTCTAACCCTCCCCATCTGCCTTATTGGCAGCCATCTTGTGTACTGGCAGCTGTCTGCTATTATTTCACAGTCAAAAAAGTGTTTTTTTTTTTTAAATGTATACTACTGTTACACCAGATATGAGTGGTGGCACTGGGCAAGTGGGCACAGTATACGCTGTGAGTCTGATACACACGCTGGCAGGCAGGCAACTGCAATTAGATTACACAGGAAAATAAAAGCAGACTGATGTTCTAGCCCTAAAAAGGACTTTTTGGGGTGCTGTCCTTACAGCAGAGATCAGATGAGTCCTTCAGGACTGTAGTGGACACTGAATACACTAGCCTAGCTATTGATTTCCCTATTAAATCAGCAGCAGCTACACTGTCCCTCCACTCACTAAGAATGCAGCGTCCGAATGAGTCTAAAATGGATTCTGTCCAGGAGGTGGGAGGGTCTGGGAGGGAGAGTCTGCTGCTGATTGGCTGGAATGTGCCTGCTGACTGTGAGGTACAGGGTCAAAGTTTACTCAATGATGATGAATAGGGGGCGGCTCGAACATCGCATATGTTTGACCGCGGCGAACACGAACATGCTATGTTCGCCGGGAACTATTCGCCGGCGAACTATTTGCAACATCACTATTTGTAACCTTTTTCTCTGAATGATTGGGACAGTGAGATGAGCTGTTTGTCACGGTCCTTGGTGTCTGAGCAAATTCTGTGATATCTGGTGGCCTGACTGTAGATTATGAATTTTTTAATGTCATTGGGGTGGGAGCTGGAGCTGTGGAATTAGCTGCATCTATCTGTTGGTTTCCTGTATACAGATGAGTGTAAATTGCCATATGTGATGGATATTGTTGTATCCAGGAAGCTGACACAGTCTCTAGAAAAGTCCATTTTAAGCTTGATTGATGCATGAAATAGATTAAATGATTTATGAAAATGTTCTAGGTTTTTTTCTCCTTCTGTCCATATGATGAAAATATCATCTATGTAGCGAAAGCATTTGAAGGGTTTGTGAGGGTGAGTAGCTAGGAATCTCTGTTCTAAATCAGCCATGAAGAGGTTTGCATACTGTGGGGCCAATTTGGTGTCCATGGCTGTTCCCAAGGTTTTTATATAGATGGAGTTATTGAAGATGAAATAATTGTGGGTGAGTATAAATTCTGTAAGTTTTCTGACTGTAGAAGCACTATATGTCTGGTTAGAGCTGTCTGAGGAGAGAAAGTTTAACCAGGCATCAATACCATCTTTATGTTGAATATTGCTGTACAGGGATTCCACATCCTTTGTCACAATTATAGTATCCTTTGGCAATTCTGTTATCTTGCTGATTTTGTTAAAAAAAAATCAGTGGTGTCTTTTATAAAGCTAGTGGTGTTAATAACTAAGGGCTTAATAATATTCTCCACTAGGCCTGATATTTGCTCAGTCAGAGTGTCCATGCCTGTTATTATTGGTCTCCCTGGGTTCCCTGGTTTGTGGATTTTTGGGAGCATGTAGAATGTCCCTATGCTAGGGTTAGAGGGCACCAGTTTGTCCAGTTTATGTTGCGTGTGTTTAGGGAATGTTTTTATTAGTTTTCTAAGTTGCAAAGTGTATTCCTGGGTGAGGTCCTTTTCCAGTTTATTGTAATAAGTTTGATCACATTAAAAAATCCATAATCCACAGTCAGGCCACCAGATATTACAGAATTTGCTTAGACTCCAAGGATCGTGACAAACACCTCATCACACTGTCCCAATCATTCAGAGAAAAAGGTTACAAAACAAGAGTTATAAACAAACAAATTAACTCTGCCCTTAATACCCCACTTGAACACTTGCTACCATATAGGAAGAAGAAAAACATATTGCGTATCCCACTAGTTGTCAAATATAACCCTGCTGTAGAAGAAATACGAAAAATCATAAAAGACTTATAGCCACTACTCTTACAGGATCCCACACTCAATTTTTTTTTACAAAACCCCCTATCCTGGCACTCAGACAACCACTCAACCTAAAACAGAAACTGGTCCACAGAAAGCTACCCCTTGATGAAAAGAACACCCAGAATGGAACCAAGCGCTGCAACAAAGCTCTCTGCAAACTATGTCACAACATTTGTGAAAGCAGCACAGCTAATAACAAGAGTAAATGCTATAACATTAAAGGGGCGTAATTATGTATATCTGCAAATGTGGTATACATGATACATTGCACTGCATGTGAAGTGGGATGTTATATTGGAGAAACAAGCCAAAAACTGCACCTTCGGATGAACTTACACAGGCACTCAATCAAAAACCACTGTGAAACAAAATACTGTACCCCTGTTGGTCACCATTTAACCCAACCTGACCACTCCATCCAAAACCTCAAAATCAAGGTTCCCAGAGGCAACTTCAAAAACACCATGGAAAGAAAAACCTTTGAAATGAAAATGATAATGCATTTCAACTTGCTAAATTCTGGACTAAATGTGGACTCTGGTTTCTTAACCCATTATCAAAAATGTTTGTAATGTACTTTTCATATACTGTAGTCAATTACATTGTATATTCCACACTGTCTATGCATAGGTACGCAGGTAAGCCTATGTCCACACTTTTGTCATTATTATTATTCCCTCTATTTTTTTCTTTCTTTCCTTTCTCCTTTTTTGACTATCTTATATTCCCCTGTATACCTAATTTCCCATCTGTATTCATATTGATTCTATGTTGATATATAACTTTATGTCAGTATATGCTTTGTGTATAACCATATAGTTCCCCTGTCTGTTATCTTTTACTGACACTATCTGCCTGTCTCCTTAACCCTCATATGATTTTTACGACACCCCCTCCTCCCCCTGCATTCAGACCTCTGTAACACTTTGTCTTTTTAGCCTGTGTTTTAAGATATAATCTGTAAATTCCATCAAATTGGTCAGTATTGCTTCAGACTTGAAAAAGGAAGACACTCTTTCGAAAGCTTGTCATCTTATACATGTATAGTTAGTCCAATAAAAAAGTATCATTGCTCAATGCAATACTCTTGTTATTTTGATATATATATATATATATATATATATATAAATAAATATATTTTTATATATATATATATATATATATATATGTATATATATATATATATATATATATGTATCAAAATAACAAGAGTACACACACACATACATATCCATCTTTAGAGATGTATATGTATGTATCTCAGTGGTAAAGCCCTTTGCCTCCCTTTTATCTTACACCTGAGATAATTTTTGTGCACAATTTAATTTTTTATTATTTTTTATTAGATAGTGTTATTATGAGTGTAACTATACTTTGTAATTTAATTTTGATAACAGTTAACCAGAGCTCTGAAGTCGCTGTAATCATTCTAGCATAAATCGGGATTGCGCTCACATGATCATGTTTACTTTCAACTTGTAATATGAGTAGTAAGCCAGATGAGCGCAAACCCTCACGATATACTCCTTATCGCTCGGGGGCAAATGTTTTTGCTCCACTTGTAAATATAGCCCTTAAAAGGCAAAATAGATATACTTAATAGAGGCAGGCTAAGCAGCTTATTAGTAAAGGCAGAAAAAAGAAAACACAGCAAAGTGAAAACTGGTGACAAAACTGTAGAGATGCACATTTGGGCTTTGGATAAATACAAATTTGTCCAAATTTTGCATATTCGTTGTCTCATTCACTTACACGAACAGCCGAATATGTTATTGGAAGAAAAATCCCCCCAAAACAATGATCGCTTGACAAAATCAATGACGTCTATTTACTAAAGGTCTTGCGGACCTGATCCGACAGTGTGGATCAGATCCGCAAGACCACGCTGAATGCGGAGAGCAATACACTCTCCATATTCAGCATTGCACCAGCAGCTCACAAGAGCTGCTGGTGCAACTCCACCCCTGCAGACTCGCGGCCAATGGGCCACCAGCAGGGGGGTGTCAATCAACTGAATTCCGGCGATTCCTGCCCGCCTGCTCAGAGCAGGCGGACAGGGTTATGGAGCAGCAGTTAACCAGAACTGCTTGTGCAATGTTAAATGCCAACAGCGTATGCTGTAGGCATTCAGCGATGACGGACGGACATGATCTGCTGTGCAGATCATGTCTGTCCGATTGTTGGTAAATCGGCCCCATGGAACTCAACAAAGGACTTTTTATTAAGCTGCATAGGTGCTTGCTGTGCTCCTTCATGTGAGTCTGCAACTGCAATTTAAAAAGCAGTGGTCTAAGACTGATTTGCTTGGGTGATTGACAATCCCTGCTCTTGGACAATTTTGGAGCATGTTTCTTTAAAGCTCTCTGGTCTGATCTATAAGATTGCATGTCAGTATTATGAGACCCTTCAGGGATTGTTTTAAAGGGGATTTTTACCTTAGGAACTGTGTATCTCATTAAGATGAGAAGTTAACTAATAATACTCTTTAGGTGAAGGCGAGACAAATACTTTACAATATAATGCTCAGTAAAATTAACTGATTATGGGCTATATTACGAGAGGAGCACAGTGCAATATTTTATTTTTAAAAAATGCTCCTAATTTTTATTATTTATTTATTTTTATTTATTAATTTTAAAGAACTGTTCACTTTATTTGGAGGAAATTTGGGCAACTTTTTTTTTAATCATTAACCAGAGGTCTGACCTCTGGTTAATTGGGCTTAGCGCAAAGTGAAACCCTGAGCTCGCGGGAGCGTTAACCAGCCACCTGTTATGGCTGGTTATTTAACGTGAGCCCATAACGGTAAGATTTGCCCCTTATGGGCCCATGTTAAAATTGCACTCCACTTGTAATCTAGCCCTATGTGTCTCCCTGCTCATGAATTTCTGAGAATTGGGCCATTAGCTATGCACAAGCAGGGGGAAGGCCATCACAAGCAAGTACTTGCACAAGGATAACTGCAGGTAGTAAACCCAACAGAAACATGTTGTGTTAATGTTGAGTTTAAGTTCCCAATCAAATGTTATAAAGTATGGAAAGTCATAGCTGAATCTCCACTCTTCTTGGGTGTTGTGCATGTCAATTACATGACAACTCATGTCTAGAAATATTTTTGTTAGAATCGGCACCATCATCAGTGGTAACATTATCTACATCACTAGTTATATTATACATGATACATTGCAAATTGTACTTAAAGCGACATGAAACACAGAATTTTTCTTTCATGGTTCAGATAGAACATACAATTTTAAACAACTTGCCAATTTAATTCTATTATCTAATTTACCTTCATTCTCTTGATATCCTTTGTTGAAAAGCACATATAAACAGGCTCAGTAGCTGCTGATTAGTGGCGGCACATTGCTATTTCTTAAACAAAGGATATCTAAAGAATGAAAACAATTAAATACAATAAGTAAATTAAAATGTTGTTTAAAAATGACCAAATGAGAACACTGCTGGCAGCAGGGACACAAACCTAGGGCCTAGGGGACTCTTGTATTTTTCCTACTCCCTTTTAACTAATGACCAATCCCTAAATAGAAATACATAGCTCACAGAAAGCATGGAAAAGGGACCTGGGCCTGACGATAGACATTGACTCCTGGTTTAGAGAAATAAAGATGGCCAAAAAATACATTCACTGCTGCACACTATGGGAATTACATTACAAGATTGTAGTGAGATAGAACCTAGTACCAATTTGCCTCCATAAGATCTAACTATGGTAGTTTATCCCCATTATGCTGGGGAGAGTGCGGACAGGTAGGGACATGGGTTCATGTGTAGTGGGATTGCCCCAAAATCAGACCTTTTGGAGAGAGTGCTTTGGACTCTTGAGAGACCGTAATTTACAATTTACCTTGTGCATCTGAATTGGGATTACTACACTTACAATGTCCAAAATTGCCACTGGCCAGGAAAATATTTCTTATATATTAATAACACAGCGGCCAAGTTGTCAATAGCTAGGGAATAGAAACAAACGCTCTTCCATGCGCTTCAAAAAGTAGTGGATCTCACCAGATTTATTAAGAAAATAGAAGCATACATCTTTGGTCTTCTAGACAAGGTGGACCTTTACTGTGATATTTGGGAACACTGGTCAGAACGTTTTTCTGATTAATTCCAAGATATTTTTTTGTTTGTTTGTTTGGTTTTTCCCATATCCTCCTCCCTCACCCCATTCTTTCCTCTCACCTCTCCTTCCACTTTACCCCTGAGGATATCTTGTCCTACTCTATAGCTGATATACTTCACTAATACTAATCGCCAACCTCAACAATGCTGTCACGCATTGTAATATACATATCAATCACTCTTTTATTGTAATAGGTTTCAACCTACAACCAAATCTCATTCCCCTTATCAGACATAGGAAATCAAAACTTTCATCTACAATCCCATTCTAGTAGGTGAGATAATTCCATTGGGAGATTTAAATGTTTTTCTTTTCCTTTAGAAAATAAGGAATCAAAGAAAGAAAAATTCTGGGTTTCATGTCCCTTTAATAGAAACTATATGATAGAAATAAAAAGTTTATGCTTTATTTTGCCTGGTTGGTTGTTGGTTTACTCTATAGCAGGGGGTTTTAATCCTTGTCCTCAGGCCTCCCTAACAGGCTTACCCTGGGTGAGAGCAGGTTAATAATATGGTTACTAATGAGCTGATTATTTCCCCTGTGTTCTTGTTCAGATATCCTCAAAATCTTGTCTGTTAGGGAAGCCTGAGGTCTGGCGTTGAAAAGCCCTGCTCTATACCCTTACTGTAGAAAGTGAAGCTAAAATATATATGTCCTAAATGCATTTGTTTCTTCTTCCCATCTCATTTATACATTTTATAATTCACAGAATGTTTTTTTGAATATATGTGACATTTTGTTATAATATTTGTACTGAACAGTTAAGGGCCAGATTATGAGTGAAGCGCTATTTAATGCTCCTACTCTAGCGCTAACTGTGCTAGAAGTAAGATTTTTGCGCGGGTCAGGTTGCGTTCATATTATCAGTTAATAGTAAACCATTTTTGTTCGCACGCTAACCCTACAAGCGCAAAAAACGAGGTTAGAATATCACGTGCATGTTCACATATTCCCTCATAGAAGTTAATGAAGGATAACAAGTGGAAAAAAAAAACACCCTACCGCATATTTTCATGTGTGCTAACCCAACATGAAAATCTGTATATATCACATTCCAAGGTTCCTCATATAGCAGAATATCTTTAATTTATTAATAAATAAATATTTCTACATATATCTGATGGTATTTTGGTACAATATATATATATATATATATATATATATATATATATATATATATATATATATATATATATATATATATATATATATATATAAAATAAATCAAGAAAGGCACTCTCTGTATTTATCACCAAAACTTTTACTTAGGTACCTAAGTAAAAGTTTTGGTGATAAATACGGAGAGTGCCTTTCTTGATTTATTTTCTATATTATATATTTTAAGTGCACCCCGGAGGCTGCATGTTAATAGTGAGTGTGGGATCCATTCTGAGTATTATATATATATATATATATATATATTCCTATACAGCTCTGTACTGGAGCTATAGGACTACAACTTGGCTCCAACAAGTTAAACCTGGTTGCTATAAGTGTGCAGGATGCACGACCTGCAGTGGTCTCCTTAATACCAAGTATTTCACTCATCCTTCCAATAATAAGAGGTTTGAGATCCGGCATAGAGTAACCTGTACAACATATATTGTGTATCTGCTACATTGTCTGTGTGGGTTATTCTATGTCGGAAAAACCATTGATAACCTCCGGACTCATATGGCCAACCATCGGACCTCAATTCGTATGGCCATAAAAAATGGCAAGTCGGAACAACCGGTTGCCCGACATTTTGCAATGCTTGGCCATACGGTCTTAGATTTGAGGTATGTGATCATCGATCACATTCCCCCTCTGCCTAGAGGGGGTGATAGAGGTAATTTGCTGCTGCAGCATGAGTCCAGGTATTTATTCAACCAGGGTAATTTGGTGCCCAGGGGGCTGAATACACACCTGGACTGGCATTGCTTTTTATGACCCTATTTGTAGAGAGTGTTCTATGCAGTAGTCAATTTGCATAGTCAGGGTCAGGTCAGTCAGTTATGAGGATTGTCTAGGGCTTGTAAGGTGTCGTTATTTAATTAATTATTTAATTATACATGTATCTAAAATCCATCAGGAAGTTGTATATATTTAGTGGATAGATAGTATCTCATTGTTATAGCCCTGCATAATTGCCTTATATGTGTTCATTTCTAGGTATGTTATGCTTTAGCCTTATCCCCTATGTGCAGATAGAAGTACTCGTATTTTGGTAGATTGAGTTTCTAATCCCATAATTAAGTATGTGCCAGTTAAGCATTAGGGATATTTAGAAGGCTTGTGATATATATTGTATAATATATTGTATGCTGTAGTCACTTGCCACTATTTTGATTTTATTCATAGGCACACCGCTTCCGGTAACCATGGTAACTGCCGGTCCTGAGCAGTGAAGCGGTCATGACATCATGGATGTTCCAGTTTGTGGCAGAGGTGTTGCGGTGATGGGTATATAAGGAGAGGTATGTTTGTTTGCACTTTTTATGATCCGAGGACGGGGCTAACACCCCCGAAACGTTATTGTGAATACATTTTGATTTATCAATTGGTGTAAGACCCGGTGAGTGCTTTCAACTGGTGCTGACTATTGTTTATTTAAATGACCCTGGGCAGTTGCATTGAGAAGAGTGAGTGCAGAGCCCTACGTGGGATTTATATATATATATATATATATATATATATATATATATATATATATATATATATATATATATATATATATATATATATCTTTAGCAATTTTTATGAATGTATCTCAATGTTAAAGCCCTTTGCATGCCTTTTTTAAAATATTTTTTTAAATAACAATAAAAAAAAATGTTTTTGGTGTTATTATGAGTGTAACTGTACTTTGTAACCAGATTTAACCAGAGCTCTGAGGACATGCTAACCAGTCGAGCGTTAACTTCAATTGTGCTCAAGCGATCGAGTTTACTTTCAACTTGTAATACGAGCTATAAACCCGACGTGCGCAAACACCCATGATAAACCCCTTATCACTCGTGCACACACGTTTTCACTCCACTCGTAATCTGGCCCTAAATGTTTTATTTGTAAAACAAATTTTTCTGCACATATAAGTACATGTTTTACATATAGTGTATATACTTTGTTTCATAGTCTTTTGATGTAACCAGTGATGTCACTAGTGATATCATAGATGTTGTCACTAGAAATTTCATTTCATGTCATGCAAACTCCCAAGGTGGTAAGAGGAAATTTCAGGATTCCTCTACTTTTTAAAATCTGTCAATAAATTTAAACTCAAGTTCAATTTATTTGCAGAATACATATAAAATCAATGCCAATTTCTTATCCAATACCATTGAGGTGCTATCCTTTCAAACTATTCCTTGACATTTATATTTTACCAAATCTAAAATATAAGTAAAAAAGTTATACCAATCTCCTATATTACATATCTACTGTTCATGTCCAAATATATTCTGCATAAAAACTTTTCTATCAAACACATACTATAATATTTTTATTGTACCTTCTGCAATATTGATTCAAAATGTATACCAATCTCATACAAAACCACTACTGCCCTTCTATTGACTTATTTCTCACAAAACTATTCTTTTAAACGCTATTAATGTTACAATATGCATGTGAGTAAATGCATATTTTGCTACATACGATCAAGTACCTACTGTCAAGCTTATTTAAAAAGAATTGTAACAAACCGCTATAACCTGTAATTCATGTGCAATGATACGTAATGTACACTAATATGAATCAAACTGATATGGTTAAAAAAACATGTAAAAGTGATATATTCATGTAAATAAACATATGGAAGCTTTATCTTTCCAAGAAATCCACATGAAGTTTCTAATTTTTCATTTATCTATTTTCTTATAGAACTATTTGAAATGGCTTAGTTTTACACCATAGTTATATGCAATTGTTGTAGAATTATCTGGGGTTTTTTTTCTGTGTATGCCACTGATTGGCTCTATTTACTCCACTGATTAAAGTACCAGGTTAGTGCAGGAGCTGTGGGATATGTTGGCATTTTACAGAGTACATTTTCATAAGTTGTTGCTGCAGCACAAGTAGGCAGAAGGATAAAACAGCAGTCCTGGCACCTGGGGCAGAGCAGAAGCCATAGCAATTGGTGTACAGTTTTACAACTTGAAAGAGGAACAATAGCACTAGTGGGCAAGATGGCTTTTGGGCAGTAGATGCATGAAGGGCACCACATGACACATGGTACATATATTATTCCATGTGCTACCTGGTTGATCTTGCCTTCACATTTTTCTTATAATTAAAACAACTTTTGGAATACAGCAATTGGCACTTTTTTGGGTGCACCTGTCTGGGCACTACATCAGACACACCCAGTGAAAATAGTAGATAACTGTGAGATGTGTGTTATATCTACTATTTGTCTGTAATTTTACAGTTAAGTTTTAACCACAGCAATTTATTTTTGAGTATAAATATGGAATTGTACAGAACGAGTACAGCAGGTAATAATATATTTCATTATGACTCTCAAGAGGAGTTCTTTTGATAGGGATAATAAACCCTGCTTTGTGACCACAAAGAGTAGAGATTATTACAAACTTTGTATAAAAATATATGTAAATGGTTATTCATTTTATATGAGGATCCTGTATTGAAACATATAAGTTCTGGAGGTTGCAAATTTGTATCATGAAGAAGCTAAAACTCTAAGGAATATTTTGTCACCCTTTATGTTGCCTAGTGTACCCAATTACCTGGAAGAAATAACTGTAGAAACAGGAGATACAAATCCTCTGATCATAAATGACAAGGGGATCATTTTTATCTCCTCTGTGACAGAACATACAGTATGTATAATATCAAATAATATAGTAACTGCAATACCACACAAGTTGTTTATTAACTCATTTGTAAGGGGTGGGTTAACCCCTTAATGACCAAGGACGTACGCCACACGTCCTCAAAAAAAAATACAGTTAATGACCGAGGACGTGTGGCGTACGTCCTTGGTCTGGAAAGCAGCTGGAAGCGATCCTGCTCGCTTCCAGCTGCTTTCCGGTTATTGCAGTGATGCCTCGATATGGAGGCATCCTGCAATAACCCCCCTTGGCCATCCGATGCAGAGAGAGCCACTCTGTGGCCCTCTCTGCACCGGACATCGGTGGCCGGTATCGTTGGTGGGTGGGAGCAAGTCTGGGAGGCGGGTGGGCGGCCATCGATGAGCCGAGTGGAGGGAAGGGGGGCGGGATCGGGGGCGGAACCGTCGGGAGCGCGCACGGGAGCGCGCGCGTGCATGGGGGGGCGGCGGGCGGGCGCGTGCACGGGGCGGGAGCGGGAGGGAACCGCTACACTACAGAAAAATAAAGCTGGTAAAAGCTAAAAAAAAAAGATTTTAAAGTTATAAATAACAGCTAAGGGATCTGGAAGGGGTGGGGGGTTGGTCTTGGGGGGGGGAAGCTACACTACAGAAAAGGGTATTTTTAAAACAAAAAAGGCACATTTGTTACTAAACTGGGTACTGGCAGACAGCTGCCAGTACCCAAGATGGCGCCCATTAAGGCAGAGGGGGAGGGTTAGAGAGCTGTTTGGTGGGGGATCAGTGAGGTTGGGGACTAAGGGGGGATCCTACACAACAGCATATGTAAATATGCCAAAAAAACCCCAAAAAAAGCCCAAGTATAGCTTTTATTTTAGTACTGGCAGAGTGTCTGCCAGTACTTAAGATGGCGGGGACAATTGTGGGGTGGGGGAGGGAAGAGAGCTGTTTGGGAGGGATCAGGTGGTCTCATGTTTCAGGTGGGAGGCTGAGCTCTACACTAAAGCTAAAATTAACTCTGCAAGCTACATAATTAACCCCTTCACTGCTAGCCATAATACACGTGTGAAATGCAGCGGCATTTGGCGGCCTTCTAATTACCAAAAAGCAACGCCAAAGCCATATATGTCTGCTATTTCTGAACAAAGGGGATCCCAGAGAAGCATTTACAACCATTTGTGCCATAATTGCACAAGCTGTTTGTAAATGATTTCAGTGAGAAACCTAAAATTGTGAAAAATTTAACGTTTTTTTTAATTTGATCGCATTTGGCGCTGAAATGGTGGCATGAAATATACCAAAATTGGCCTAGATCAATACTTGGGGTTGTCTACTACACTACACTAAAGCTAAAAGTATCCTTAAAAGCTCCCTACATGCTCCATAATTAACCCCTTCACTGCTGGGCATAATACATGTGTAGTGCGCAGTGGCATTTAGCAGCCTTCTAATTACTAAAAAGCAACGCCAAAGCCATATATGTCTGCTATTTATGAACAAAGGGGATCCCAGAGAAGCATTTACAACCATTTAAGCCATAATTGCACAAGCTGTTTGTAAATAATTTCAGTGAGAAACCAAAAGTTTGTGAAAAAATTAGTAAAAAAGTGAACGATTTTTTGTATTTTATCGCATTTGGCGGTGAAATGGTGGCATGAAATATACCAAAATGGGCCTAGATGAATACTTTGGGATGTCTACTAAAAAAAAATATATACATGTCAATGGATATTCAGAGATTCCTGAAAGATATTAGTGTTCTAATGTAACTAGCGCTAATTTTGAAAAATAATGGTTTGGAAATAGCAAAGTGCTACTTGTATTTATGGCCCAACAACTTACAAAAAAAGCAAAGAACATGTAAACATTGGGTATTTATAATTTCAGGACAAAATTTAGAAACTATTTAGCATGGGTGTTTTTTGGTGGTTGTAGATGTGTAACAGATTTTGGGGGTCAAAGTTAGAAAAAGTGTGTTTTTTTCAATTTTTTCCTCATATTTTATATATTTTTTTATAGTAAATTATAAGATATGATGAAAATAATGGTATCTTTAGAAAGCCCATTTAATGGCGAGAAAAACGGTATATAATATGTGTGGGTACAGTAAATGAGTAAGAGGAAAATTACAGCTAAACACAAACACAGCAGAAATGTAAAAATAGCTTTGGTCCCAAACGGACAGAAAATGGAAAAGTGCTGCGGTCATTAAGGGGTTAAACAATATGTGGGTCCCACCAAGCGACACTTATGTGACTGATTTTTTGAACATTTGTGATGAATAGAAAATCCAGGGTTTTAGACCTCATTAGTAAACATTTTATACCTCGGCAAAGAAGAGGTGAAGATAAGGAGAAACTGTTAGATCAAAAGCTAGGCCTTTTGGATTTTTTACCTACAAACAAGGCTATCTCTAGGTTTCAATTCAATGATGGATGTCAATGTATTAATCTAATGTAAGAACAGAGGTACAATGAAATACTTACGGCTAGATCACAAGTTTTGTCGGTAAGGCTGTGCGGCTCTAACGCTCCTTTCTTTTCTAACGCTACCTTAAGCCAACACTGGTATTACAGGTTTTTTTTAAACCTGGCGTTAGCCGCAAAAAGGTGAGCGTAGAGCAAAATTTAGCTCCACATCTCACCTCAATACCAGCGTTGCTTACGGTAGCGGTAAGCTGGCTAAACGTGCTCATGCACGATTTCCCCATAGGAAACAATGAGGCTGAGCTGACTGGAAAAAAACGTAACACCTGCAAAAAAGCAGCGTTCAGCTCCTAACGCAGCCCCATTGTTTCCTATGGGGAAAGAAAAAATATGTCTGCACCTAACACCCTAACATGAACCCGAGTCTAAACACCCCTAACCTTACACTTATTAACCCCTAATCTGCGGCCCCCGACATCGTCGCCACCTGCATTATACTATTAACCCCTAATCTGCCACTCAAGACACCGCCGCCACCTACATTATAGTTATAAACCCCTAATCTGCTGCCCCCAACATTGCTGACACCTACATTATAGTTATTAACCCCTAATCTGCCCCCCCAACGTTGCCGCAACTATATTAAATTAATTAACCCCTAATCTGCTGCCGCTAACGTCGCCCCACTATAATAAAGTTATTAACCCCTAAACCTAAGTCTAACCCTAACTCTAACACCCCCCTAATTTAAATATAATTTAAATACATCTAAAAAAAATAACTAGAATTAAATAAATTATTCCTATTTAAAACTAAATACTTACCTGTAAAATAAACCATAAGATAGCTACAATATAACTAATAGTTACATTGTAGCTAGCTTATGATTTATTTTTATTTTACTGGCCACTTTGTAATTAATTTAACTAGGTACAATAGTTATTAAATAGTTATTAACTATTTAATAGCTACCTAGCTAAAATAAGTACAAAATTACCTGTAAAATAAATCCTAACCTTAGTTACAATTACACCTAATACTACACTATCATTAAACTAATTACCTAAACTACCTACAATTAATTACAATTAAATTCAATAAACTAAATTACGAAAAAAAAACAAACACTAAATTCCGAAAAAAATAAACACTAAATTACAGAAAATAAAAAAAATTTAAACTTATTACACCTAAACTAAGCCCCCTAATAAAATAAAAAGGCCCCCCAAAATAATAAAATGCCCTACCCTATACTAAATTACAAATAGCCCTTAAAAGGGCCTTTTGCGGGGCTTTGCCCAAAAGTACTCGGCTCTTTTACCTGTAAAAAAAGATTACAATACCCCCCAACATTTACAACCCACCACCCACACACCCCTACTCTAAAACCCACCAAATACCCCCTTAAAAAAACCTAACACTACCCCATTGAAGATCACCCTACCTTGAGCCGTCTTCACCCAGCCGGGCACAAGTGGTCATCCGATCCATCCAGAAGTCTTCATCCGATGGGCCAGAAGAGGACATCCAGACCGGCAGAAGTCTTCATCCTATCAGGGCAGAAGAGGACATCCGGACCGGGAGAAGGCTTCATCCAAGCGATATCTTCTATCTTCATCCATCCGACGAGGAGCGACTCCATCTTGAAGACATCCGGCGCGGAGCATCCTTCCAGCACAACAACTAATGACGAATGACGGTTCCTTTAAATGACGTCATCCAAGATGGCATCCCTTGAATTCTGATTGGCTGATAGGATTCTATCAGCCAATCGGAATTAAGGTAGGAAAAATCCGATTGGTTGATTTAATCAGCCAATCGGATTGAAGTTCAATCCGATTGGCTGATTGGATCAGCCAATAGAATGCGAGGTCAATTCGGATGGGTGAAGACGGCTCAAGGTAGGGTGATCTTCAATGGGGTAGTGTTAGGTTTTTTTAAGGGGGTATTGGGTGGGGTTTAGAGTAGGGGTGTGTGGGTGGTGGGTTGTAATGTTGGGGGGGTATTGTATTATTTTTTTTACAGGTAAAAGAGCTGATAACTTTGGGGCAATACCCCGCAAAAGTCCCTTTTAAGGGCTATTTGTAATTTAGTATAGGGTAGGGCATATTATTATTTGGGGGGGGGGGGGGTTATTAGGGGGCTTAGATTAGGTGTAATTAGTTTAAACTTCTTGTAAAAAAAAAAATTCTGTAATTTAGTGTTTATTTTTTTTAGTAATTTTGTGGGTTTTTTTTCCGTAATTTAGTTCAGTGATTTGCAACCTTTTTTTTGCCGTGGCACACTTTTTTACATTAAAAAATCCTGTGGCACACCACCATCCCAAAATGTTACAAAATCACACATTGTAGCCTAATACAGGATATATATATATATATATATGTGTGTGTATATATATATATATATATATATATATATATATATAATTATATATATATATATATATATATATATATATATATATATATATATATATATTTTTATATATATATATATATTTATATATATATATATATATATATATATATATATATATATATATATATATATATATATATACACATTTATATATATACACACACACACTGTACTGTGCTGTCATGCCATGCCTCCTACAAACTATACATGACATATTGACACTCATGTCAATATCATGGCTGTAAATGATGCCTGATGAGCCTGTCACATACCTCCCAATATTTCAAAATTTGAAAGAGGGACACCCCCGCACTGTTGTCAGCCGCGGCACACCTGAGGATCTCTCACGGCACACTAGTGTGCCACGGCACACTGGTTGAAAAACACTGATTTAGTTTATTGAATTTAATTGTAATTAATTGTAGGTAGTTAAGGTTATTTATTTAATGATAGTGTAGTGTTAGATGTAATTGTAACTTGGGTTAGGATTTATTTTACAGGTAATTTTGTACTTATTTTAGCTAGGTAGTTATTAAATAGTTAATAACTATTTTATAACTATTCTACCTAGTAAAAAGAAATACAAAGTTGTCTGTGAAATAAATATAAATCCTAAACTAGCTGCAATGTAACTATTAGTTATATTGTGGCTAGCTTAGAGTTTATTTTATCGGTAAGTATTTAGTTTTAAAAAGGAATAATTTATTTAATTTTGTTAAATTTATTTAGTTTAAATTAAATTATATTTAAGTTAGGGGGGGTTAGGGTTAGGTTTAGACTTAGGTTTAGGGGTAAATACTTTTAATATAGTAGCGGCCACATTGGGGGTGGCAGATTAGGGGTTAATAAATGTAAGTAGGTGTTTTACTAGTTTTTGTGAGGCGGGAGTGCAGCGGTTTGGGGTTAATACATTTACTAAAGTAGCGGCGATGTCCGGTCGGCAGATTATGGGTTAAGAAGTGTAGTTAGGTTGTGGCGATGTTGGGGGCAGCAGATTAGGGATTAATAAATATAATGTAGGTGTCCGC
Organism: Bombina bombina; assembly: GCF_027579735.1. NCBI lineage: Eukaryota > Metazoa > Chordata > Amphibia > Anura > Bombinatoridae > Bombina > Bombina bombina. The sequence continues at coordinate 1,236,424,538 of NC_069500.1, read as the reverse complement.
GATGTTAGGGGCAGCAGATTAGAGGTTCATAAGTATAATGTGGCTGTGATGTCCGGTCAGCAGATTAGGGGTTAAAAAATGTATTATAGTGTTTGCGATGTGGGGGGGGGGGCTCGGTCTAGGGGTTAATAGGTAGTTTATGGGTTTTAGTGTACTTTTTAGCACTTTAGTTAAGAGTTTTATGTTCCGGCGTTGGCCTATAAAACTCTTAACTACTGACTTTTAAATGTGGTAGGAGTCTTGACAGGAGAGGGTCTACAGCTCACTTCTTCCAAGACTCGTAATACCAGCGTTAGGCAAATCCCATTAAAAAGATAGGATACGCAATTGACATAAGGGGATTTGCGGTAGCCTCGAGTCGCGGAAGAAAAGTGAGCGGTAGACCCTTTCCTGCCTGACTCGTAATACCAGCGGGCGTTAAAAAGCAGTGTTGGGACCTCTCAACACTGCTTTTTAAGGCTAACGCCAAACTCGTGATCTAGCCGTTTGATTTTTTGATAATTCTTGCGTTAACCTAATATTTAGCTAAAATACATTTAAAACTTCTTCCTCCTCCTCCCTTATTTTTTTTCCCTTAGCATTACTGAAGTAAAAAGTATAATGACAGAAAGAAACATGGATGAATATTTTAAAACACTTTATTATTAGGCATGTTTTACATCTATGTGGATGGGAATGCATTTGAATTCTACTGTTAATAATGTATATTATTAAATACATGCAATATCCCACAAAAGTGAGTACACACCTCACATTTTTGTAAATATTTTATTATATCTTTTCATGTGACAACACTGAAGAAATGACACTTTGCTACAATGCAAAGTAGTGAGTGTACAGCCTATATAACTGTGTAAATGTGCTGTCCGCTCAAAATAACTCAACACACAGCCATTAATGTCTAAACTATTGGCAACAAAACTGAGTACACCCCTAAGTGGAAATGTCCAAATTGGGCCCAATTAGTCATTTTCCCTCCCCGGTGTCATGTGACTCTTTAGTGTTACAAGGTCTCAGGTGTGAATGGGGAGCAGGTGTGTTAAATTTGGTGTTATCGCTCTCACACTCTCATACTGGTCACTGGAAGTTTAACATGGCACCTCATGGCAAAGAACTCTCTGAGGACCTGAAAAAAAGAATTGTTGCTCTACATAAAGATGGCCTAGGCTATGAGAAGATTGCCAAGACCCTGAAACTGAGCTGCAGCACCGTGGGCAAGACCATACAGTGGTTTCACAGGACAGGTTCCACTCAGAACATGCCTCGCTATTGTCGACCAAAGAAGTTGAGTGCACATGCTCAGTGTCATATCCAGGGCTTGTCTTTGGGAAATAGATGTATGAGTGCTGCCAGTATTGCTACAGATTTTAAAGGGGTGGTGGGGTCAGCCTGTCAGTGCTCAGACCATATGCCGCACACTGCATCAAATTAGTCTGCATGGCTGTTGTCCAAGAAGGAAATCTTTTCTAAAGATGATGCATAAGAAAGCCCTCAGACAGTTTGCTGAAGACAAGCAGACTAAAGACATGGATTGCTGGAACCATGTCCTGTGGTCCGATTAGACCAAAATAAAATTATTTGGTTCAGATGGTGTCAAGTGTGTGTGGCAGAAACCAGGTGAGGAGTACAAAGACAAGTGTGTCTTGCCTACAGTCAAGCATGGTCGTGGGAGTGTCATGGTCTGGGCCTGCATGAGTGCTACCTGCACTGGGGAGCTACAGTTCATTGAGGGATCCATGAATGCCAACATGTACTGTGACATACTGGAGCAGAGCATGAGCCCCTTCCTTCAGAGACTGAGTCACAGGGCAGTATTCCAACATGATAACGACCCCAAACACACCTTCAAGACGACCACTGCCTTGCTGAGGATAAAGGTGATGGACTGGTCAAGCATGTCTCCAGATGTAAACCCTATTGAGCATCTGTGGGGCATCCTCAAACGGAAGGTGGGGGAGCGCAAGGTCTCTAACATCCACCAGCTTGATGTCGTCATGGAGGAGTTGAAGAGAACTACAGTGGCAACCTGTAAAGCTCTGGTGAACTCCATGCCCAAGAGGGTTAAGGCAGTGCTGGAAAATAAGGAGGCCACAAAAAATATTGACACTTTGGGCCCAATCTAGACATTTCCACTTAGAGTGTACTCATTTTTGTTGCCAACTGTGTAGACAATAATTGTTGCGTGTTGAGTTATTTTAAGGGGACAGCAAATTTACACTGTTATACAGGCTGTACACTCACTACTTTATGTTGTAGCAAAGTGTCATTTCTACAGTGTTGTCACATTAAAATATATAATAAAATATTTACAAAAATGTGAGGTTTGTACTCACTTTTGTGGGATACTGTATGTAACTTGCCTTATATAGAGTACGAAGGTGAAGGAGCACATAGCTAGTGAACAAGTGCTAGGGTTTGCAAGAAATGCCGATGGTGAGGCTACTGTGCACCAAACACACTGGATTCATCTGAATGATTTTATTGCTATTGTTTTTTTTTATTTTTTTTATTTTGCTTTTTAGAGGAGTTGTTTTTTTCAATAAATACTTGGGGCTCCATGTACTAAGCCGTCAATTCATCCGTCATTGTAGACGCGGATAAACTCGCCGTTACTTGCCGCGGGCGAAATGGTGTCCGCTGTCGCTATGTACTAATATTCCCCCAATAAATAGACAAGTCTAGCCCGCCGCGAGCAGTTGCGGATTGTTGATAAATTTGACGCCTCGCTCGCCGCGACTAAGCTGATGTACTTAACTTTCAGTTGAATTGTCTGGCCAATTATTAACACGTGACATGCAAGGTGTCACGAACATCATAGTAGTCACGGGAATAGAATTTTGCTCCTATAAAAGTTCAACTTATCTAAACAACTTTATTATTGTTCAAAATTTTTTGAAGAGTGATAACAGAGCGTTATTTTTGTAATATTTATTTACAATTTGGATATGGCTTCATCTGGATCTGATAATATATAAATATTAATATAAAAATAATTATAAAGATTGACAACTATACAATACAAATTTAAAATATAGATTACTCTTTAATTACAGTCGACAAATTGGGCGCAATTTATGTACATGGAAATGAGAGACAAATTAGACACCAGTTATGCTGTAAGTACAATGCTGATATTACTGCCTTTTATATATGTCTAGACTGGCGTCTAGATTGACTTTCCTATTGTTTTGTACCTTGCCCGCCACCTAAAAGGTGGCGAGGCAAAAATAACGAGGTGGGAGCGGAAATTGTAGCGAGCGGACAAATAGATTTTTTAGTACATTCGTTTTTGGCGAGTTGGTGGTCAAATGTGTCTAATTACAGTGAAAAATGGAGCGGTAGCGAGGTTTGGCGGATAAGTACGCTCGCAATTTTAAAGATGCGAGTTTTAACATAATTGACGGCTTTGTACATATCAGTTTGCGAATTTTGACGCGAGATTTGTTGCGGGTAGCTCGCTGACTGCTTAGTACATGGAGCCCTTGGACTTCCTTTGCCCCTTGGATGTGCGAAGGTTTGGATGTTGCATTGTTTATACCATATCCTCCCTTTTCCTTAACAGTCACACCTTCTCCTTTCACAAACAAAACTTAAACTATTCACATCTCACCTTCTCTTCTATTCCCTCTGTTCTGCAACACACATGAATACTATTCCTTTCTTTCATCCTCAGCCAGCCATTTTCCTCTAACGCTAATTTTAGACACTCACATAAGAACACTCTCATCTTCTTTGACTTACCCTGTTCCTTGTCCTTACATCTGCAGATGTCCCGCCTAACCCAGGTCGACCATTTGTCTCTTTCTGCTCAATACCATGACTAATACTTCAAAAATGTAGCACTCTCTATCTCATTAGCATCTCATTAGCATAATTTCTGTTAATACCCCACAATTATCTTATGCCCTTTGGAATCCACACTTTAAATGCAACAAGCTCACTTCTATTCATGATCTTTTAATTTCACAGTCACTTTTACCAGTTAGTCATCATAGAAACTTGGCTCTGCTACTCTAACACAGCTGCTGCAACATCTCTGTCCTATGGTGACCTGCACTTCAGTGACACTCACAGGGTAGGAGACATAATTGGAGAGGTAGAAGGATTCTTCTGTCTCCATATTTTACCTTCCACTGCATTCCTTCACTCCCATCACTTACCGTCTCATCTTTTGAAGTTCATGCTATCTGCCTCTTATCCACTGTAGCTCTCTGTATTGCTGTTATCTATGGGCCTACTGGATTAAAATTTCAATAATCTCTAATTACGCAAGAACAGGCTTCTAATAAAGAGAATAGATAAGTTGACATGGGTAGGGATGCGCATGTCGTGACAATGTTGAGGGATAAGGAAATGTTGAGTAGTGCATGCTTACATAATTGTGGACAATACAAAAAAAAAGAATGAAAACCTATAACATGACAAAATAAGTTCAGTTGTATGGAGATAAAAATGCATGGGAAAAAGAAAAACCGTAACGAGACATAAGCGTAGTGTCCGATATCACTGTAAAGTGAAAGTTAAAGCAATCCCTGTAATTCAGGCAAAATAGCCATCATGAAGTATAATAAATACAATGTGGCAGGGCACAGTTTGGAATACAGTATAAAACAAGACAAGGTTGATTGAAAGATAGGAAACCTGGCTACCACGTTAGAAGGGAATAAGCCAATACAAGTTTTAATAATTGAAAAGCAAATAGCAGATCCTGGTTTATCCTGACAGATAATGGTCTTCAGCAGCCAACGAATTTGTAGGCAGTCCCAGGAGAAAAGCATATCAACAAGCTGGTCGTTGTTAGCTGTTATCTCTAGAGTCTCTCCTCCTGAAGATGATAGTAAGTGGAAGAATTGCTCATTCTGTCCTAATGGTTGCTTTCCAAGTGGCTCATGAGTACTACTCTCCTGTGATAGCACTGCTATTAGCATACTGGGTGGTGAGAACTGAGTCCCTTAGGCACCTGCTCCTGCAGCCCTCCAGTGCAACAAAGGTACTCACAGTTTTATTATCCTGATGAACTTTATTGGTTGATGTCGCTTTCACACATAGTATATCAATATTTTGAGTCAGATCTGTCTGAGCTTGTCCCCTTGTCTCCGATATAAACCTATTTGCAACTGAGGAGGCAACAGACACCAGGGCCCCAAAGTACCAATCTCTTTCATTGTTTAAGGGAATAGGGTTTATGATAGATGCTATGGTTGAGGATTGAGAGTAGTTTGCATCCCCTCTGTAAAAGCTACTCTGTAGGCTTGTAGCAGGTTACTCAACTCTTTTAGGAGATCAAATCTAAGCATCATGGATTGCTGTGGTAATCAATGAGGAGCTCAATTGCAGTCTCTGGATAATGGGGGATGTCAGAACCATGTAGCAGGCCACCACCTGATGATATGATAGTCCAGATCTCGGATGAGAGATCACAAACACAGCAAATTTGGTATCAAACTGAGCAGTGCACTGCGTCTGATTATGGCATATATTTGCTTGGATTCTGAAGGATTCCAAATATAATCTACAGATTAGTTGATTCACTCTGGAAACAGCAGATAATGTGACCAGTCATGGCCGCCACATGGACACACACCCCCTACCCACCCTTTCTATTAATTAAACTTTGTTACCTCTCTCCTTTAACAGAGGCAGAAGTTTTCACATCCCTTTCTTCTCATCTCACAACCTGTCCCCTCAACTCCATTCCTTCACAACTTCTTGTCTCTCTTTACTTCTTTCACCCCTGCCCTAACTCATCCATTTAACCAGTCTCTGGCTACTGGCATATTTCCTGATACATTCAAGGATGAGTTAATCATGCCAATTGTAAAAAAAAAAATATTGCTGTACCCCACCACCACTTGTAACTATTGGTCATTCTAAGTCAGTCTGTAAGCTCTTTAGATCAGGTTCCTTCTCCTGTACTAGTTTTGTTTAGTCTGTTTTTGTATCTTATCCCAAATCTTTGTTATTGAATACCCTTAACTTTTTACCCAGCACTACAAAAGTTTGTGGCGCTATACAAATAAATGATGCTAATAATCATAATAATTATAATAAAGAGATTACATTGAGTCCATAGTCAATTATAATAAAGAGATTACATTGAGTCCCTTTTCTCCTCTCTGTCTTTGCTGCTCAGAGTTAAGTACTACTAGTACATATTTAATTGTTTATTACCAATTTTTTCTTAATTTTTTTCTTATTTCTTTATCTAACTTTAGATTATTTTTTTTTCTTTTCAATCTCTATCTTGTGTCGATTTTTTATATTATATTATCTATTCTTATTTTAATTTCTCCTATATATTCTATAATTTATCTCCTGTTATTATCTCTCAATTGTTTTGTTCTTTCCATGTATTTCTTTATCTTTTTCCTTTATTTTCATTCTTCTGTTTTCTTCAGTATTTTTAATTTCATTGCCATTTCGTTCTTTCTGCCCTTTACAACTCAACCAGTCCCTGTTTCTTTTACCTGTTATTTCTTTTCTGGTCTATTATCCGGTTTCACTTTCTGTTCCTTATTGTTTGTCCTCCATGTTGCTCGTGTCCTTGGGCTCTCTTCTCCTCCCTCTTTCTTCGTTTGGATCTCCACCTATCATTGATATTTTTATTTCACCCATGTACATATAGTTATGTACATTTTTCTGGTTTCTATTACACTAAATTTTACACAATTTCAATCTCAATGTTTACACTTTTCCTTCCTATTCTCACATTTTTTTTCATACAATTTTTATATACTTTACGCCATATCAGTTTACTTAGTTTTATTTATAGCTTGGATTAATTAATTTATTTTATTTAGAATTCATTATTAATAGAATATTAATAATTTTTTCTCTGCAGAAAATGTTAGTATTTTATTTTCTTTCAGTTTCATATAATTTAGTTAGGTAGGTTCGGTAGATAGTTAAATCATTTTTTTTAATATACTGTTAGCAATTTAATTAATTGTGTTAATTTAAAATAGTATTTATATTTCATTATGTTTTAAAAAGACAATCAACAACATTCAGAAAAATCTGTATAACAGATGATACCCTCCTCTATGGAGAATTTGACGCAGCAATGTAATAGTCAGATGCAGACTGTTATAGCATCTGTTATTGATAGTCAATCTGATCCTCATAAAAAAAGCTACCCAAAAGAGAAAACAGTTATCCCTAATATGATCTTGCAAACTACCAGTTAAAAAAAAATATTAAAGGGGCATTGTATCTACCTAGATTAGACAGTAGAATAGTCAGAACATCTCTTGTACTGACTAATATAAGGACTTTGTTTTAAAAAAATCTTAAAAGAAAACACCATGTAAACTAGTTCTGATTCTGATAATGATTCTACTTCAGTCTATTTATTCCTCAAAACTGTCTGAAGACTCAGATTCCTCTCCAAAATGCAAAAAAATATGAAATTATCTAAATAAATCTAGACATGATTCAATAGATATCATGATTTGCTTACTAAACTATCTCGTAAACAGCATTAATGCTATATCACTATTTTGAATGTCATATTTTTTTACACTAAGATTGTATTGTGTGTCAATGAACGGGAGCCATTTATGAAGCTGTTAAAAAGTAGAATTTATGAGATGTTAACAGTCATCCAATGTCTCACCTCCTGCAAATAGCCGAGATTTCAAACGAAAAAAAATGCTATGTTCATGTAAAATTGAATGCTTAGTTTAGTCAGTATATATGGTGCATCTGAAGAGACTATTGACATGAGCCATCTGATTACTAGTGTTAAAGCCTGTGTAAATGGGCAAAAATGTTTAAGGATAGAAATATACCTATACCTCTATCCATCTATCCCTATCCCTCTATCTCTACCCCTACCCCTCTATCGCTATCCCTCTATCCATATCCTTCTATCTCTATCCATCTATCCCTCTATCCATCTATCCCTCTATCCCTATTCCTCTATTCATATCCCTCTATCCGTATCAATCTATCCCTCTATCCATCTATCCCTCTATCCATCTATCCCTCTATCCCTCACCCTATATCAATCTATCCATATCCCTCTATCTCTATCCCACTATCCCTCACCCTATATCAATCTATCCATATCCCTCTATCTCTATTCCTCTATCCTATCCCTATATTCCTATCCCTCTATCCCATCCCTCTATCTATATCCCTATATATCTACCCCTCTATCCCTATCCCTCTATCTCTATCCCTCTATTTCTTTATTTTTCTGCAGTGTAGGATCCCCCTAACCCTCCAACATCCCTGATCCCCTCTCAAACAGCTCTCTGACCCTCCCCCCCTCTAACTATTGTCATCATAGGTACTGGCAGCTGTCTGCCAGTACCTATAAACCCCTTTTTTTAAAAAAAAAATATTTTTTTTTCTGTAGTGTAGTGGTCCCACCACCTCCCCCCTCCCACGATCACTAGTTAGTACCCCCAAACCCCTTTTCTGTAGTGTAGCTGCTCCATCCCTCCCTGTTACTTAAAAGATATAATTTCTGTAGTGTAGAGCCATCCCACTCCCTCCCCATCCCTCCCCCCCTTCACTACTGAGCCACCCACCCGCCACACCCCCCCCACACCTCCTGCCGGGACCAACAGAAGATCGTTACAGATGGTGACACACACAGTCTGTAACAATCAGAAATCTGCCTTCACATAGAGGCGGAGCACCGATCATGCTCCATATGCGGCAGATGCCTGGAGCTGAGAGTGCTGGAGCTTCCTGAAGCTATCTCGTGCCTGCGGTTAAGGCCAGGTATGTTTGTCCTTGCGCAGTCTCTACTGTGTATGACTGTATTGGACAAACATACTTGGCCTTTTATAATATAGGATTCTTTTTTTCTTAGATTTAGCAGTTGTTGTGAATTCCAAAGATGGAAGTTTGTTTATTCCATTCAGTGGAAATAGTGTTGTTCTTGAGGAAATCTTCCTTCCTTCTTTGGGGCACTTTGAATTTACTAAACTATTTTGTAATTTCAATCTTGATTTCATTAACTGAAAACTTCAGCTGTATTGATATATTTTGTTGCATTAAGTTGGTTTTATTTTTAATTACATTGTCCTCTGAGTACTACATCAACAGCTAGTGGCTTCCTTTTATTTGCTTTACCAGAGTTATCTGCCTCCTGTTCTTTCCTACTTCAAAGATGTTGAATGTAAAAAATCTGTTTGGGATTTGCTTTGTGGTGTGAATACACTTGTTAGAGATATGATAACCCTGAAAATAAGTGCACTGTACTGTGCACAATACTAGGTGTACAAGAAAAATAGATTGATTGATTGATTCACTTACAAATTATGCTTGTTTGAATGTATGATAACCCAAAGGTTATTATCTATATGGATGACAGTTGGATAACTTTCAATTATGATTTTTTTGATTGATTTAAGGCTAGATGAAACTTTTATAGATGGTTGAAAATTTGATAAATGTTCACTAATATACGTAATGGACCAATGTGTAGTTACAATTTGTGCATAGTTCTTCAGTAAGTTTATTCTATTGCCTTTTATCAGAGAAATTTAAATTAGATCCTGCAAGCAATCACTGTGTAGAATGATAGAATGTATTAAGGTCAAGATTCTGAATCCTGCAAAATCTACTCTAGGCTCCCCTTATTACAAAGTGAAAAAAAAAACCTCAATAAATAAACATGAGCAAGCCTGCAGCTGCTAGTTAAGAAGCAAAGATCATTAGACCGCTATTTCCAAACCTAAACGCCAGCTCTGATGTGATACTCCAATGATTTACAACTTCTGCTCACATTCGCCCTATCAGGGGATGGGATTGCACAAGCAGCCTCTTCTCCTATGTCAAATGTATTGCATATAGACCAATGTATAGCCACAATCCTGTGTGGACAGGTTCCGAAGAAAACCTTGTTCCCCCGGCATTTGATAAATAAGGCTTATAGTCTTTTAATTACCAATACATTGTTTGAATAGTGAGTGCTGAGTTAAATCAGCAGTGAGTAGTATCATGAGTAATATCAGCAAAAGTGAGTAGCCTAAAGAATCATATGGTTCAATATATTTAGCCTTTAGAATATCCCTAAATAATAAATTTAGGTTTAGCTTTTAAACTCGGTAAGGTGCTTTAAAAAGGTTTAAAGAAAAATATTGCTATTCTAATATATTTTATTTTTTCCATTTTCGACCCAGAAAAAGTAACTTAGATGACTAAAATAAAAAAGTCAAATTGCTAGGGGAACACTACTGGACTTGCTTCTTTTTAACATGTCTTAGATCTTGAAGGATTAGAAAACAGAACTTCCATCTGCTGATTATACCAATTTATGAAAAGTAATTATATCCAAAAATGATATGTGTTCACTTGCAAGGGTAACAGAATAATCAAAAGAATGAATATGTAAAGAATGAATACATAAATGACTAAACATGTAAAATTATGCATTTGTGAAGCAAAAATACTTTTATCAAGCACTGAAATGAAAAATTATTTTTGAGGAGGTTATTAACACCTTGTGTAGCATGAATCTGTTGGGCGCTGTAGAATCTGTTGGCGCTCTACAAATAACCGATAATATTAATAGGTAAATGTAAACATTTAATTTATTGCTGAATATTGCTTTCAGTAGGCATTTTAAAAATATAATTTTATCTTATGAGAGAGTGGAAAAAGTTACTAGTCCAAGTACCAAGGGCCCCATGTACTAAGGCGTCAAAACCATCGCATTAGGCGTATCAAAGTTATTCGCCGACATCTGCACATAGCAGAATCAACTTTGCTACATGAATGTACTAAACATCATCTCATAAAATATTGCGTCTAATCTGTCTTGAAGACTATCGTATTATTAATAACTTAAAGTTTCGCTTGGCGCGAAAGTATAAAGTTACAAAGTTATAGTCTATAGCTATAGTCTATGGAGCCTATTTATTATGGTGCAAGTGGACATGATCCGATATTGTGGATCATGTCCACTGCACATCGATAAATGCAGACAGCATATGTTCTCTGGATTTATCCTTGCACTAGCAGTTCTGGTGAACTGCTGGTGCAATGCCGCCCCCTGCAGATTCGTTGCCAATCGGCCGCTAGCAGGAGGTGTCAATCAACCAGATCGTATTCGATCGGGTTGATTTCTGTCCGCCGCCTCAGAGCAGGCGGACAGGTTATGGAGCAGCGGTCTTTAGACTGCTGCTTCATAACTTCTGTTTCCAGCGAGCCTGAAAGCTCACCGGAAACACGAGGCATACGGAGCTTGATAAATATGCCCCTATAACTTATTAGATTATTTGGTACCCAACGTGACCAGAAAGGTGTAAAAATCATCATACAAGTGACAAGATAAGCAGGCCATATGTATAAGAAGGAATATTTTCCAGAACTAATAAAAACTTATAAAAAGCTGTTTTATTCAGTTGGATTTTTGCTGTGAGAAGCTCGAAACCCAAATTTCTCACATCAACAAAATGTGGTACTTGTTGATCTAGTATTAGATTATTATGAGAACATTTATTGAAGTCACGTCAAGCAAACCCATGGTGCAAGGAAAAAAATAATTTTGCAAAACATGTGTGACACTGTGAGTACCCAAGGACCAACAAGGAAAGATATTGATTCCTGCAAGAAATGTTTTAATGACATCAAGCGTAAAACTAAATACAAAATTGCTAAAGAAAAGCAATCAAAAGGGGGTACAGGCGGTGGTCCACCTTAAGTTACAGATTTGACCGACTTAAAAAAAAAGTCCTCCAGAGGCTAGGTACAGAGGTTATTGAGGGTATCATGATGACTGTGATAGTGATATAAGAAGTAAATATAATTTGATGCAATCAAATTAGTATATATGTTAACTTTTTTAATAAACTGATGTGTTTGTGTTCATATTGTCGCTGCAAAACAAAATTTAAAACTGTAAATCTAAGAAATTTGGTGTGTGGCTTGTGTGCAATTGTTAAATATGTGCCATCCCTAATGCTAGGTAAAGCATGACATTGCTACTTCCCATGTGCAAAACTTATATACTTGTGCACCATAGCAATATCTATAGCATTAAAGTGCTAGTTTATGTGTGTATTACTAATGTCCTTTTTTATCACTAATACTAGCTCCATCCAGCTATACAATGCTAGTTCACGAGTGACATGCTAATGTCCCTGTGCTTCCTAATGGTGGTTCCATTAAGCTATACAGTACTAGTTCATGAGAACCATACTTATGTCCTTGTTCTCCCTAATGCAAGCTCCAGATAAACAATGCTAGATCATGTGTGGCATACTACAAGGATAAAAAAAATTTTTTCCCCCTGCTTAATATGAGCCTGGAAGGACACAGCCTGGAAGGAACCCATTGCAAAAAAGTGTAATGCTGCCAACAGTTTTAAAGGTCCAAGTATGGCTTGTGACTGTGCCGTCATTGGCTCAAGGTATTCTGAGATTTCGTTGTAAAGGTCCATAAAAGCTTCTTTTTCTAGAAGGAATATCTGGACAACCTCACTATCAGAAAGGACTTCTAAACCCATACAAGGGAGGAAAAATCTTGGCACTCTCCTTCTTCTATGTTCATTATTTTCCACAGTTGCCTGTATAGCCCTTCTTCCCCTTAGTTGAATTAAACGAAAGATAAACAAACGCAATAGTGTCTCCATCTTTATTCACTGCTGGCAAAAAATTGATTGAGTTTGAATTGTCCAGCCACTTATTTATAATACTCAGCCTGGCGTCAGTCACCCCCATTTGTTTTCTATTGTGTTTGCTACCTAAATGGTCACAAAGCAAAGTACATAAAGTTAATATTGATCATTTTCATTAATAGCAGATTTTATGACGATCGATGGTTTATTTTGTAATTGTCACTAAATAATCCAATCCAAAATCAGATAGGATATGAAGGGTGCGCCAATTAAAAACGTGTATACTATATACGTAATGAAAGTGTACAATATATTGTGTACAGTTAATTATATAAAATATATATAGAAGTAATATTGCTATAAAAAGTATAAATATATAATTGATGTGTGCAAATATATTATAAGTGAAAACAAAATTAATCCAATGTAATATAATATCCAGTGCAATATAGAATAAACAATATAATATCCAGTGTAATGTGAATGGATCGTGACTCTCAAATATACAAATTACAAAAGTGCATGATAAATTAAATAAAAAAATATCATACAACCCAATATAGTCCAGCTAAGATAGATGGATTTGCAAGAGAAAGTTTCTTGATATACATAAAGATTCTTTTTCTTTGGTGATTCTGACAGAATATCCAATGGAAGATGAGTAGGCAGCTCTCTTGATAGAACAAAAACAGCAAACAGGCTTCTAAACAATAGGAAAAAACAGAGGCGCCGAATAGTGTGATAACGTAGGCACAATCAATAAAATGAAAAGGTGAGCAGAAGACGGGTACTCACAAACCAATTTGCACATCCAGTGCAATAATCAGCAGGGCCGAGGCTTCAGAGCTGGGCTAAATGCAGGGTATGTCCAGAGCCAACACTCCAAAAGATCACCTAGGATACATCTCAGGAGCGCTACAGGGGCCGGAATAATCTTTTTTTCTTTTCACTGCTACAGCAGCTTCCCCCACCTAGGATCTCTAGGTGGGGAAGCTGCTGTAGCAATGAAAAGAAATATAGATTATTCCAGCCCCTGTAGCGCTACTGAGGTGTATCATCAGGAGCCTGTTTGCTATTTTGTAATTGGATCGAGCATTTGCAGGAAACCTACGCTCGCAAATAAAATATATTGGATTTTACCTTTGATTGCAGCTTTGTACATATGAATTTTGATCCGCGCGTGGAATTTGATGCAAAATTACACATGAAAGATAACTTCGATGCTTAGTATATGGGGCCCCAAATGTGAAAAAACAGAGGACTCTACGTCCAAGTGGGTTCTCAATTACCATATTGTCTGCATTTTCTAGGGAAATCATATCTAGCTAACGTTACCCCTTGAGTGCAATGAGCACAATTTATTGAAAGCCAGCATGGAAGGTTGTGGGTTAGGATTCAGCTACTGGAGTGGTTAGCTGAAGGGGTCAGTGAATTTGCACACTGTTTAACATGACAACATTTAACATATGATTGAAAATGCACCAGTGTATCCTGAGAGTGCTGCCAAGATAGTTGTGTACGCAGTCCAGTTTGAGAATGCGTGAATACCAGCTTGATTACTTTTTTTGTTCTGTTTATGTTAAAGAAGAATAACTACCATCAATGATGGATCTCAAGATATGTCTGTATTTGTATGTATTTCTATTTTTTATATCTTCAAATTTGTTTCCAAAAGCCAACCAAAATTCCTCTACCCATAAGACCTATAACCCTGACAATTTATGTTATCTTCTGTGTCTGCTATATCATAGTATTTGTCTATCTATTGCATTTGTAATACATCTGTCTGTCTGTGTGTGTGTGTGTGTGTGTGTGTGTGTGTGTGTGTGTGTGTGTGTATTTTTTCCACATATAAAATAATTAACATTTAGTTTGAAGAAAATTGGTTCAAAATTTTAGAAATCTCAACCTAAAAATATTTGTAGAATTTTAGCTGTTCATCCATTACATAGTTATACAACTAAATTAGTGTTTAATGTTAAAAGACTGCATACATATAAGTTATAGCTGCTCTACTGTCCATCTATAATAAAAATTGGGAGGTCATCCCTTGAGATTTGGGCATATTAGTTTCCAAGGAAATAGATAATTGCTATAGTGATTGAAGCACAATTATCTATAAAAAGTTTGATAGATGTTCAGTGCTCTCATCAAATTCACCTCTTAAGAGATCCTTCTTTCTCCTGACTAATGGAATTTAATGTAATGTCAGGCAAGGTAAAGTTGTTGGCCTCTTGGGCAGTCAAAATGTGAGGCACATATAGCACTAAATGCTATCAAACTAAGGTAATGGATTATTAGGAACATATTATTGGTCCTTGTTTAAATAAGAGACAGTCTTAATGTGCATCTCAGCACAGACATAAGGTAATAATAAGTTTTTGCCTGTGAACCGAATTATTAATGGCAAGGATATATGAGTATTCACAACATTTGATTATTATACATTGAAATGTTTTTTAAAATTAAATGTCAAAACATAAAATTCTTGGCAAAACACTTTTCTGCCATTGAAAATTATTTTGTGGGTTTTTTTTGTAGAGTAAATCCTCTGTATTGTCCCAATTTGGGCTTCATCTGGTATCAAAATACATGTACAAATAAAAATTCCTATAGAAAAAAATCTCTTATTTGGGTTGTCAAATTGACATGCAAGTGTGGTTCATAGGTGATAAATTCAAGCTATTTTTCCTGTTAGTCTGTCCTCATGTGCCTTAAAGAGTGAATATTTTCACAGTTAACACATCTTCAACTAGTGTCACAAACTGTGTCCCAATTAGGTTTTTACTTTCTTACCTTTGAATTCACAAATGTTATAAGAATCTAGACAAGACCAGACTTATGCCAAGTAGAGCAAACAATAATGAGTATAATAAAGAAACATTCTACCAGGTTATCTGTGTAATCCATAAAAGATAATAGGTAACATAACTATCAAATACAGTCAGCAGGTATATTCTGGTGTGCAGAAAATAAAAAAATATAGATGACCAAAACAAACAATAATAGAAAATTTGTGAGCCTTTCCCCGCATAGAACATCAACCCACACAGAGGCTATTTTATAGGTTACTTATAGTGTATTACAAAAAAAATTAATTGGGCAAGATTACAAGTGGTGTGCTATTTATCGTTTTCGCTCATGCCAATTACCGTCAGAAGTAAACTTTTAACCCACGCGCATACCACAAGTTGAAAGTAAAATCTACACAAGCAAAAGCCAACGCACGCAAACTTCAGGACTTCGGATATGACCGTTTTAACTTCTTCTCCCCCTAGACTTCAATAGAGCACAAAACTGGAAAAAAACTAACACATAGGGGCCGAATTATCATTGTGCAAGCGGACATAATCCGATATTGCGGATCATGTCCGCTGCACATCGATAAATGCCGAAAGCATACGCTCTCGGCATTTATCATTGCACCAGCAGTTCTTGTGAACTGCTGGTGCAATACCGCCCCCTGCAGATTCGTGGCCACTAGCAGGGGTGTCAATCAACCCGATCATATTGGATCGGGTTGAATTCTGTCAATTTCTGTCCGCCGCCTCAGAGAAGGCGGACAGATTATGGAGCAGCGATATTTAGAGCGCTGCTTCATAACTTGTGTTACCGGCGAGCCTGAAGGCTCGCCAGAACAACGCGGCATCAATTTCCGTATGGAGCTTGATAAATATGCCCCTTATTGCTCACACACTAAGTGTGTGAGACTGACACACTTTAACCTGCAATGAGGTATGTCTCTTAGTTACATCAACTTAAAAAGGAATAATATAATGTAACACCCTTATTATCACCTTCAATAAAATGTATATTATGTTCACAGTGCAAATATATTAATATATATATATATATATATATATATATATATATATACACCCAATAAACCCTTAATGTAGGATAATAGTTAGGGTAGATTAATTATTAGTTTAATAGAGTTTAATTTAAATCTAAAGGTAAGTTTAAACTTATTATAAGATAGGGATGATTTAATATTTAATATAAAGTTAGCGGGTTGTTAGGTTTAGGGGTTAATAGGTTTAGTAAGTGGTACTGATATGGGAGGCCAGGGGTATAGGGATAAATAACTTTATTTAGTTGCGGTGGGCTCCGGGAGCGGCGGTATAGGGGTTAATACTTTTATGTAGGTGGCAGCAGTGTTGGGGCGGCAGATTAGGGGTTAATAACATAATGTAGGTGGCGGCGGTGTCGGGACGGCAGATTAGGGGTTAATCACATAATGTAGGTGTCGGCGGTGTCGGGAGGCAGATTAGGGGTGTTAAGACTCGGGTGCATGTTAGGGTGTTAGGTGTAAACGTTACTTTTATTCTCCTATAGAAATCAATGGGGTATCGGGCAGCAGCGAATGTGAGCTTTCGCTGCTTTCAGACTCCCATTGATTTCTATGGCATCTGCCGCCTCCAGGGCGGCGGATTGAAAAGCAGGTACGCTAGGCCGGAATAGTGGCGAGCGTACCTGATAGATATTTGTTAACTAGTAAAAGTAGTCAGATAGTGCCGAATTTGCATTCGGAACATCTGTAGTGACGTAAGCATCGATCTGTGTCGGACTGAGACCAGCGGATCGTATGCTACGTCACAGATTTCAACTTTTGCCGGTCTGTAGGCTTTGATAAATTAGGGGAATTAAGCTCGCCACAATTACGCTGCGGAATTCCAGTGTATTTGCGGTTGACGGCTTGATATATAGGTCTCTATGACTCACTGAAGGCTCAGATGATGTTTAGCATTTTTAGCAATAAAGTATTTTTTATTTAAGATAAATAGGCCTCTATGACTCACTGAAGGCTCAGATGATGTTTAGCATTTTTAGCAATAAAGTATTTTTTATTTAACCCTTTAACGACGCATGTCGTACAGGGTACGTCGCACACAACCTGGTCTTTAAAGACCAGCAACGTACCCTGTACGACATCGCTTCCAGCCGCTTTCAAGGTATTGCTGTGATGCCTCGACATTGAAGCATCACTGCAATACCTTTTTTCCAAAACCAATGCAGAGAGAGCCACTCTGTGGCCCTCTCTGCACCGGTAGCGATGGGCCCGACCGTTGGTGGGTGGGAGCAGCTGCAGGGAGGTGGGTGAGCGGCCCATCGCTACCCGGCATCCGGTTCCTGAATGTGCACGCCGGGTGCCGGGAGCGTGCGGGGGCCTGCAGGGAGCGCGCGTGCGCGCGCATGTGTGCGCGCGATCGCGTAACAGCCACTGCCATCAATGAATTAATGAATGGGAGAGAGGGAGAAGGAGGGGGGGAAATAATTGTCAAAAGGATCTGGGAGGGGGAGAGGGATGAGGGTATTAGGGGGGGGCAGCTACACTACAGAAAAAAGTAAGTACATTAAAAAAATAATAAAAAAACATTTTTGGGAGGCAAATTGGGTACTGGCAGACAGCTGCCGGTACCCAAGAAGGCAGCAAATAGGATGTGGGCAATTTAGAGCTGTTTGGGGGGATCAGAGAGGTTGGGGGCTAATGGGGGGGGGTCCATCACAGCTAAACAGATATTTAAAAAAAAAAAAAAAATCATAAAAAAAAAAAGCCTTTTATTTTAGTACTGGCAGACTTTCTGCCAGTACTTAAGATGGCGGGGACAATTGTGGGGTGGGGGAGGGAAGAGAGATGTTTGGGAGGGATCAGGGGTGGGATCTCTCAGGTGGGAGGCTGATCTCTACACTAAAGCTAAAATTAACCCTGCAAGCTCCCTACAAGCTATCTAATTAACCCCTGCACTGCTGGGCATAATACACGTGTGATGCGCAGCAGCATTTAGCAGCCTTCTAATTACAAAAAAGCAACACAAAAGCCATTTACAACCATTTATGCCATAATTGCACAAGTTGTTTGTAAATAATTTCAGTGAGAAACCTAAAATTGTAAAAAATTTAATATTTTTTTTTATTTGATCTCATTTGGCGGTGAAATGGTGGCATGAAATATACCAAGATGGGCCTAGATCAATACTTGGGGTTGTCTACTACACTACACTAAAGCTAAAATTAACCCTAGAAGCTCCCTACATGCTCCCTAATTAACCCCTTCACTGCTGGGCATAATACATGTGTGGTGCGCAGTGGCATTTAGCGGCCTTCTAATTACCAAAAAGCAATGCCAAAGCCATATATGTCTGCTATTTATGAACAAAGGGGATCCCAGAGAAGCGTTTACAACCATTTATGCCATAATTGCACAAGTTGTTTGCAAATAATTTCAGTGAGAAACCTAAAGTTTGTGAAATAAATTATGAAAAAGTGAATTTTTTCTTTATTTGATCTCATTTGGTGGTGAAATGGTGGCATGAAATATACCTAAATGAGCCTAGATCAGTACTTTGGGATGTCTTCTAAAACAAAATATATATACATGTCAAGGGATATTCAGGGATTCCTGAAAGATATCAGTGTCCCAATGTAACTAGCGTTAATTTTGAAAAAAAGTGGTTTAGAAATAGCAAAGTGCTACTTGTACTTATTGCCCTATAACTTGCAAAAAAAGCAAAGAACATGTAAACATTGGGTATTTCTAAACTCAGGAAAAAAATTAGAAACTATTTAGCATGGATGTTTTTTGGTGGTTGTAGATTTTGGGGGTCAAATTTAGAAAAAGTGTGTTTTTTTCCATTTTTTCCTCATATTTTATAATTTTATTTTATAGTAAATTATAAGATATGATGAAAATAATGGTATCTTTAGAAAGTCCATTTAATGGCGAGAAAAACGGTATATAATATGTGTGGGTACAGTAAATGAGTAAGAGGAAAATTACAGCTAAACACAAATACCGCAGAAATGTAAAAATAGCCCTGAAGTGAATGTCAAGTTTTCAACTCCTGAAGCATCCTATCACTACTTTAGCACTTCGCTATTCCAACCGCTAACTTTTTAAAATAAATAAATAAACAATTTCTATTATAGTTTAAAAAACAACTTAGCTCCGGTTTGAGATGGAACTCCTCCCATCGGGCACTTCCTTGAAAGCGTGCACCAGTGGAGCTCTTACTATGCGCCCTTACTATGCGCATGCTTTCAAAACTGATGTACATAATCTGCGCATGCGTTAAAAGCATACAACAACATTTACAGAAAAGCGGACAACAACATTTATTTTTTTTACTAAACATAATTGAAATGTGATATGGAGATTTGCAAGTCAGTATCGATTGTTTTAGCATCCGAAACAAATCAGTAAAAGTTAAAGCGCAACACCCAGAATAAGCAGGCTGCGCTACTGCTAGATGATTATATGACTTTTATGTACATGATAGGCTCTCATGATCTACTACCCCAGGGCTTCTGATACAGTGATGTGAAAGAGATAATGATATCTACTTGATGACGTTTATTAGACCCATTTAGTCTATAAGCCGGAAGTATGTGTTTCCGACGTTTCTAGGGCAACGGGCAGCTACAGCTTTGTGCTGATGTCACCAGAATTCCTCAACCCCTCCAATATGGCACCTAAGCTCAGAAAGTGACAGCGCTGTCATGTCTGCCGACGAGATGTCCTTATCTGACGGGGAGCCCTACACCGGGGACGCTGGGCTCCGGTTGGTGCAGTGGCTGAAGATGCCGAGGAGCAGGCCTCAAACCTGGCGGATGTGCTGAAGGGTGAAGTCGGTGGTAGGTCTGTTGGTCTTCTAGCGGGGACCGGGGAGATGGCGGAGAAGCTGAGAAAGCTGGAGGAAGAGCAGGACCTGCTCAACTCGTCGCTACTGGCCCTAACATCTCACTTCGCTCAGGTGCAGTTCTCGGGCAGAGGGTAGCGAGAAAGAGAGTCTGCTGGTGGAGCTGGAGGATTTTGCATTCAAGGGTTGCCCTCTTCTATATATCCCCCATGACAGGGAGCCTATTGTGTTAAATCCCCCGGCAGGCAGAGCTGACAGTATACTCAACGAGACACGCATGCTCTATCGATACAACATAGACTATGTTGTATTGATAGAGCATGCGTGTCTCGTGGATGCGCATTGCTTCCGAAAAGGAGATTCTCATGTAACGCATGCGCAGAAGAAGTGCATGACGTTGGAAAAAAAGGGGCTGGACGACACAGGGTGGAAAACACTATTGGAAATCCTTGATGTCAATCAACCACAAAAAAAGGAACTAAATGGCGGGTGGAGGAAGCGCGATTGAAAAAACAATAGTATAAGGTATTTTTCAACTTTCAATTTTAAGACCTACAAAAACGATGAATGAAAGTCCCCCTAAATTGTTTTGATTTAACATATGGCGTAAACAGGTATGGTTGAGTTGACATTCACTTTAAGGGAAAGAAATTGAAAAATGGCCTTGCCCTTAAGGGGTTAAGAGATAAATAGGTCTCTATGACTCACTGAAGGCTCAGATGATGTTTAGCATTTTTAGCAATAAAGTATTTTTTATTTAAGATATGTACAATGTTTTTTTAGACATAATGCTATTGCTATCCTCTGTATGTGATATCCTCTGTATGTGATTGAAGCCTGTTTGCATTGTTTTATCTTTTAAATGGAAAGTCAAGTCATAATTAAACTTTCATGATTCAGATAGAGCACACATTTTTAAATAACTTTCCAATTCACTTCCATTATCTAAATGTGCACAGTTGTTTTTTATATGAACATTTTCTCATGCTCCTACTGAGCATGTGCAAAATTCACAGAATATACTGTACATATATGCATTTTGTGATTGACTGATGGCTGTCACATGATGCAGTAGGAACTAGGAAGGAAAATGTAACTAAGTTTAAAATTGAAACAGTGCTTTCGTATTGTCTCTTTATTAGACATGTATTTATTATGCTATTCTACTGTGTTTAGTGGTCCTTTAATAAAATGTTTGTACCTAACCTTCCGCGAGGGAGTTGGAGCAGTGGAATCTCATGTTAACAATTTGAACTAGTGCTGGTTACACCTAGAGCTGAGTCACAGCTCAGAACATTGTAAGCAATATACATTTAGCATTAGGAGTCTTTTGTGATAGTCTCACACTATGGCCCCTATTTATCAAAGGTCTTGCGGACCTTATCCGACAGTGCGGATCAGGTCTGCAAGACCTCGCTAAATGCGGAGAGCAATAAGCTCTCTGCATTTAACATTGCATTATCAGCTCACAAGAGCTGCTGGTGCAGCGCCGCCCCCTGCTGACTCGCGGCCAATCGGCCACCAGCAGGGAGGTGTCAATCAACCCGATCGTACTCAAGACCGCTGCTTCATAAATTGTGTTTCTGGCGAGTCTGAAGACTCGCCAGAAACACGGCCCTTCAAGCTCCGTACGGAGCTTGATAAATATGGGCCTATGTACTCTTTGGGCTAGATTACAAGTGATGGCGCAAACGGTTTTGGGCTAGCGCAATTGTGTTTTAGCAAGCCTGATATTACAATTGGAGAGAAATCGCAATTGCGTTGGTGCAATCACCATTTACTCTTCAATCTTTTCCGCAATCTTGGAGCTGTGTTAACTGTTTTCCGAAAAAGAAAAGTTCTATGGCAGCATCCACTGCTAAGTACATGGAACCAATTGAGTGGTCCACCCCTTCCTGAACTCTCCATGCATGTACATGTATATATACTTCCATACTTCTCTAGTGGTAGCATTTTGAATTGTGTTTAGTGTAGCATTGGATAAAATGATAAAAAAGGAAAAATATTTGGTTTATACAGAGCTCGCTATGATAAAACAATTGACAAGGCTTTTTAAGATCATTAACATTCTAGTTCTTCATAAAATTCCAGAATTGCAGAGATATATATTTCAAAACTAATAGGACCACTTTACTTGAGAACACATTGGGGCCGATTTACGAAAGTGCGGACGGACTTGATACGATGTAGCATATCATGTCCGCCGCACATCGATAAATGCCGAAAGCATACACTGTTGGCATTTATCATAGCACAAGCAGTTGTTGTGAAATGCTTGTGCAATGCCAACCCCTGCAGATTAACGACTAATCGGTTGCTAGCAGGTGGTGTCAATCAGCCCCATCATATATGATCGGGTGGATTGAAGACCACAGCGTCACAGGCAGTGGACATGTTATGGAGCAGGGGTCTATCAGCCAATCGGAATCTAAGGGACGCCATCTTGGATGATGTCACTTAAAGGTACCTTCATTCTGTTTTAGTTGTCGGATGAAGAGGATGCTCCGCGTCGGATGTCTGACCCTCTCCGCGCCGGATGGATGAAGATAGAAGATGCCGTCTGGATGAAGACTTCTGCCCGTCTGGAGGACCACTTCTGCCCGGCTTGGATGAAGACTTCTGCCCGTCTGGAGGACCACTTCGCCCCGGCTTGGATGAAGACTTCTGCCCGTCTGGAGGACCACTTCACCCGGCTTGGATGAAGACGTCTCCCGGTAAGTCGATCTTCAGGGGGTTAGTGTTAGGTTTTTTTAAGGGTGTATTGGGTGGGTTTTATTTTTTAGATTAGGGTTTGGGAGGCAAAGAGCTAACTGCCCTTTTAAGGGCAATGCCCATCCAAATGCCCTTTTCAGGGCAATGGGGAGCTTAGGTTTTTTTAGTTAGGTTTTTATTTGGGGGGTTGGTTGTGTGGGTGGTGGGTTTTACTGTTGGGGGGGTTGTTTGTATTTTTTTTTACAGGTAAAAGAGCTGATTACTTTGGGGCAATGCCCCGTAAAAGGCCATTTTAAGGACTATTGGTAGTTAAGTTTAGGCTAGGGTTTTTTTTATTTTGGGGGGGGCTTTTTTATTTTAATAGGGCTATTAGATTAGGTGTAATTAGTTTAAATTTTTGTAATTTGTTTATTATTTTCTGTAATTTAGTGGGGGGTTTTTAACTTTAGCTAATTTAATTTAATTTAGCTAATTGTATGTAATTTATTTAATTGTATTTAATTTAGTTAATTTATTTAATTATAGTGTAGTGTTAGGTGTAATTGTAACTTAGGTTAGGTTTTATTTTACAGGTACTTTTGTATTTATTTTAGCTAGGTAGTTATTAAATAGTTAATAACTATTTAATAACTATTCTACCTAGTTAAAATAAATACAAACTTGCCTGTAAAATAAAAATAAATGCTAAGCTAGATACAATGTAACTATTAGTTATATTGTAGCTAGCTTAGGGTTTATTTTATAGGTAAGTATTTAGTTTTAAATAGGAATTATTTAGGTAATGATAGGAATATTTATTTAGATTTATTGTAATTATATTTAAGTTAGTGGGTGTTAGGTTTAGGGTTAGACTTAGATTTAGGGGTTAATAACTTTAATTTAGTGGTGGCGACGTTGGGGGCGGCAGATTAGGGGTTAATAATTGTAGGTAGGTGGCAGCGATGTTAGGGACGGCAGATTAGGGGTTAATAATATTTAACTTATGTTTGCGAGGCGGGAATGCGGCGGTTTAGGGGTTAAAATGTTTATTATAGTGGCGGCGACGCTGGGGGTGGCAGATTAGGGGTTAATAAGTGTAGGTAGGTTCTAACGACATTGGGGGCAGCAGATTAGGGGTTAATAAATATAATGTAGGTGGCGGCGATGTTGGGGGTAGCAGATTAGGGGTTCATAAGTATAATGTAGGTGGCGGCGGTGTCCGGAGCGGCAGATTAGGGGTTAATAATATAATGTAAGTGGCGGCGATGTTGGGGGTGGCAGATTAGGGGTTAATAAGTGTAAGATTAGGGGTATTTAGATGTTAGGGTGTTAGGTGTAGACATAACTATTATTTCCCCATAGGAATCAATGGGGGTGCATTAGGGAGCTTTACGCTGCTTTTTTGCAGGTGTTAGACTTTTTTAAGCCGGCTCTCCCCGTTGATTCCAATGGGGAAATCGTTCACGAGCATGTTACACCAGCTCACCGCTGACTTAAGCAGCGCTGGTATTGGAGTGCGGTAATGAGCAAAATTTTGCTCAACACTCACTTCTTGTCTTTTAACGACGGGTTTCTGAAAACTCGTAATACCAGCGTTGCAGGTAAGTGAGCGGTGAGAGAAAACTGCTCGTTGGCACCGCACAGCCTCTAACGCAAAACTCGTAATCTGGGCCTTACTAAATAAGACTCCCACTCGCATAAATGGGAAATGATAAACAATTATTTGCACCAACTGCACAAATAATCATTTAGCCACTGTCATATTTTGGCTACAATTTATGTATAACAAAAGTAGATGGTAAGACATAAATATAGGCCAAAATTGTGCACAACGTGATCCATCCTGCTAAGTATTAAAGAGTTTGAATGCCCTTGTGCATATGGGCATAATGGATATAGTGGGCATATCTGCTGATTTTTTTTTATTTTTTTTTAAAGCTTTTTCAAATTGTTGATTGAGAAAACACTCGGCTAGATTACGAGTTGTGCGTTAGGGTTAAAAAGCAGTATTGAGAGGTCCCAACACTGCTTTTTAACGCCCGCTGGTATTACGAGTCTTGAAATGACAGGTGTACCGCTCTTTTTTTTGGCCAGACTCTGTAATACCGCTAATTCACTTACTTCAATTGCGTATCCTATATTTTCAATGGGACTTGCATAGCGCCGGTATTACGAGTCTTCCAAAAAGTGAGCGGTAGACCCTCTCCTGTCAAGACTGGTACAGCATTTAAAAGTCAGCAGTTAAGAGTTTTATGGGCTAATGCCGTAGCATAAAACTCTTAACTAAAGTGCTAAAAAGTACATAAACTACCTATTAACCCCTAAACCGAGGCCCCCCACATTGCAAACAATAAAATAATATTTTTAACCCTTAATCTGCCGAACCGGACATCGCCGCCACTATAAAAAATATATTAACTCCTAAACTGCCGCTCTCCTGCATCGCAACCACTCCTTAAATTTTATTAACCCCTAATCTGCCGTCCCTAACATCGCCGACACCTACCTACATTTATTAACCCCTAATCTGCCGTCCCCAACGTCGCGGCAACTATATTAAATGTATTAACCCCTAAACCTAAGTCTAACCCTAACCCTAACACCCCTAACTTAAATATAATTTAAATAAATCTAAATAAAATAACTAACATTAATTAAATTATTCCTATTTAAAACGAAATACTTACCTATAAAATAAACCCTAAGATAGTTACAATATAACTAATAGTTACATTGTAACTAGTTTAGGATTCATTTTTATTTTACAGGCAACTTTGTATTTATTTTAACTATTTACAATAGTTATTAAATAGTTATTAACTATTTAATAGCTACCTAGTTAAAATAAAGACAAATGTACCTGTAAATTAAAACCTAACCTAAGTTACAATTACACCTAACACTACACTATAATTAAATTAATTACCTAAACTAAATACAATTAAATACAATTAAAAAAAATTTATCTAAAGTACGAAAAAAAACACTAAATTACATAAAATAATAAAATAATTACAAGTTTTTTAAACTAATTACACCTACTCTAATCCCCCTAATAAAATAAAAAAGCCCCCCAAAATAATAAAAAGCCGTACCCTATACTAAATTACAAATAACCCTTAAAAGGCCTTTTGCTGGGCATTGCCCCAAAGTAATCAGCTCTATTACCTGTAAAAAAAAGTACAATACCCCCCCAACATTAAAACCCACCACCCACACACCCAACCCTACTCTAAAACCCACCCAATCCCCCCTTAATAAAACCTAACACTAACCCCTTGAAGATCACCCTACCTTGAGAAGTCTTCACCCAGCCGGGCCGAAGTCCTCAACGAAGCCGGGCGAAGTGGTACTCCAGATGGGCAGAAGTCTTCATTAAAGCCGGCCAGAAGAGGTCCTCCAGATGGGCAGAAATCTACATCCAGACGGCATCTTCTATATTCATCCATCCGGCGCGGAGCGGGTCCATCTTCAAGACATCCGACGCGGAGCATCCTCTTCCAACGAAGTCCAACTGAAGAATGAAGGTTCCTTTAAATAATATCATCCAATATGGCGTCCCTTCAATTCCGTTTGGCTGATAGAATTCTATCAGCCAATCGGAATTAAGGTAGAAAAAATCCTATTGGCTGATGCAATCTGCCAATAGGATTGAAGTTCAATCCTACTGACAGATCCAATCAGCCAATAGGATTAAGTATGCATTCTATTGGCTGATTGGATCAGCCAATAGAATGCAAGCTCAATCCTATTGGCTGATTTCGGGGGGATTGGGTGGATTTTAGAGTAGGGTTGGGTGTGTGGGTGGTGGGTTTTAATGTTGGGGGGGTATTGTACTTTTTTTTTACAGGTAATACAGCTGATTACTTTGGGGCAATGCCCCGCAAAAGGCCCTTTTAAGGGCTATTTGCAATTTAGTATAAGGTAGGGCTTTTCATTATTTTGGGGGGCTTTTTTATTTTATTAGGGGGATTAGATTAGGTGTAATTAGCTTAAAAAACGTGTAATTATTTTATTTTTTTATGTAATTTAGTGTTTGTTTTTTTCGTACTTTAGATAAATTTTAATAATAATTAAATGTATTTAATTGTATTTAGTTTAGGTAATTAATTTAATTATAGTGTAGTGTTAGGTGTAATTGTAACTTAGGTTAGGTTTTATTTTACAGGTAAATTTGTATTTATTTTAACTAGGTAGTTATTAAATAGTTAATAACTATTTAATAACTATTGTACCTAGTTAAAATAAATACAAAGTTGCCTGTAAAATAAAAATAAACCCTAAGCTATCTACAATGTAACTATTAGTTATATTGTAAATATCTTAGGGTTTATTTTATAGGTAAGTATTTTGTTTTAAATAGGAATAATTTAATTAATGTTAGTTATTTTATTTAGATTTATTTTAATTATATTTAAGTTAGGGGTGTTAGGATTAGGGTTAGTCTTAGGTTAAGGGGTTAATAACCTTAATATAGTTGCAGCGACATTGGGGGCGGCAGATTAGGGGTTAATACGTGTTGGTAGGTTGTGGCAACATTGGGGGTGGCAGATTAGGGGTTAATAAATATAATGTAGGGTTCGGCGATGTTGGGGGCAGCAGATTAGGGTTTCATAAGTATAATGTAGGTGGCGGTGGTGTCCGGAGCGGCAGATTAGGGATTAATAATGTTATGCAGGTGTCGGCGATATTGGGGGCGGCGGATTAGATGTTAATAAGTGTAAGATTAGGGGTGTTTAGACTTGGGGTTCATGTAAGGGTGTTTGGTATAGACATACAATGTGTTTCCCCATAGGAATCAATGGGGCTGTGTTAGGAGCTTTACGCTGCTTTTTTGCAGGTGTTAGGTTTTTTTTCAGCCAGCTCTCCCCCATTGATTCCTATCGGGAAATTGTGCACAAGCATGTTTTACCTGCTTACCGCTAACGTAAACAGCGCTGATATAGAGGT
The DNA here is from genome assembly GCF_027579735.1 of Bombina bombina. NCBI lineage: Eukaryota > Metazoa > Chordata > Amphibia > Anura > Bombinatoridae > Bombina > Bombina bombina. The sequence continues at coordinate 1,236,396,680 of NC_069500.1, read as the reverse complement.
GAGATGTGGAGTTAAATTTTGCTCTATGCTCACTTTTTTGCAGCTAACGCCGGGTTTCTAAAAGCCCGTAATACCAGCGTTGTCTGTAGGTGAGCGGTGAGCATAAACTGCTCATTAGCACCGAACAGCCTTACTGACAAAACTCGTAATCTAGGCGAGTGTTTTTTTAATTTGGCGCTATAATATGAGTGAAACTCTATTTTGTGCTTGCGCAATTACTACACTAGACTGAAGCTTTTCGCTTTGTGTTGGGTTGCGCTCGCATTACAAGTTGAAAGTAAAAAGTTAGTATGCAAGCGAACCCCAATGTTCGCTAATCAAATATCGAAACTGCGTTAACTTCTCCCCATAGAAGTCAATGGAGAGCACAAACTGAAAAAAAAAACACCTATACTCGCACGCTAACTAAACAGGAGTTAATAGTTCACATTCTAATGTTCTTCACATACAGGACAAAGTACTTTTTATTGTGTGAGTATATATATATATATATATATATATATATATATAAGTATGCAGGGTAGGGAACCAGCACTCAGCATTATGAACAGCCTCCGGGGTGCACTCCCAATCAAAATAACATAATAGCAAGCAAAGCAGGCACTCTCCGTTTTTCAATATACCATTTAATAAATACGGTAAACGTTTTTGGGGTCTCCCCCTTCCTCAGACCACTTGGTCTGAGGACGGGGGAGACCCTGAAAATGTTTACCGTATTTATTAAATGGTATATTGAAAAACGGAGAGTGCCTTCTTTGCTTGTTATATATATATATATATATATATATATATATATATATATATATATATATATATATATATATATATATATATATATACCTATACCCAGGTGTGGAAAATATCATTACGGTTAAGTAGTCAAGGGTTAAAAGCTACTAGCCCAGAGGGGAAAGTTACTAGTCCACTTAATGTTAAAGATTGGAAAAAGTCAAATTTCTAAGTAATTTCAAGCCCTGCCTATATCTGTATATCTATTGTAGATATGTATTTTACATTAAAATTATCAGATAAATATATATAGAAATATATATTTAATAATAAAAAGTACATTATTTTCTATGAGAAGAACATAGGAATGTAAAATGTGTGTAACGCACATCAAGTTCACAACGTAGGACTAACACGGTCAGGTAAGAGTACATGAAGAATTGCTAACTTCAATGCACGTTATTGAAATATTACAAATCAAATATTAAAATTATTATTATTAGTAGTAGTAGTGTTATTAAATATACCATAAAATATTCTAAATAAGCCATATAATAAATCTATATTTTTACAATATGTTTAATAATACACATATTTGTATAGCTATTTGTATGTATATACATATATTTATATATATATATATATAGAATTAAGTAGAATGTTATCATTCAGTGTCAGTGAGTGGAAACAGGCGTTACTCAAGTAAATGCGCTAGTCAGAGGTATGAAAATCTCATAGAGCAGCTATGAAGGTACAAATATTGTATGATAGACTAAGTCTATACAATATAGGAAAAATAGGAGTCAAAGGGTAAACAGCGCTTATGGAGATTCTTAAAAACTGAATAATATTAAAATCTCGGCAGTGTTGGTGGGTAAAGAAAACAAAAAAAAAAAAAAAAAAAGGGAAGAGAAGTATATGAATATACGTATATATATTAGAGTCTTTGATAGGATATTGGAATCCTAGTGTAATGAAGGCGTAATAGATACCCTTACCAAAAGTTACCTCAATCCTATGAGGTAAGTTTGCCGCATTGGAGGATGTATCTAGTGGTTGAATGAATCCTGGATGTTCTGGTCTGTATAAAATCGCTGCCTCTTGGAGTAGAATGGGATGTGGGTCCCCTTTGTGCTGGTTTCTTTAGGAAACTTCCTGTATTTATTGCCTCTTGGAGCTTGGTTTTCTTGTCTTGGTATGAACTTTCTTGTCCAGATAGGATGTCAGAGCAGGTGACGTGGTTACAGGGTACTTATTTCTTTTTTCTTTTCTTATAGGTGACGTCAGTATACGTATTTTTTTTATTATTGGTAAAAGAGCGCTCTTTTACCAATAATAAAAAAAATACGTATACTGACGTCACCTGCTGCTATTTATATCCTATTCCTTCCTTACGTCTGAAACGACTCGGAGTCGGAAAAGGGAAATTTTTTTGTATCTGCTGACACAACTCTAAGGAAAATGAAGAAAAAATAAGAAAAGAAAAAAGAAATAAGTACCCTGTAACCACGTCACCTGCTCTGACATCCTATCTGGACAAGAAAGTTCATACCAAGACAAGAAAACCAAGCTCCAAGAGGCAATAAATACAGGAAGTTTCCTAAAGAAACCAGCACAAAGGGGACCCACATCCCATTCTACTCCAAGAGGCAGCGATTTTATACAGACCAGAACATCCAGGATTCATTCAACCACTAGATACATCCTCCAATGCGGCAAACTTACCTCATAGGATTGAGGTAACTTTTGGTAAGGGTATCTATTACGCCTTCATTACACTAGGATTCCAATATCCTATCAAAGACTCTAATATATATACGTATATTCATATACTTCTCTTCCCTTTTTTTTTTTTTTTTTTTTTTTTGTTTTCTTTACCCACCAACACTGCCGAGATTTTAATATTATTCAGTTTTTAAGAATCTCCATAAGCGCTGTTTACCCTTTGACTCCCATATATATATATATATATATATATATATATATATATATATATATTTACAATAAAAATTACATTGTACTGTATGTGAAGAACATTGGAATGTGAACTATTATCTCCAGTTTAGTTAGCGTTTGAGTGTAGGTGTTTTTTTTCCAGTTTGTGCGATATTTGATTAGTGCACCTCAGGATTTGCCCTCACGATAACTTATATACTGTGTATATATATATATATATATATATATATATATATATATATATATATATAGGTATGTATATATATATATATATGTGTGTGCGTGTGAGAGCAAATAAGGATTTTGTAGCGTGTCCCATAGAAACCTATGAGGAAAGAGAGTTAGCATGGTCTAGCAATATCTGTACTTCTTTCTTTTTTCTTTTCTTTTTTTTATTTATGTATGTTTAAAATGTTGGAAAGTCAATAAAATACAAATAAAAAAAGAAATTAAGAAGAAAATGGCTACAATTGACATCATCTTCTATAATGGGATCTATTTTCAAACTGTAATTAGTGAAAAGCTAAGTTACAAGCTTTAAATATCTACCAAAGTTCCAAACCTCATTATGCAGAATGAGATTTGTCTTTGTTGAATGACAGAATGTTTTTTAAAATTAGAAATATACTTAAATCATCTACTGTGACGTATAATATATTTAAATAAAACAACAAATTATTTTAGGAATGGTGCAAAAAAAGACAGCGCCTCATTGTGCAAGTAGGTTTCGAAAACAGGAATCACAGTGAGAAAGAAACAGATGGAAATATACTCACAAGAGTATTGGCACCCTTATTGAAAGTGGTGCGAATAAGCAGGCTGACGCTTTAGCAGCAGTCAGTACGCTGTAACCGGATAGTATCCGAGTTCTTGAACAAGCGGCTGTGGGCTCTCCTCTGTGAATCAAATCCGAATCCTCTTTAGCCGTGCTGTAGAAAAACGGCAGCGTGCAGCTTCTCTCTGTGTGTAATCAGCGCTGGAAGCTGGTATTTTGTGATGACAGTCATCGACAAAACAAAACAAGTAAAAATCTCTACCGGTGGTAGAGTAAACTTGGCAAGCAAAAGTAGAAAGCCAAAGCAAGTGAGGCTTGGTATATGAAAGAATAAAAACAATTTATTAGGTGAGCTTTAGACGCGTTTCTCGGCCACAAGCTCCTGGCCGTTTCATCAAGTAAGATATATAACACATGCAGTTGTAAAACACATTTAAAAAGCCTGCCAAGAAGATTGATTGGTCGATGTCAGACCAATCACGAACTGTGATTAATCAGAAAAAAACATTATCTAAACGAATGAAGTACAATTGGTAATACAAATAGTATAATAAAAAACAAACTGTGTCAAGTATCTACATAGTTGCAACAAATTGTATTTAACCCTAACTTACAAGTGCATTGGATCTGAGAAATAGATTCGAACATCGCCTGGAAAAATAAGCAATATTTTTAAAAATTGATTATAATAAAAGAATGAAGTATCATTCTAGCAATTAAAATAAAAATAAAGATAAGAATAAAAATCCTCTCGAATATGTATATTTTGTAAAATTAAAAATAAGAACAGAATATGTGTTGTCCTATCTTGTACTACTGAGCAAAATTATGTCCTTGTATATGCTCCCCATTAGTTTGTCCTACCAATAGGCACAATATGACTCCAAAAAGAAGCTGTTGTAGTAGATCCTATACGATGTGGATCAAAATAGGTAAAAACAATATTTTTGAAAAGTTCCTATAAATGTCACACATATTTTGTAATAAGATCCCAAGGCTGAAGAAAAAAAATATATAAAATAAAGAGGGGGGGCTAAAGATACATCAGGGGACAGACAGATATTGCCTAGATCACACCATGTTTGATAATTAAATAGATAAGAAGTCTAAAATACTGTAGGGTGTATTTTGGATATGATAATACTATTCAAAGGAATAGAAAAATTTGTATCATGGACATACATTTAGGCAGATTGATGGGACATAAATGGTGAATTGAGAAAATATTTATTTCGTCAAAAAAATTGTATGTTGTTGACCTGAATGGAAAATGGAATTTAAAAGTGTTAATTATTCTGCGCTGTAATTGTGCTGTGTGAGAGATTCACTGTTATGGATATTGAACTTGGTAATAATGACCATGAGGATGGGTCTAAGATAATTGGGGAGTTAGCTAACATAGATATTCCAATGGAATATTTAGTTAAAAGCAGCTAGATCTAGATTAGAATTAAGGCCCAATGGGTGTAAAGTTTTCAATTTATGGATCCAAAAAGTTTCACGAATCCTTAACTGAATGATTCTATTGTAGTCTGTAGAGGGTGGAATATAATCGATAGGGTAAAATTTGAAAATATCAAAGTTTCCCTTATGTTTATTTAAGCAGTGTTCAGGAATACTATGCTTAATCTTATTTTTAGTACAGTTTTTACAGTTACGCCAGTGTTCCCCTGATGTATCTTTAGGCCCCCCCCCCCTCTTTATTTTATATATTTTTTTTCTTCAGCCTTGGGATCTTATTACAAAATATGTGTGACATTTATAGGAACTTTTCAAAAATATTGTTTTTACCTATTTTGATCCACATCGTATAGGATCAACTACAACAGCTTCTTTTTGGAGTCATATTGTGCCTATTGGTAGAACACACTAATGGGGAGCATATACAAGGACATAATTTTGCTCAGTAGTACAAGATAGGACAACACATATTCTGTTCTTATTTTTAATTTTACAAAATATACATATTCGAGAGGATTTTTATTCTTATCTTTATTTTTATTTTAATTGCTAGAATGATACTTCATTCTTTTATTATAATCAATTTTTAAAAATATTGCTTATTTTTCCAGGCGATGTTCGAATCTATTTCTCAGATCCAATGCACTTGTAAGTTAGGGTTAAATACAATTTGTTGCAACTATGTAGATACTTGACACAGTTTGTTTTTTATTATACTATTTGTATTACCAATTGTACTTCATTCGTTTAGATAATGTTTTTTTCTGATTAATCACAGTTCGTGATTGGTCTGACATCGACCAATCAATCTTCTTGGCAGGCTTTTTAAATGTGTTTTACAACTGCATGTGTTATATATCTTACTTGATGAAACGGCCAGGAGCTTGTGGCCGAGAAACGTGTCTAAAGCTCACCTAATAAATTGTTTTTATTCTTTCATATACCAAGCCTCACTTGCTTTGGCTTTCTACTTTTGCTTGCCAAGTTTACTCTACCACCGGTAGAGATTTTTACTTGTTTTGTTTTGTCGATGACTGTCATCACAAAATACCAGCTTCCAGCGCTGATTACACACAGAGAGCAGCTGCACGCTGCCGTTTTTCTACAGCACGGCTAAAGAGGATTCGGATTTGATTCACAGAGGAGAGCCCACAGCCGCTTGTTCAAGAACTTGTATACTATCCGGTTACAGCGTACTGACTGCTGCTAAAACGTCAGCCTGCTTATTCGCACCACTTTCAATAAGGGTGCCAATACTCTTGTGAGTATATTTCCATCTGTTTCTTTCTCACTGTGATTCCTGTTTTTGAAACCTACTTGTACAATGAGGCGCTGTCTTTTTTTGCACCATTTCTAGATACTGTGTCCTGATCAGACATCTCCAAGACCAGCCGCCAACTGCACTTTGATTATTTTCATTTGAACATTTCCACTGGGATGATAAAGATTTCTGCAACTCTATATCAGAGACACTGACGGCCTTAGTCACCAATCTCGAACACCACTTCTGGGACTCTTATCACGATAAGCTCCTCTAATATTATAAATTTTATTGGTTATATTTTGCACTATTTTAGGTCATATTAGTATTTTGTTTTTTGCTTTTTCCAATTGTATGCATATATTTTATTGATACAGCAACCCTCCATTATCATTTATTAATACTATACAAGTAATACCATTACATACAAGGGTTATATTGTTTAGCTTTTAGTATTGAAATCTTACTAATGGTCACAGCACACACATTATAAAACACACTTCTCTACCTTGTCCAACTTTCAGTGGTACACATCAATTAACACTTCACTTTTATTTTGCTATTTGCATTTGCACTTTCCAATACCCAATGGGGATCAACTAACTATTTCGAGTTCATTATTTATTTACTTTTGAATTGTTTTAGGCGCACTCTATTACCAATTTTTTATATTTGGTATTTCATCAAATTATTTTAAGACCCTTGTAATATTTTTAACTGATAGAAGATGGTGACTCAATGTTCTTGATATTGTAAATTGTGATTATTAAAAACATAATTTTTGCACTTCTGATTTGACTTCAAAAGATCTTGGTAGCCAACACTGCTCCCTTTAAGTTGTGTGCATGTGCAAACCTTTATCAGAGGGAGAGCACACAGCACTTTAGTGAAGCATTTTTTTTTGCAAGGCTTCACTTGTGCACATATTTATTCTTAGTATTCAATCACTTTCTCAAGCTATCATCTTCTTCAGGGAAGACATTTTTCTTTCAAACTTCGTAACGAGAAATCAAAGACATTTGTTTCCTTACAAACTGTCCTGCAATCTATTCAGCAAAATTAGTACCACTAATATTGTTATTAATAATTACTATTAATAAATTAATTAGTACTGGTTATTCTCTTTGGTGTCTCCCACTCTTTTTCCCTCCCTCTCTCCATCTGTTCTCCCCCCCTTTCTCACTCTGTTCTCTCCTACTTCTTTTCTCCCTCCCTCTGTTCTCCCACTCTCACACCATCTTTTCTCTCCCGCTCTCACCCTTTGTTCTCACCCACCCTCTCTCTCTTCTCCAACACCCACTTTCTCCCTCTGTTCTCTCCCACCCTCTGTCTCCCTCTGTTTTCGCCCCCTCTCTTTTCCTCTATTCCCCCCTCTCACCTTCTGGTATCTCCCTAACTCTGTCTCTCTCTACTTTTGTTCTCTCCCACTCTCTCTTGCGTTCTGTTCTCCCCCACCCTCTTTCTCCTCTGTTCACCCCCATCCTCTTTCTTTATCTACTTCCCCACCATCTCTCTCCCTCTGATCTCTCCCCTCTGTTTTCTTCCTCTGCGTCCCTATCTCTCAGGTCTTTGCCCCTCTTTCTCACCCTCTGTTATCTTGCCACCTCTCTCTCACTGTTCTCCCCCTCTATCTCTCTCTGTTCTACCCCTCTCTCTCTCCCTCCGTTCTCCCCCTCTCTCTCCCTCTTTTCTCTTCCTCTCTAGCTCTGTTCCCCCTCTCTCTTTCTCTATGTTTCCACCTTCTCTCTTTTCCTCTGTTATTTCCCACTCTTTCTCTTCCTCTCTTCTCTTCCCTCCTCTTTCTCACTCTTCCTCTGTTATCTCTCCCTCTCTCTTTCACTTTCCCTGTACTCTGTGTGTGAGTCTGTGTGTTTGTTATTTTATTTTATTTATTATTTTTTATTGAAAATTTCAGTTTTACAACAAAAAGTAAACAGGTTTGAAACATAAAATATTCTCCATGCGACAAACATTTATACAAAATATTTACCTTGAAAACATCTGACATGTAAAAGGCATTTTCTATTAATAAAAATGGCTCCCCCTAATGGTAGGGGGAGCCATAAATCCAGCAGTCCTACATTAGACATTTTTGCATGGGTAGTGAATGATAAAAAAGGTTTCCTTAGATATGTTAAGTGAAGTGAAAGTGAGTTAAATAAGAAGGTAAAGATAGTTAAATAGATTAAGAAACAGAGGGGGAGATGAAGGTCAAGAAAGAAGGGGAAATGAGAATGAAGGAGGAGGTAAATGGGGGACGGAGGGGTAGAGAGGGAGAAAAAAAAAAGGGACGGGGGAGGGGAGAGAGGTAATGGGGAGGCGAGAGCAATTGAAAGGCAAGTGAAAGTTAACGCCATTCGAAGGCAGTATATGGACAGGGGTTTGAGTTTGTAACATGCTAATCTGACTTAATAGAATTTGTTTCGGGTGTTACCTAGAGCCCAATTCCCAGAACCAATCAGATGCTTGGGGGAAAGGCTTCATCCATGCCCCCCCTATTAACTGTCGTGTCTCAGGTGAGGTCTGCCGGGTCCTGATCTGCTGTGTGTGTGATGCGTGGGTGTCTATATTGTTCCCACGCTTCCCTCATTAGGCAGTGTACATCCAGTTTGTCTATTGTCATGTAATGGTATTTCTCCAGAGAGAGGAGATCCTCTATCTGGGTATGCCAGTCTGATATCGTAGGAGGAGTTGCCGATCTCCAACCCAGCGGAACAAGTTTTTTAGCTCCATTTATCATTATCATCAGGAGAGATTTTAAAACTTTATTTTGTATTTTGGGATGTGCAGAAATAACAGCGTGTTCATCCTCGGAGCCAGGTCCATTCCTATTATCTTTGACATTGCTGTGAAAGCGCCTTCCCAAAAGTGAGCTATAATTGGACATATCCACCAAATATGGTGCATCGTCCCTTCTTGCGCACATCCCCTCCAGCAAATTTTGGGAATAAGCGGGTTAGACTTGTGTAACCGAGTCAGGGTGAGGTACCACCTACTAAGTAGTTTGAAATGCATTTCCTGTATTATAGCGGAGGATGATGCCTTAGTCGCTATTTGGAATGCTCTCTTCCTTTCCAGTGGGGGTGTATCTGTGCCCATCTCTCTGTCCCATGCCTTTGTGTAAGATGGTTGTGTGTTTATTATTATCTTTAGTACAACATTTTTGAGTTTGACTACACTCAAGAACAAAATGCACACACATTTTAGTCACTTATCCATAGTAATCCTGTTTAAAAATATGATAATACTGTACATTACAAAACTGTGAGTATGAAATAAAAGGAAACATTTTAAGAACAGGATCTCTAAACCTTATATGAAGAAAAGATCAGTTTTACAGTTACTAACTGCTGAGTTTTTTGCAAAAGGATTAAAGGGACAAGAAGCACCAACATTTTATTTCATGATTTGTATAGAACACAATTTAAAAAAAACTTTCCAAATTACTTCTATTATTAAATTGGCTTAATTCTCTTGTTATCCTTTGCTGTAGGAACAACATTACACTACTGGCAGCTAGCTAAACACATCTAATCAGCGAATCACTAGAGACAAATGTGTGCAGGCCCCAATCAGAAGCTAGTTCCCACCAGTGTAGAATATGTGCGTATTCTTTTACAAAAAGGGATACCAAGAAAACGAAACACATTTGAAAATAGAAGTGAATTTAAAAGTGTCTTAAAATGACATGCTCTATGAATCATGCAAGTTTAATTTTGACTTTCCTATCCCTTTAAAGGTAATGCAGAAATATGTACACTGTGCGTTAAACAAAAACTTGTGTGGGATTTTGTAAACTGATAATGTATATGCTTTACAATGTAAACACGGCCTGTGTGTTAGTTTACTTATGGTGGAGTGGTATAGTTTCCTTGACCAAATTATTATAAAAAGCTATTCAAAATCAACCATTGAGATAAATACCTGTGAAAAAAACATTCAACCAACATCATGTATTATAACAAAAACAACTCATGTATGTTGTCACAGTTCATTTTTTTCATACCACAAGCATCCTTATTGTCTAGAATTGCTAATCAAAAACCAAATGGAAGTGTCTTGACCACACACATCACACAATGCATCATACATTTCTAATCAAGGAAGAAGAAATACACATAATGGAAGTGTGCATATGATTATAAAGACAACTGAATTTAAATGGATGCTATGCATATTCTGTCATTCATTTGAAAGATATGCATTTAAACTATTAGGGGTATATTTATTACGAGCGGACATGATACGATGTAGCGTATTATGTCTGCCGCACATCAATAAATGGCGACAGCATACGCTGTCAGCATTTATCATTGCACCAGCAGTTCTTGTAAACTGCTGGTGCAATGCCGCCCCTTGCAGATTCACCGCTAGCAGGGGGTGTCAATAAACCCGATCGTATTAGATCAGTTGATTTCTGTCCGCAGCCTCAGAGCAGATGGACAAGTTATGGAACAGCGGTCTTTAGACCACTGCTTCATAACTTCTGTTACGGAGCTTGATAAATCAGCCCCTTAGGCTTTTTATGCCTGAAAATATCTGTTGAGCTAATATACAAAGTATGCTATTCCTTCTAATGCAAACTGGATTATAGGTACTTATTTGTACTAATGTAGATTATAAGAAAATTACTATAACCCAAATAACATTATTTGACTTTAACATTGATCCCCATGGTTATATTTCTAATCTGTACACTTTCTCTGTACAAAACTAACTAAAGGAATGCATAAGATAAAGACACAGCCCAAGACAAACAGGAGTACTTTAGAAACCATGCTAGAGTCATTTGATGATCATCAAACTACTTTAGAAGTAATTTGCACATCATCAGTCTTCATCAGGCTTGTAAAATCATCAGCTAAGGTAAAATATTCTGGGTGATTACTTCAGAATTATTAGTAAATTAACTTACTGAATACTTCCCAAGCATGAACAGCCAGTGATTGACTCTAGAGTCATCTCATTTAAATATTTTGGCCTGTGGGGATATTTCAGAATGTCTTCTGATGACTAGTCTGGAGTCATCTATTTCTTCATAATGGCTCCACTAAGACCATCATTTTTGACTAGGGTGGTAACAATCAAAGTAGTACATAAATTGCATTGAGAAAGTTTCCTTGCAAATAGCTTTACATCATTTGATAATGTATCGGTAGATTGGATTATAAGTGTTCATTTTAAATTAAGAAATGCTAAGTCATGTTGATATACATGTTAATTGCATGAATCAGCAAAGTTCAAATAAGAACCAAAAAATATTAAAAATACAATGGAATTAACCCCTTAAGCCAAATGGATGTAGATCTACGTCATGCAGTACATAGTCCATCGTACTGCATAATGTACATCTGCGTCCATAATGCTGGGAGCCCAAGCAGACTTGCTTATTAAGTGACAACTAAGACTTGTTGTTTGTGGGCTTCATGCATCTGCCTGCACATGGTAACAGAACACAATATGAAGGCATATTGCCAGATTGTTACAGACAGTGTGTGTCACTGTCTGTAATGATCATCCATTGGTGTTGGTGGGAGGGAAGATGGGAGGCGGGTGGACTGCTTAGCAGAAGAGGGAGGAAGGAAGGGGAGGGAGTCTACACTACAGAAAGCAATATTACTAAATAAAATAATATATATATAAATAAAAACTTAGTACTGGTAGACAGCTACCAGTAACTTAGATGGCTGTAACTAGTTGGAGAGTTTGAGAGCTGTTTGGGAGGGATCATGGAGATGGGAGGGTTGAGGAGGGATCCTGCAGAAAAAAAAATATTCAAATAAAAAAAAGAAGTCTAAACTGCATACTGTCTGCCAGTATCTAAAATGGTGGCGAGGAATGTGGGTGGAGGGAAAAAGCTGTTTGGGAGGGATCAGGGAGGTGGGAGGTGTAAGGTGGGAGTGTAATCCCTACATTACAATACTATTACCCTTATCAGCTAACTATTTAACCCCTTTACTAACGGAAATTTTAGAAGTATGGTGCCTAGCTGCAATTAGTGGTCTTCGAATTACAAATAAACAATGGCATTTCTGAACATAAAGGATCCCAAAAAACCTTTTACAACTATTTGTGTTATGACTGCACAAGCAGTATATAAATAGTTTCAGTGAAAAACCCAAAGTTTGTGAAAAAGTTAGTTTTTTATATGATCGCATTTTGGCACCAAAATGGTGGCATGAAATATACCACAATGGACCTAGATCAATACCTTGGGTTGTCTACTTAAAAACATATATATATATAGTTTGGATAGGGAAAAAAACAAACAAAAAAAAACAAGGCTCTCTTTCAGTTTTATTGTAGTAATAGCAAAAATGCTAAAAATAAATCCGGTATTTTGAGCAAGTTTTTTTCTGACATTCCTGGTACTAAGGGGGTTAAAATATGCAGTAAAAAAATTGCATTGTTTAATTGCATAAAAAAATCATAAGGAACTTGTTTGATAAAACTGCTATTTTAGGGGAAAACGTAAAACTTGTATTGAAATTACACAGGAAAAAAATATATATAAGGTGCTCAGTAGAATTCATAAAAAAATATTTAAAAAAATACACTGCATATGCACAAACTCCTTATGGTAAAATGAGTTTCCCTGGCTCAGCTGGTGGGGTGAACAGGGGCATTCCATAGGAATAGCTGAAACATCTATGCTACTTCTAGTGTATTATCTAAACATTTTCACCCTGTAGATCTCACAATCTAAAAGGTGGCAAGATTGTATCTAAATACTCAAAATACTTGTTGATTTGAAAGGAATGATCCAATTAGAGCATACAATTTTAACCCTTTGAGTGCTAATGACGGCTCTGAGCCGTCACAGAGTTTCTCACTCTGGTGCTAATGATGGCTCAGAGCCGTCATGAGCACTCTCCCACCTTGAGGGAGATCTGGGGGCTCCTAACAGCTCCTACCCCGGCCAACGTTGCCTGTAGAGTGACAGGCAACGCCGGGGATTCACGTGATGCACAGTGACATCACACGCAATAACGTGATGACGTCACCGTGCAACTTTATTTATACTTAACAATGTTAAGTATAGGAGGAGGGGGCATGCTGCTTAGAAGCCTGTATCTCAGGCATCTAAGCAGTTACAAAAACAATAAAAAAAAAATAAAAAAGTTAAAAAAAATTTTTTCAAAAATTAAATAAATTAAAAAAACCTTAGAAAATATTAGCAACCAGGTGGGAAAGTGCTTAGCACTCAAAGGGTTAAACAACTTTCAAATTGACTTTTATTATCAAATATGCTTCATTCTCTTGTTATCATTTGCTGAAGGAACAGCATTGCACTACTGGCAGTTATCTGAACACACCTAGTTACCCAATCACAAGAGACAAATTTATGCATGCACCAATCACCAGCTAGATCCCACTAGTTTAGGATATGTGCATATTCATTTTTAACAATGGATACCAAGAGAAAAAATTACATTTGAAAATAGAAGTGATTTTAAGTCTATGAAAATGACAAGCTCTCTCTGATTCCAAATGCTGAAAGCAGAGTAATCTGATTTGTATTGGCTGATGCACTTAATTTGTAAAGTGTGACCCCCCCCCCCCCCTCCCTGAAAACTTCCCTCTCCCCAGCCAAGTTTTCCTTTGCATCCAGCTCTATTACATCCTATAGGAGGTATCTTGCAACAAGCAGGGGCAACCCCCTGTGAGTGCCAATGTCGTTTTTAACTTCTGGTCCAGAGAAGCTTTAATTATCAGTCCCTAAGTTATCTAAGTGTAATTCCATTAAAATTGAACGACGCCACTCAAAATAATAGAATGCAATATTTTGTACCATACATTTTCTTAAACGGAAATTCCGGTCAAAATTTAAATGCACATAGATGAATTACATATTTTAATAGAAGTATATTTGCAATATACATGTATTGGCAAAAATGCTTCTAATAAAGCTATCACTGTTTTATTGTTAACATTTTTCTCTGCATATTGCATGTGAAGCATAGCTAGATATTCTCAGTGCACCAGCATTTTAAATGCTACAGCTGTTAAGAGCACCAGTGGGGCTTGTATCAGGTCAGCAATTAACAAATTGAGTCATTACCAGATGGTACAATAACCTTAGGTTTTCAAAGCAAGTGCTGTGTTTAAAATGCTGGTGCACTGTGAATACTTAAATACACATTTGAAACAGCTATAGCTTTTATTAGAAGCATTTGTGCTAAAATATGTAAATTATAAAATTGCTTCTATTCTAAACTGGAATGAATCCATGAGGATTCCAATTTTGTCTGGAATGTCCCTTTAATTTGCAATTTCAGTTAAGAATAAACAAAATGCCAGATTATCATTTCTGCCTTACTAATAAACATTAATGAGAGAAGATTTTAGACATAAAAACTCAACAAATCTACCACGCATATGACATTACAAGAAAATAAAGATTAAGATGTGCTCAGTTTGCCACCAGCATAGAAGATAAATTATTCATAAGAGAAACATCAATGAGATAAATGTGTGTCGAGGCATACCTGTAAGGCTGAAAATGAAATTTGCTATGTATGTTAATTATCCTTAGTTTTGTGTTTCAGGTAGATTTCAGTAACAAGACTATTTTTTTGTATATCGTCTTAAGTCACATTTATAACAAAAAATAAAACTGTGGTTGATGTTCTTCGGTTAATGAAGACAATACAAAATAAATTACAGAGCTATTGAAAATAACAAATGTTTTGTAGACTCAAACAAAGAGGAAAGTTGATATTTATAGAAATATATATATATATATTTCTACTTTAGCAAATTAAATCAAACAATCATTTAGGCAGGACAATAATTTATGTATTAAACATTTTTTGTCGACATTTCACTTAGTATAGTATTATTTAGTGCTCTTTTGAAGCCAAGTGATGATAATATTTTATTACAAATATGACATCCGTTTGTTTAAGTTTTATATATCAGTGGTTTAATATGGATTTGTTTCTAAATTATGTGGTGTTGGATGTGGAGGTTTTACAGAGGTGTTACAGTGTTGTATAATTTGATTATTATTTTTATTTCACCTTGTTGCAAAGGTAGAGATGTGTAGCGTAATGTGATGTTACTGGAGGAGGATATATATTGCATAAATGTGCATTAAAAAGATTGTAGTTTTCCTAGAGTAGTAATTTGGTACAGTATCTGTTTTTGCTTAACTTGGATAAAAGTGCTGGAGAAGTTTTTTTTATATATGTCATTCAGACGGATTCTTTAATTATTTCAGAGTTTATAAAATTAGGATTTTGATTACAAAGTATCACATACACCATTGATATTCCCTATATTTTGGGTGCTTGGGTGACAGCTTAAAACAATATAAGTAAATAAAAAATAAATAAATACATTTCTGTGAAAGTAAGTTGAAAGTAAAATGTTTGCATGCTAATGAAAGCCGTAACTGCCGCTAGCAGGGGGTGTCAATCATCCCGATTGGATCTGGATGACTGCAGTCCACCACCTAAAAGGTGGCGAACAAATTAAGGAGCAGCGGTCTTACGACCGCTGCTTCTTAACTTGTGTCTCTGGCGAGCCGGAAACTACAGGCTGAGAAAGCAACATCCGCTGCATAATAAATCTCCCCCTAGGTCTTTATTTGCGCTTATCTGACAAGCGCAAATTTAGTTTGCACTTGTGTGGTTGCATCTACTTTCAGTTTGTAATATGAGTGCATGTCGGTGCATGCCCAATATTTTTAAAATCACTTTTGCGTTAATGTTAGTGCGCCACTTGTAAACTAGACATCAATCTGCATTATTTAACCCACTAATGACCACAATGTACCCTGTATGTCACTGGTCATTAAGGGTTTTTTCAGGACATAATAGCACAAGTCTAGCAAGAAGACGCTATTAATACCCTCCCTCCAGCAGGCTTTGTGGAATAGAGCAGTCTCAACGCTGGTGGCAAGACCGTGCTATAAAACAATCAAGTCCCAAAAAAAGGCCAGCGACATACAGGGTACGTCGCTGGTCCTTAAGGGGTTAAACATAAAGCAAAAAAATAACTCAGCTGGTGACAATTTTAATAACATTAATTAAGGACTGATCAGTCAATGATTGAGCCAATTGTATCATTTGTAAACTACTGAGAGGAATTGTTGAAACTGAGGTTAGCTAGTTAGTTAACTAAAAACTTCTTTATTGATATAAAACATGCAGTTATTTGTATCAAATTTTATTTCCCCTTAAATGTTAGCATTAACAACATTTTTTTTATTAATAAAATAAAGAAACATGACTGCACGTTCCACTAACAGTTATCAAAGCCTGTGCAATAGAACACTAGAAAGAAATTGTTGCCTTGGTGAGGGTTAAATAATTAAGAGTAATGTCATGTTTTAATTATTTTAATATATTAATCTAATTCTCCCCTGTGTTAATTCAAGCCTTCTGTCAAAATATGTTGTCAATTTATGGATATTTTCTCAATTTTGTTGGGCTATGTCTCATTTTTGCATGTGCTTAACGGGATAGGAAAGTGAAAAATTAAACTTGCATGATTCCGACAGAGCATGTCATTTTAAGACCCTTTTAAATAAACTTCTATTTTCAAATGTGCTTCGTTCTCTTTGTATCCCTTGTTAAAAAAGATTACGCACATATCGTACCCTAGAAGAAGCTAGCAGCTCATTGGTTCCTGCACACGTTTGTCTCTTGTTATTGGCTAACTAGATTTGTTCAACTAGCTGCCTGTAGTGCAATGATGCTCCTTCGGCAAAGGATAACAAGAGAATGAAGAAAATTTGATAATAGAAGTAAATTGAAAAGTTTAAAATTGTATGTTCTATCCAAATCATGAAACAAAATGTTGGGGTTTCCTGTCCCTTTAATCCAAACCATATTATCTAGTATAAAATAATACTGTCTAATACTGGTAAAAAAAATGTAAATTGTATGCTTGTGATTTTATGTACAAAGATTTAAAAGAAAAGTAAATCTGAATGGAACAATATAATTTTAAAGACTTTAAAACTGCTACTGTGCAGAGCACTATACACGAATCACTACAAAATAAGTACATTTCTCAGTTAGGTTATATATTAAGAGAGTTAATTTTAAGAAAAATAACTACAAAAAGTGACTGATTACTTACATATTATTATTGTTGTTGAAATTTGTTCTTTCACATACGATGAGATGCTAAGCTCTCAGAAAGCCAAAAATACATTGGAATCGAAATTTGGTCCTAAAAAGTAAAGCGTAGGGGCTGTAAATATCAGGTATATCAATGCGTTTATGCTCTAGCAACATTTGATTCTCTTAAAATCAGTACAATAATTTAGATGTAAAATTGAAATGATTATTTTCATTTAAATGTAATTAAGTACATTTTTGACAGTTTATACAAAATTAGTCTGCAAACTACTAAAAAATAAATACAAACTACTACATCAAATGAGAGATAAAAAAAATCTATAAAAATCGTAAAATAATCTGCATTTATTAGAAGCTTTTTTATTACTTCAATTACTCACATAAGTATTGCATATATATATATTTACATATATACATATCCATCATGAAGTGAACACTCTTGTTAGTCTTACATTACTACTTTATTTTATAAAAAACAATTTTGGGATTCCCCTATCATCAGACCTAGGTCTCTAGTTATCAACGTGTCTACTTACCTGCCTTCGTCGGCCCCAATACACCCGCCTAAGCTCGCCTCACATTGCCGCCGCGGACCTGAATACGCTCGCCAAAGTTATCAAAAAAGCTGTAAAAAAGCCGTGCAACAAGTACAGGGCGATGAGCAGCAGACTGTGATAGTTATCACTCATCCGATCTCACTGCTCTTCGGCTTTTTCCCAGCTTTATTGATAAGCTGTCACTAAGCACCCACACTAAACTACACTGTTCTACCCCCTATACCGGCGTCCCCGGAGCCCCAATCAGATTCAAGTTCAATCCGATTTGCTGATCCAATCAGCCAATTAGATTGAGCTTGCATTCTATTGACTGTTACAATCAGCCAATAGAATGCGATCTCAATCTGATTGGCTGATTGCATCAGCCAATCAGATTTTTCCTACCTTAATTCCGATTGGCTGATAGAATCCTATCAGCCAATCGGAATTCGAGGTACGCCGTCTTGGATGACGTCACTTAAAGGAATATCCATTCGTTGGGTAGGCGTCGTTGGAAGAGGATGTCTCCGCGTCGGCTCGTTTGAAGAAGGCTCCGCTCCGCTCCGGATGGATGAAGATTGAAGACGCCGCATGGATGAAAACTTCTATCGGATGGAAGACCTCTTCAGCGCCCCTTGGATGATGACTTCGGCCGCTGCGGATGTCCTCTTCTGTTCCATCAGTGGTCGGCTGGCTGAAGACGGCTAAAGGTAGGATGATCTTCAGGGGGTTAGTGTTAGGTTTTTTTAAGGGGGGTTTGGGTGGGTTAGAGTAGGGGTATGTGGGTGGTGGGTTTTAATGTGGGGGGGTTGTATTTTTTTGTACATGCAAAAGAGCTTATTACTTTGGGGCATGCCCCGCAAAAGGCCTTTTTAAGGGCTGGTAAGGTAATAGAGCTGTTAACTTTTGTAATTTAGAATAGGGTAGGGCATTTTTTTATTGGGGGGGCTTTGTTATTTTATTAGGGGGCTTAGATTAGGTGTAATTAGCTTAAAAATCTTGTAATATTTTTTTATTTTTTGTAACTTATTTATTTTATTTTTTTGTACTTTAGTTAGTTTATTTAATTGTATTTAATTGTAGGTATTTGTAGTTAACTAATTTAATTTATTTAATGATAGTGTAGTGTTAGGTTTAATTGTAACTTAGGTTAGGATTTATTTTACAGGTAATTTTGTATTTCTTTTAGCTAGGTAGTTATTAAATAGTTAATAACTATTTAATAACTATTCTACCTAGTTAAAATAAATACAAAGTTGCCTGTAAAATAAATATAAATCCTAAAATAGCTACAATGTAATTATTAATTACATTGTAGCTATCTTAGGGTTTATTTTACAGGTAAGTATTTAGTTTTAAATAGGAATAATTTAGTTAATGATAGTGTAGTGTTAAGTGTAATTGTAACTTCGGTTAGTTTTTATTTTACAGGTAAATTTGTCTTTAATTTAACTAGGTAGATATTAAATAGTTAATAACTATTTAATAGCTATTGTACCTAGTTAAAATAAATTGAAATTTGCCTGTAAAATAAAAATAAATCCTAAAATAGCTACAATATAATTATTAGTTATATTGTAACTATATTAGGGTTTATTTTATAGGTAAGTATTTAGTTTTAAAAAGGATTAATTTAGTTAATAAGAGTAATTTTTATTTAGATTTATTAAAATAATATTTAAGTTAGGGGGGTGTTAGGGTTAGTGTTAGACTTATGTTTAGGGGTTAATTAGTTTAATATAGATGGCGGCGGTATAGGGGGGGCAGGATAGGGGTTAATAAATTTATTATAGGTGGCGACGGTGTAGGGGGGGCAGATTAGGGGTTATCAAGTTTAATATAGGTGGCGGCGGGGACCGGGAACTGCGGTTTAGGGGTTAAACAATTTATTTAGTTGTGGCGGGGTACAGATAGGCAGGATAGGGGTTAATAAATTTATTATAGGTGGCGGCGGTATAGAGGGGGCAGGATAGGGGTTAATAGGTATTATGTAGGTGGCGGCGGGGTCCGGGAGCGGCGGTTTAGGGGTTAATCGGTTTATTAGAGTGGCGGTGGGCTCCGAGAGCGGCAGTTTAGGGGTTAGCATGTTTAATATAGGTGGCGGCGGTGTAGGGGGGCAGATTAGGGGTGTTTAGACTTGGGGTACATGTTAGGGTGCAGACGTTTCCCATAGGAATCAATGGGATGTCGGGCAGCAGCGAACATGAACTTTCGCTATGGTCAGACTCCCATTGATTCCTATGGAATCCGCCGCCTCCAGGGCGGCGGATTGAAAACCAGGTACGCTGGGCCGGAAAAGTGCTGAGCGTATCTGCTAGTCATTTGATAACTAGCAAAAGTAGTCAGATTGTGCCAAACTTGTGTTCGGAACATCTGGAGTGACGTAAGAATCGATCTGTGTCGGACTGAGTCCGGCGGATCGAAGCTTACATCACTAAATTCTACTTTTGCTGGTCTGTAGGGCTTGATAACTTAGGCGAATCAGCCTCGCCACAAATACGCTGCAGAATTCCAGCGTATTTGAGGTTTGAGGTTGACGGCTTGATAACAGTGAATGCTGTTTACAACACCGTACGGCTCAGCGCATAACAACTCTTCACACCGGTGACATCACTTCTTTAGTAATGCGGGATCTACAAGCATAACTAAAAACAATCAAATGGAAAGTTACAAATGTACACTTTTAATACTAAATCAACCCTCTACAGTTATACGTATACATTTTACATTTTGACTCCTTCTGTAAGAGGATATTAGCTCATTCACCCACCGCCCATCAAGGAGGAGGGACATAATTGATAATTGTATATTTTAATTCTGAATGAGTGTCCATCTGTTGCAAAATGCAGTTCTAAAATTCCCTTTCTAGTAAAAATTAAACTTTCATGATTCAGATAGAGCAGGCAATTTTAAGCAACTTTCTAAATGTAGCCACCAATCAGCAAACGCTACTCAGGTGCTGAACTAAAAATGGGCCATCTCCTAAGCTTACATTCAAATAAAGATGCCAAGAAAACTAAAAAAAATTGATAATAGAAGTAAATTAAAAAGTTGCTTAAAATTGCTTCCTTTACAATCCATAATGAATGCCTCTGCCAGGCTCACCTTCCTTACACACCGCTATTCATCTGCTGCACCTCTCTGCCAATCCCTTCACTGGCTTCCTTTTGCCTCCAGGCTTAAACTTAAAATTCTTACTCTGACATACAAAGCCCTCAACTGCACTGCTCCCCCTACATCTCAGACCTTGTCTCTAGATACTCTCCCTCTCGACCCCTTCACATTCCCGTTTACAAGACTTCTCCAGACTGACTCACATCATGTGGAACTCTCTGCCTCACTCCACAAGACTCTCCCCTAGTTTTGAAAACTTTAAGTGCTCCCTAAAGACTGTACTATTCAGGGACGCTTACAACCTACACTAACCTTTCCTAACTCCACTTCTATCCCCTTAACCCCTTAGCATGTAAGCCTATGAGCCCAGCTGTTTTTAGATCATCTGCATAAGAGCCGATTACAATAGTGCAACTCTCTGCAGGGACCTCTACCCATTTGACCCCCTATAAATGTTACCTTGTATACCGCCTATGATTATAGCGCTGTAGAATCTGTTGGTGCTCTACAAATACCTGATAATAATAATAATAATAATGCTCTGTTTGAATCATGAAGGTTCAATTTTGACTAGACTATTCTGTTCATGCAGCATATATGGAAGACCGATGATTGGCCATCCTTATACTTAGATCTCCATTTGTTTTTCTAATATAAAAGAGGCTGCACTCACAATGTAATAAAGATACAATATAAATCCTCCCTGGATGGTTAAAGTAAGGACCTGTGATAAGACAATTGCAGGTAGTTTAACCCGCATACATGTAACAACTTAACTTTGTGTTACTAAAGATGTTCCACAGATATCATTCTAGTATTACCAGAATGTGACGTAAAGCTCTTGCCCATCTGTAACTAAAATTTGTTTTTATAATAGCCTAATTTTTAATTAATGGTGTTGTATAATTCTTCTTATCCCTTTTATATACTGTAGTGAAAGTTAATCTGTCTTGTTTTGTGTCATCATGTCAAAATCCTTTTATGGTAGCCCCTTTATAGAAAGTGCTGCTGCATCTCATCCAATTATATCCTTACTTTCATTTGTTCAGTATTATTTTGAAATAAACATTTAATTTGTGATCTAAGGAATGCCTTGATGGTGTTGGTGGATGGCAACTTGTATATTCCAACAGTGACATTTTTAATCATTAATCCTTTATTAAATAAAAATAATACAAATTTAAAATATTTGGTAATGTCATTCTATTATTTGTATCTTTTCCTTGTTATTGTTTATAGCAACACTTGGGGATTCTGCGTCACTAGGGAAGTGATGTCACTGGGTGATAGGAGGAGTCGTCACGTACTGATGGATGCGTTGTCCAGAAGAAGTATTCACTGTAGGATTTAACAGACTGTATGTGAGTATTTTTTATTAATTTATTTCTGACAACAGTTTAGAGTTTTCAAGAGCGCTTTGATAGTCGCACTGATAATGTGGATATATATGTTTTGACTGATTTCGCGAAAATCCTGTGAGTGCTACAGTCTTTTTGTTTATATTATATGCGAACCAGGTTGATGTCCTTGGAGGGTGGATTCATATGAAATGATATATATATATACATATCTATATATATATATATATATATATATATATATATATATATATATATATATATATATATTTGTGTGTGTATATATATATATATATATATATACACACAGGTACAGTTTTATATGGTTTTTCTAGTATATTAAAGTGACAGTCTAGTCAAAAACAGAATTTATGTTTACCTGATAAATTTCTTTCTCCAACGGTGTGTCCGGTCCATGGCTTCATCCTTACTTGTGGGATAATCTCTTCCCCTACAGGAAATGGCAAAGAGAGCACACAGCAAGAGCTGTCCATATAGCCCCCCCTCTGGCTCCGCCCCCCAGTCATTCGACCGACGGTTAGGAGAAAAAGGAGAAACTATAGGGTGCCGTGGTGACTGTAGTGTATAAAAGATAGACATTTTTCAAACCTGATTAAAAACCAGGGCGGGCCATGGACCGGACACACCGTTGGAGAAAGAAATTTATCAGGTAAACATAAATTCTGTTTTCTCCAACATTGGTGTGTCCGGTCCACGGCTTCATCCTTACTTGTGGGAACCAATACCAAAGCTTTAGGACACGGATGAAGGGAGGAAGCAAATCAGGTTAACTAAATGGAAGGTACCACGGCTTGCAAAACCTTTCTCCCAAAAACAGCCTCCGAAGAAGCATAAGTATCAAATTTGTAAAATTTGGCAAAAGTATGCAGAGAAGACCAAGTCGCTGCCTTACAGATCTGATCAACAGAAGCCTCGTTCTTGAAGGCCCATGTGGAAGCCACAGCTCTAGTAGAATGAGCTGTAATTCGTTCAGGAGGCTGCCGTCCGGCAGTCTCATAAGCCAATCGGATGATGCTTTTCAGCCTTTATCCTGGCTACAAGCCTGGGAAGGAGAGGAAACGGTGGAAACACATAAGCTAGATTGAACGACCAAGTCGCCACTAATGCATCCACTAGTGTCGCCTTGGGATCCCTGGATCTGGACCCGTATCGAGGAACCTTGGCATTCTGGCGAGACGCCATCAGATCCATATCTGGAATGCCCCAAAGATGTGTTAACTGGGCAAAAACCTCCGGGTGAAGTTCCCACTCCCCCGAATGGAAAGTCTGATGACTCAAATAATCCGCCTCCCAGTTGTCTACTCCTGGGATGTGAATTGCAGATAGGTGGCAGGAGTGATCCTCCGCCCACTTGATGATCTTGGATACCTCTCTCATTGCCAGGGAACTCTTTGTTCCCCCCTGATGATTAATGTACGCTACAGTCGTCATGTTGTCCGACTGGAATCTTATGAATCTGGCCTTCGCTAGGCAAGGCCAAGCCAGGAGCGCATTGAGTATCGCTCTCAGATCTAAAATGTTTAGCGGGAGAAGAGACTCTTCCCGAGACCATAGACCCTGAGCTTTCAGAGAGTTCCAGACTGCACCCCAGCCTAAGAGACTGGCGTCGGTCGTGACGATGACCTCTGGTCTGTGGAAACTCATTCCCTGAGTTTGAAGAAAAAAAAAAAATAAATCTTCATTTCTACAGAATCTATTATTGTTCCCAGAAAGGGAACCCTTGTAGACGGGGACAGGGAACTCTTTTCTACGTTCACCTTCCACCTGTGAGACCTGAGAAAAGCTAATACAATGTCTGTATGAGCCCTTGATCTGGAAAGGGACGACGCTTGAATTAGTATGTCGTCTAAGTAAGGTGCCACCGCAATGCCCCTTGGTCTTAGAACCGCTAGCAGGGATCCCAGCACCTTTGTGAAAATTCTGGGAGCAGTGGCTAAACCGAACGGAAGAGCCAGGAACTGGTAATGTTTGTCCAGAAAGGCGAACCTTAGGAACTGATGATGATTTTTGTGGATAGGAATATGTAGGTACGCATCCTTTAAGTCCACGGTAGTCATGTATTGACCCTCCTGGATTGTTGGTAAAATCGTTCGAATAGTTTCCATTTTGAATGATGGAACTCTGAGGAATTTGTTTAGAATTTTTAAATCCAGAATTGGCCTGAAAGTTCCCTCTTTTTTGGGAACTACAAACAGGTTTGAGTAAAACCCCAGACCTTGTTCCACTGACGGAACTGTGTGTATCACTCCCATCCTTAGTAGGTCTCTTATGCAATGTAAGAATGCATGTCTCTTTACCTGGTCTGAAGATAAGTGAGACATGTGAAACCTTCCCCTTGGAGGAAGTTCCTTGAACTCTAGAAGATACCCCTGAGAGACTATTTCTAGTGCCCAGGGATCCGGAACATCTCTTGCCCAAGCCTGAGCAAAGAGAGAGAGTCTGCCCCCTACTAGATCCGGTCCTGGATCGGGGGCTACCCCTTCATGCTGTCTTGGTAGCAGCAGCAGGCTTCTTGGCCTGTTTACCCTTGTTCCAGCCCTGCATTGGTTTCCATGCTGGTTTGGGCTGGGAAGCGTTACCCTCTTGTCTAGAGGCTGCAGAGTTAGAAGACTGTCCGTTCCTGAAATTGCGAAAGGAACGAAAATTAGATTTATTCTTAGCCTTGAAAGGCCTATCCTGTGGGAGGGCATGGCCCTTCCCCCCAGTGATGTCTGAAATAATCTCCTTCAATTCTGGCCCAAAAAGGGTCTTACCTTTGAAAGGAATATTAAGCAGTTTTGTCTTGGACGACACATCCGCCGACCAAGATTTTAGCCAAAGCGCTCTGCGCACCACTATTGCAAAACCGGAATTTTTCACCGCTAATTTTGCCAACTGCAAAGCGGCATCTAAAATAAAGGAATTAGTCAACTTTAGAGCGTGAATTCTGTCCATGACTTCCTCATATGGAGTCTCCTTATTGAGCGAATTTTCTAGTTCCTCGAACCAAAAAGACGCCGCCGTGGTGACAGGAATAATGCACGAAATTGGCTGAAGAAGGAAACCTTGCTGAACAAATATCTTTTTAAGCAATCCTTCCAATTTTTTATCCATAGGATCTTTGAAAGCACAACTGTCCTCAATGGGAATAGTCGTGCGCTTGGCCAACGTAGAAACTGCCCCTTCAACCTTAGGGACTGTTTGCCATGCGTCCCTTCTGGGGTCGACAATGGGGAACATTTTCCTAAATATAGGAGGTGGGACAAAAGGTATACCTGGCTTCTCCCAATCCTTGTTCACTATGTCCGCCACCCTCTTGGGTATCGGAAAGGCATCAGCGTGCACAGGGACCTCAATCAGAGCGGCAAAGAGAATGACTGGGGGGCGGAGCCAGAAGGGGGGGGCTATATGGACAGCTCTTGCTGTGTGCTCTCTTTGCCATTTCCTGTAGGGGAAGAGAATATCCCACAAGTAAGGATGAAGCCGTGGACCGGACACACCAATGTTGGAGAAATTAAACTTTCATGATTCAGATAGGACATGCAATTTTAAACAACTTTCCAACTTACTTTTGTCATCAAATTGTCTGTGTTCTTTTAATATTATTTGTTGAAAGCTAAACCTAGGTAGGCTCATATATGCACATTTCTAAGCCCTTGAAGGCTGCCTCTTATCTCTGAGCATTTTTACTGTTTTTCATAGCTAGACAGTGCTAGTTCAGGTTAGCCATGCCATATAGATAACATTGTGCTCACTCCCGTGAAGTTATTTATCAGCACTGATTGGCTAAAATGTAAGTCTGTCAAAAGAAGGGGCAGTATGCAGAGGCATAGATATAGGTAAAAAGTATATTAATATAACTGTGTTGGTATCTATCTTTTAAAAAAAAAAATTCTGGAGTAGACTGTCCCTTTGAGTTTAGAAATAAAATCTACTTTATCTAAGGTAGGAAAATTGCAATTTACTAGCTCACAGTAGAAGATAATTTGCTAATAACAGAATAAGAAAAAAAGAAAAAAACATCCTATGCAATTTAAAATAAGTAAAAAGCAATAGACTAAACTTTTTTCAGAGGATATCTCCGATCTTATCAATTGTATTACAAAGAGTCTCACCATGAGTGTATCTTTGGCTATATAGCTCCAGTCAAACAGAAATACATTTTTGAGTTGATCACAATTATTTAGAAATATTTATCTGTAGATTTCTCTACAAAATTCACCATTAAAGGAGGTCTATGGCATGTTTGTAAATAAATCTCTAGATAACTTAAAAGATAAGATGTTGTAAAGGATTGTGGGAAAATGCTATATCTCTAAGAACCATGATCCACAAGAGAACAGCATAGTCTAACGTTAAAAAGAACCCACTAGTCAACTTGCTTACATTGACCGAGATTACAAGTTGTGCGTTATAGCCGTAGCATACACACCACACAAAATGGGTCCGTATCGCTATTTCTATACTGTTGGCATTACAAGTCACCCTAAAACTTTCTTTTGTTGTGCGGTATGGTGTGGTAAGCCCCATACCACACAAAAAAAAGTTTCGACTTTGCGTGCTCATGCACGTTTCCCCTTATAGAGATCAATGGAGAAAAAAATGAAGGAAAAAAAACTAACACCTGCGATTGCTAAATGGCAATCACATTAACGCATTCCCCATTGAAGTCTATGGAGAAAAGAAAGTTTTGTAAAAACTTAACACTCTAACATAAGCTTCTAGTCTAATAACCCCTAAACCGCTGTCCCCCCACATCACCAACACTAAATAAAGCAATTAACCCCTAAACCAACATCCCCCCACATCGCCAAAACTAAATAAAGCTATTAACCACTTAACCGCCAAACCCCACATCGCCACAAACTAAATTAAACTATTAATCCCTAAACCTAACACCCCCTAACTTTAAATTTAAGTTACAATATAACTACCTTAAAATAAATAAAAACTTACCTGTGAAATAAAAAACCTAAGCTTAAACTATAAATAAACCTAACATTACTATTTTAAAACAATAAAAGATACCAAAAATTAAAAACTTAAATTACAAAATTAAAAAATCCTAACACTATGAAACCCCCCAAAAAACTAACATTACAAAAAATAACAAAATCTAAAATTAGACAAAATAACAAAACTTAACATTACACAAAATAACAAATTCTAAAATGACAAAAAAATTAACAAAATCTAACATTACAGAATATAACAAACTAAATAATCCAAAATTTAAAAAAGATATTCCTAATCTAATTAAAATAAAAAAGCCACCCTAAAATAACGAAAAACCACTAATCTATAAATAAACTACCAATAGCCTTTTGTAGGGCATTGCCCTAAGTTTAACAGCTATTTTACAAAAAACAAAAAAAATACAAAGTACAACCCACCTAAACTAAAAAAAAAACCCTAATCTACCCATTGCCCCTAAAGAGGCATTTGTATGGGCATTTGTAAATTTAGAGTATGTTATTTTGTGCATTGTTAGGTTTTGTTATTTTGGGGCCTATTTATTAATGTGCGAGTGGACATTATGATTGCGGATCATGTCTGCTGCAAATCGATAAATGCTGACAGCATATGCTCTCGGCATTTATCATTGGACCAGCCATCCTTGTGAACTGTTGGTGCAATGCCTCCCCCTGCAGATTCGCGGCCAATGGGCCGCTAGCAGGGGTTGTCAATCAACCCAATCGTGTTTGATCGGGTTGAATTCTGTCCGTCGCCTTAGAGCAGGAAGGACAGGTTATGGAGCTGCGGTCTTTAGACTTTAAACACGGGGCATCAAGATCCATACGGAGCTTGATAAATATGCCCCTTTGTGTAGTATTAGTGTTTGTTTTTTTGTGTAATGTTAGGTTTTGTTATTTTGTTTAATTTTAGATTTTGTTATTTTTTTGTAATGTTAGTTTTTTGTTTTTTTGTAGTGTTAGGATTTTTTAATTTTGTAATTTAGGTTTTTATTTTTGGTATCTTTTACTTTTTTAAAATAGTAATGTTAGGTTTATTTATAGTTTAAGCTTAGTTTTTTTTTATTTAACAGGAAAGTTTTTATTTATTTTAAGGTAGTTATATTGTAACTTTAATTTAAAATTGGGGGGATGTTAGGTTTTGGGGTTAACAGTTTAATTTAGTTTGTTGCGATGTTGGGGGCCGACGATTTAGGGGTTAATAGGTTTATTTAGGGGGTCGCGATGTGGGGGACAGCAGTTTAGGGGTTAATAGATTTCTTTAGGGAGTCACGATGTGGGGGGTCGGCGGTTTAGAGTTTAATAGCTTTATTTAGTTTTGTGGGGGGACGGCGGTTTAGGGGTCAATAGGTTGATAAGGTGTTAGCGATGCGGGGGGGGGGTGGATTAGGGGTTAATACTTTAATTTAGGTAGTTGTGATGTGGATGGGCAGCGGATTAGGGGTAAATAGGTTTATTTTCGTATTTGCAATGCGGGGCTGGCGGTTTAGGGGTTAATAGGTAGTTTATGGGTGTTAGTGTACTTTGTAACGTATTTTTTATGAGTTTTGTGAAACATTTTTGTTTCGCTAAATATATAACTACTGGTCTTTGATTTCGGAATAGATTGTTGCGGTATAGGCTTTAACGCTAGCGGAATAGCCGTACCGCACAACTTGTAATATCGAGTAGCTGGCCATTCCGCACTTAAAGGCCATTTTTTTAGCAGTAAAGCCATACCGCACAACTTGTTATCTTGCTCATTGTCTTTACTAAACACATATCTTCTCTGAAAATGTATAAAACAACATCAATAAAATTTTCTTCATACTGTTTTATGGGAATCAACACATAATTATTCACAAAAAAATATTACATACTGTAGGAACCTTGGAAAATTCCTTAATAATCACTTAATTCTGGTTCTAAGCAGAATAAGCTTATCTAAAGAGGAAACCTGGAGATGTATGACTGTTTTATGACGTGCTAGACAAAAATCCAACTAGAAACGTCATAAATGGAAGTATTCTGAAAAAGGTAAACTAAAAAGTATTACATTTTAGGGAACCATAAAAAGTGTGGGAAGGGGAAATGGGACAAGAAGGGGTTTGGTAGCACTCATTCCCTATAAGTATGGTTTATAGTGTTGAAAACCATTCAACTACTGTATCTTTAAATCAGTTAAAAACTTAACTTTATTAATCACTATTGAAACCTAAATAAATAATACAAAAAGGCCCCTGACAAATCGCTTGTGAAAGATAGACTGCAACAACCAGAGATAGAATACAGCTCAAACCACCCCCCTGTATTCCTGGCCGGTAACAGGATACGCCGGCTTCAGGTGACAGGGATGGCTGAGTGATCCTGTTAAATCTCGTGCAGTCTAAGTATAAGCGTAGGAGCGGTATACTATTCTATATTAAAAACAAGGAGCCAAACTTGTAGCAGTTAAGCTAATATTTGCACACAAATTTGCACACAAACGCGTTTCGGCCGAGTAGCGGCCTTTTTCAATGTGTATTCTTAGAAATGACAAGCCGAGTGTGAAGCTGAACACGCTTTAAATATCCCAGTTCTGTGTCTCTGTGGCCAATAGGAACGCGGTTATTGCGCACGCCCATCTTCAGGCCAATCACCAGTGCTGTACTGCTCAGGCACATTATGTTGGTAGGTTATTCCGGATTGGCTGTGAATACATTATCCATATCCAATCTGGATTCACCTATGTTCCATATGTTGTTCTACGTTGCACTGTACTTCAGAATAAACTGGTAATATTGCGATTTGCTTACATCACTCATCTATATCCACTATACTTGCGTGCACCTTTAAAGAAATTATCTACTTATACCGGTATCGAGTACAAAACGGCAGCAATTATATGAGACGGGCTCTGTTAACCCGTTCTACTCTCTGTCCGTTCTACTCAACACCCTCTTTTAATCCCTGTTAGTAAATTGCATTATGGAGACCATGTATTAAAAGATCGTTGTTGTGGATCAAACATAATATTACAAAATGTGATTCAGAGTATTATTTACATAGACTAAATGTGTACTATGACTTCTGCTATGTACATAAATCACGGGGCTAGATTTTTAATATACTGCTCGTGTTGGACAAGATTCAAATTATGGATTTCCATCGTTCAAACTGAAAACATGATTTACCTAATAGTATTTTGATGTTAATCAAAAAATGTTAGTATTGTCTTATGATTAAAGGGACATTGTACCCAAATTTTTTCTTTTGTAATTCAGATAGAGCATGCAATTTTAAGCAACTTTATAATTTACTCCTATTATCAAATTTTCTTCGTTCTCTTGCTATCATTATTTGAAAAAGAAGACATCTAAGCTTTTTTTTGGTTTCAGTACTCTGGACAGCACATTTTTATTGGTGGATGAATTTATCCACCAATCAGCAAGGACAACCCAGGTTGTTCACCAAAAATGGGCCGGCATTTAAACTTACATTCTTGCATTTCAAATAAAGATACCAAGAGAATGAAGAAAAATTGATAATAGGAGTAAATTAGAAAGTTGCTTAAAATTTCATACTCAATCTGAATCACGAAAGAAAAATTTTGGGTACAGTGTCCCTTTAAGAAACGCCACCTAAATACACATTATGTGTTTGCTATAGTGTACATACACTATGTGTTTGCCACAGCGCATATACACAGTATTTTGAAACCATCTTAAATGTACTAGGGTCAATTCTTTTAAGACTTAAACATATCTCGCATATATTCATGTTTTGTGGTTAATTTAAAATTTGAAACTAAAACATGTCATAGTGCGTGTTATACTAGTTAGTATGTAATTCTTATCTCACAAATTTTCAAACTATGCTAATGTGATCCAAAAAATTGCATTTACTTAGGAATTCTGGGTGCACGTCTGGATAGGGATAGTTTACTGAAACTCTTACACTTGTTCACTACTATTTACAATATTATTTACAGTTTCTGTTGAATTTCACAGGAAGACCCAAAAATTATTATTCTCATTCATGCCCTGTGTCATTACACAATTCAAATTAAATATCCATTTTGCTTCCTTTTGGAGCAAAACTTTTTCTATATCTCCTCCACGAATGCCTAAGCGTAGGCTTTCTAATCCCCAGCATCTGAATGTACTAGTTTTACCCTTATGATGGTATAGAAAATGTCTCGCAACACTTGTTATTTGTTTTCCATTTTCAATATCTTTGGCAGCATTTCGAATATTACTATTGAAAATGGAAAACAAATAACAAGTGTTGCGAGACATTTTCTATACCATCATAAGGGTAAAACTAGTACATTCAGATGCTGGGGATTAGAAAGCCTACGCTTAGGCATTCGTGGAGGAGATATAGAAAAAGTTTTGCTCCAAAAGGAAGCAAAATGGATATTTAATTTGAATTGTGTAATGCCACAGGGCATGAATGAGAATAATAATTTTTGGGTCTTCCTGTGAAATTTAACGGAAACTGTAAATAATATTGTAAATAGTAGTGTACAAGTGTAAGAGTTTCAGTAAACTATCCCTATCCAGACGTGCACCCAGAATTCCTAAGTAAATGCAATTTTTTGGATCACATTAGCATAGTTTGAAAATTTGTGAGATAAGAATTACATACTAACTAGTATAACACGCACTATGACATGTTTTAGTTTAAAATTTTAAATTAATCACAAAACATGAATATATGCGAGATATGTTTAAGTCTTAAAAGAATTGACCCTAGTACATTTAAGATGGCTTCAAAATACTGTATATATGCGCTGTGGCAAACACATAGTGTATGTACACTATAGAAAACACATAATGTGTATTTAGGTGGCGTTTCTTAATCATAAGACAATACTAACATTTTTTGATTAACATCAAAATACTATTAGGTAAATCATGTTTTCAGTTTGAACGATGGAAATTCATAATTTGAATCTTGTCCAACACGAGCAGTATATTAAAAATCTAGCCCCGTGATTTATGTACATAGCAGAAGTCATAGTACACATTTAGTCTATGTAAATAATACTCTGAATCACATTTTGTAATATTATGTTTGATCCACAACAACGATCTTTTAATACATGGTCTCCATAATGCAATTTACTAACAGGGATTATAAGAGGGTGTTGAGTAGAATGGACAGAGAGTAGAACGGGTTAACAGAGCCTGTCTCATATAATTGCTGCCGTTTTGTACTCAATACCGGTATAAGTAGATAATTTCTTTAAAGGTGCACGCAAGTATAGTGGATATAGATGAGTGATGTAAGCAAATCGCAATATTACCAGTTTATTCTGAAGTACAGTGCAACGTAGAACAACATATGGAACATAGGTGAATCCAGATTGGATATGGATAATGTATTCACAGCCAATCCGGAATAACCTACCAACATAATGTGCCTGAGCAGTACAGCACTGGTGATTGGCCTGAAGATGGGCGTGCGCAATAACCGCGTTCCTATTGGCCACAGAGACACAGAACTGGGATATTTAAAGCGTGTTCAGCTTCACACTCGGCTTGTCATTTCTAAGAATACACATTGAAAAAGGCCGCTACTCGGCCAAAACGCGTTTGTGTGCAAATTTGTGTGCAAATATTAGCTTAACTGCTACAAGTTTGGCTCCTTGTTTTTAATATAGAATAGTATACTGCTCCTACGCTTATACTTAGACTGCACGAGATTTAACAGGATCACTCAGCCATCCCTGTCACCTGAAGCCGGCGTATCCTGTTACCGGCCAGGAATACAGGGGGGTGGTTTGAGCTGTATTCTATCTCTGGTTGTTGCAGTCTATCTTTCACAAGCGATTTGTCAGGGGCCTTTTTGTATTATTTATTTAGGTTTCAATAGTGATTAATAAAGTTAAGTTTTTAACTGATTTAAAGATACAGTAGTTGAATGGTTTTCAACACTATAAAACATACTTATAGGGAATGAGTGCTACCAAACCCCTTCTTGTCCCATTTCCCCTTCCCACACTTTTTAAGTAATTATTTAAGGGTCAGCACCAGGGATTCTTATATTCCTTTTTCCCTATTATTACAGTCACAGTGCCAATTAATTCTCTTTTCCACATTTTAGGGAACCAAACACTGATACATAAAAGAGGCAGTTAACTACTTTACACAAATGTGTGCTCTCCTTGCACTTGAACTGCCCCCTGTTTCTTTGCCTAGTTTGCTTTTTTTTTCCTGCACGATGGCCCATCCTGCCTGCAGCTGCATGTAATTGGCAATTACTCTCTGGTTATATAAACCCAGCCCTTCCAGCAGTCATTGCCCATTTATTGAATTACTACTCAGGGTGTGCTGTGCTTTGCTTTTTGGATTGTGTTATTTTACAGACTTGGATTTGGATTCGGAACTCTGCCCCTTGGTACTTCCTTGGATTTGTTGTTTACTTTGATCTCTGAACTGGACGTTGACTACACTTTTCTTTAACTGCTTGTATCTCACTGGATTGTTTGCCTTTCAGTTGCTGACCTGGATTGTGACCTTGACTACGCTCAAGCTTGAACCCTTGTGAATGTTACCTGTACTTCTCCGTTTTGCATCCATTACCAGTACTATTTTTCCTTGCTCAGTATCTCCAGATTTGTATAGTACTGTATAGTCCAGACTGCATATAGAGCTTCAGGCTTGTTGTTACTCCTATCTCCACCTTAATCTCTGGGTTACTCTGAGCCATACTTATACTTTGGGTATTTTGCTTAACTCCCTGTCTCTCCATCTGACACTGAGGGAGGCGTCACAACAACTTTCATCAACAGATATAAAGAGAAGTTTCCTCATGTTTCACGG
Organism: Bombina bombina; assembly: GCF_027579735.1. NCBI lineage: Eukaryota > Metazoa > Chordata > Amphibia > Anura > Bombinatoridae > Bombina > Bombina bombina. The sequence continues at coordinate 1,236,362,636 of NC_069500.1, read as the reverse complement.
ACATTGAAAGCATAACATGTTTAGTTCTCCTTTTATTAAGCATTGAAGGCTTCTTTGGTGACCTTGCAGTGCAAACTTGCTCATGTGAACCTGCTTAATGCAAGTTATATGACTTCTGCTTCTTAAATTATTGTCACCTCAGAAGTGGTAGAATTAAATTACCTTGATATTGTTAATTTGAGGCAATGAAGAGGCCCGGTTCTCACACAGTTGCGGCAACAGATGAACAGTGTCAACTACCTGCTCAATGCAAAGATGTGTGGACAGGTTCCCTAGCTGGGAATCATGTCCACCCATCAAATGATAAATGTGGCTCTTAGACTTATTAATTATTAATATAAATTCCCATCAGCTCATTCTTCTCCACATTACATCTTTTATCTCATTATCCTAAACCTCATAATTACAAGTTCTTCTGATTTTGGCCCATCTCCTCCTATGTTAATTTGCTTTCTAAATCTGTTATAATATTTTTTTGTATAGCTCTGAATAAGTTTGTGTCACTATTTATTATATACCCCGTTGTCTTAACAACATGGAATATAATGGAAATTTGCAAAGAGATTTTAATCTATGCCTTATGACAATATAAGGAACTAAGGCCTAGATTTGGAGTTCGGCGCTAAAAGGGCTGCTAACGCTCCGCGGGCTTTTTTCTGGCCGCACCATAAATTTAACTCTGGTATCGAGAGTTTAATCAAATGCTGCGTTAGGCTCCAAAAAAGGAGCGTAGAGCATTTTTACCGCAAATGCAACTCTCGATACCAGAGTTGCTTACGGACGCGGCCGGCCTCAAAAACGTGCTCGTGCACGATTCCCCCATAGGAAACAATGGGGCTGTTTGAGCTGAAAAAAAACCTAACACCTGCAAAAAAGCAGCGTTCAGCTCCTAACGCAGCCCCATTGTTTCCTATGGGGAAACACTTCCTACGTCTGCACCTAACACTCTAACATGTACCCCGAGTCTAAACACCCCTAACCTTACACTTATTAACCCCTAATCTGCCGCCCCCGCTATCGCTGACCCCTGCATATTTTTTTAAACCCCTAATCTGCCGCTCCGTAAACCGCCGCAACCTACGTTATCCCTATGTACCCCTAATCTGCTGCCCTAACATCGCCGACACCTAACTTCAATTATTAACCCCTAATCTGCCGACCGGAGCTCACCGCTACTCTAATAAATGTATTAACCCCTAAAGCTAAGTCTAACCCTAACACTAACACCCCCCTAAGTTAAATATAATTTTTATCTAACGAAATAAATTAACTCTTATTAAATAAATGATTCCTATTTAAAGCTAAATACTTACCTGTAAAATACATCCTAATATAGCTACAATATAAATTATAATTATATTATAGCTATTATAGGATTAATATTTATTTTACAGGTAACTTTGTAATTATTTTAACCAGGTACAATAGCTATTAAATAGTTAAGAACTATTTAATAGTTACCTAGTTAAAATAATAACAAAATTACCTGTAAAATAAGTCCTAACCTAAGATATAATTAAACCTAACACTACCCTATCAATAAAATAATTAAATAAACTACCTACAATTACCTACAATTAACCTAACACTACACTATCAATAAATTAATTAAATAAAATTCCTACAAATAAATACAATTAAATAAACTAGCTAAAGTACAAAAAATAAAAAAGATCTAAGTTACAGAAAATAAAAAAATATTTACAAACATAATAAAAATATTACAACAATTTTAAACTAATTACACCTACTCTAAGCCCCCTAATAAAATAACAAAGCCCCCCAAAATAAAAAATTCCCTACCCTATTCTAAATTAAAAAAGTTACAAGCTCTTTTACCTTACCAGCCCTGAACAGGGCCCTTTGCGGGGCATGCCCCAAGAATTTCAGCTCTTTTGCCTGTAAAAAAAAAACATACAATACCCCCCCCCCCCAACATTACAACCCACCACCCACATACCCCTAATCTAACCCAAACCCCCTTAAATAAACCTAACACTAAGCCCCTGAAGATCTTCCTACCTTGTCTTCACCATACCAGGTTCACCGATCCGTCCTGAAGAGCTCCTCCGATGTCCTGATCCAAGCCCAAGCGGGGGCTGAAGAGGTCCATGGTCCGGTCAAAGTCTTCATCCAAGCGGGGCAGAAGAGGATCTTCCATCCGATTGAAGTCATCATCCAGGCGGCATCTTCGATCTTCTTCCGTCCGGAGCGAAGCGGCAGGATCCTGAAGACATCCAGCGCGGAACATCCATCCGGACCGACGACTGAACGACGAATGACTGTTCCTTTAAGGGACGTCATCCAAGATGGCGTCCCTCGAATTCCGATTGGCTGATAGGATTCTATCAGCCAATCGGAATTAAGGTAGGAATTTTCTGATTGGCTGATGGAATCAGCCAATCAGAATCTAGTTCAATCCGATTGGCCGATCCAATCAGCCAATCAGATTGAGCTCGCATTCTATTGGCTGATCGGAACAGCCAATAGAATGCGAGCTCAATCTGATTGGCTGATTGGATCAGCCAATCGGATTGAACTTGATTCTGATTGGCTGATTCCATCAGCCAATCAGAAAATTCCTACCTTAATTCCGATTGGCTGATAGAATCCTATCAGCCAATCGGAATTCGAGGGACGCCATCTTGGATTACGTCCCTTAAAGGAACAGTCATTCGTCGTTCAGTCGTCGGTATTTGGAGTCAGTGATTAAAGGGTCTAACGCTCACTTTTCAGCCGCGACTTTTCCATACCGCAGATCCCCCTACGCCATTTGCGTAGCCTATCTTTTCAATGGGATCTTTTCAAGTAGCTTGCGGCGACGTTGTGGGGGGCAAGTTAGGGGTTAAGAAATATAATATAGGGGTCGGCGGGGTTAGGGGCAGCAGATTAGGGGTACATAAGTATAACGTAGGTGGCGGTCGGCAGATTAGGGGTTAAAAATTTAAATAGAGTGGCGGCGGTGTGGGGGGACCTCGGTTTAGGGGTACATAGGTAGTTTATGGGTGTTAGTGTACTTTAGGGTACAGTAGTTAAGAGCTTTATAAACCGGCGTTAGCCAGAAAGCTCTTAACTCCTGCTATTTTCAGGCGGCTGGAATTTTGTCGTTAGAGCTCTAACGCTCACTTCAGAAACGACTCTAAATACCAGCGTTAGAAAGATCCCATTGAAAAGATAGGCTACGCAAATGGCGTAGGGGGATCTGCGGTATGGAAAAGTCGCGGCTGAAAAGTGAGCGTTAGACCCTTTAATCACTGACTCCAAATACCAGCGGGCGGCCAAAACCAGCGTTAGGAGCCTCTAACGCTGGTTTTGACGGCTACCGCCGAACTCCAAATCTAGGCCTAAGAGACTATAGAAAGCTAATGAGCAAAATACCTTCTGTAACACAAAGTATTAATACATAAAACATATTCTCAAGCACAGTGTTTCTAGATAAAACTTGATCACATTTTTCCAATATAAGATGCACATTGAATCTCACCTAAAGCATCTGCTTATTCAGGTATACAGGAAAGTTTGAAATGATCAATTCTGACCTCCATTCAAATTGATCAGAATTTATGTTTTAAGCAAGCGTCAAAGGTTTATAGCTTTCCAGCCCATTAGAAAAGCTGTTGTTTAAATTAGTAAATTATGTAAAGCACACTAGAAACAGCCATTCAATATGCTTTTCAAAGGCCTCTTCATAGGGGTTTCATGAGCAAAATATACCTGACCAGATAAATATACCTGACTATATATATATATATATATATATATATATATATATATATATATACACACACACACACACAAATAATCAGTACTTACAAACATACAAATATATTCACATACCTTTAAACCCCACCTTGAAATATAACATATCCCTATTAATCAGTGTTTTTTTGTTTTGATTTTAATAGAAATACCTTAAACATCTTTGTTCTTCACTTACAAGAAAATGTTATTTTTATTTTTAATTTTGGGGGGAGATAAAAAACTGAAATTAAAATCCTCCATGTCTCAAAATTAAATCAATGTAAATATTTGCATAGGAAATTAGCACATCTAGGCAAGATTCCCCCCTTGCTTTTTTCCAGAAATACCTCATATACAATGTTACCAATGTACAAGATTACTCTTGTGCATTGGTAACATTGTATATGAGGTATTTCTGGAAAAAAGCAAGCGAGGAATCTAGCCTAGATGTGCTAATTTCCTATGCAAATATTTACATTGATTTTATTTTTAAATATAATTACCTATGTATGTATGTAAGTAAGTATGTATGTGTATATATATATATATATATATATATATATATATATATATATATATATATATATATATATATATATATATATAAATAAATATATATATATATATATATATAAAAAAATAAATATATATATATATATATATATACACACTCATCGGCCACTTTATTAGGTACACCTGTTCAAATGCTTGGTAACACAAATTGCTAATCAGCCAATCACATGGCAGCAACTCAATGCATTTACGTATCTAGACGTGTTGAAGACGACTTGCTGAAGTTCAAACCATCAAAATGGTGAAGAAAGGGGCTGCTCTGAGTATTTAAAAAACTGCTGATCTACTGGGATTTTCACGCACAACCATCTCTAGGGTTTACAGAGAATTTTCTGAAAAAGAGAAAATATCCAGTGACTATATCCAGTGACAATTAATATAGAACACATTTGACCACATGCTATTTTACCAGATGTTCACCAGATGTTTAGACAGGCCATGTAATTTTAACAAACTTATCAGTTTGCTTCTATTATCAAATGTACTTCATTCTCTTGGTATCCTTTGTTAAAATGCATACCTAGATAGGCTCAGGAGCAACTATGCACTTCTGAAAGCTAGCTAGTGATTGGTGGCTACACACATATGCCTATTGTCATTGGCTCTCCGGATGTATAGAGCTAGCTCCAGGAGCTGACTTTAACTATGTGTTTAACTCATGACTTAAAACACAGATAGATATTTGCAAGTAATAGTGCAATAATTTAATTCCCTAACGCATCAGAGCATTTTATTTTGAACTTTTTTGGTACTTTCAGGATTATATTTTGTTGAAATTGTACAATTTTAAGGCATCAAACTGACACTTTAATATGCCATATGAGTGCTAAAGAAAAAAATGAAATGCTGCATTCTTTAACACTACATTGTGGTTCTCTCTTAATTACAATAGAGTGAATCAGGCTATAACCTAAAAAAAAAACACTTTGCTTTATGTATTTTTTTTCTTCATTGTCAGTTCATTATTCAAAAGAACTTTAAATAGATTCCCTTATCAATTTTTTACAGCTGAATGCCATTACAGAATAGTTTAAACTTGCTATTGACAAAAACCCTTGGGCTCATAAAATCTGTATGTTGGCAGTAAAAATGTCTTCTTACCACTATAAGGATAATTAATTTAACTAATAAACACACAGCAAGGTTCCATAGGATTTGAATGTCCATTGCAGCAAATAACCTTTTTTTATGTTTTGCACAACTGATGCATAACTATATCTTCAAGATAAACTGAATATACACAATTATCTCATGCATTTAAATACATTTTACATTCCTATGTTCTTCACGTAGAATAAAATGTTCTTTTTATTTTTTATGTATTTATTATATATATAATTAGTTTTTTGTAAAATATATATCTATCAATACCTATATATAAATATGAATATATATACATACACCCACATATATATATATATATATATATATATATATATACTGTCATGGCCAAAAATATTGGTACCCCTGCACCACTTCGCCAAGAAAATTGTTGCAATTACAAATGTTTAGGCATTCTCGTATTTATTTCTTTTGTTTGTATTGATATGACGCAAAAAAAGTGGAGAAAAAAAGCCAAATCTGACACATTGCACGCAAAATTCCAAAAATTGACTGGACAAAATTATTGACACTTTCTCAGAATTGTAAGAAATAATTGCAATCCAACACCTAGATTATGAGTTTTGCGGTAACAGGGGTGAGGTGCTAATGAGCAGTTTAAGATCACCGCTCACTTACAGACAGCGCTGGTATTACGGGTTTTTAGAAACCCAGCGTTAACCGCAAAAAAGTGAGCGAAGAGCAGAATTTTGCTCCACATCTCACCTCAATACCAGCGCTGCTTACGTTAGCGGTGAGCTGGCTGAACGTGCTCGTGCACGATTTCCCCATAGGAATCAATGGGGGAGAGCCGGCTTTTAAAGCTCCGAACGCAGCCCCATTGATTCCTATGGGGAAATAAAAGTTATGTCTACACCTAACACCCTAACATGAACCCTGAGTCTAAACACCCCTAATCTTACACTTATTAACCCCTAATCTGCCGCCCCCGACATTGCTGACACCTACATTATATTATTAACCCCTAATCTGCCGCTCCGGACACCGCCACCACCTACATTATACTTATGAACACCTAATCTGCTGCCCCCAACATCGCTGACATCTGCATTATATTTATTAACCCCTAATCTGCCGCCCCCAATGTCACCACCACTATAATAAAGTTATTAACCCCTAAACCTAAGTCTAACTCTAACTCTAACCTCCCAACTTAAATATAATTTAAATACATTTAAATAAAATTACTACAATTAACTAAATTATTCCTATTTAAAACTAAATACCTATAAAATAAACCCTAAAATATAACTAATAGTTACACAGTAACTAGTTTAGGGTTTATTTTTATTTTACATGCAACTTTGTATTTATTTTAACTAGGTAAAATAGTTATTAAATAGTTATTAAATATTTAATAACTACCTAGTTAAAATAAAGACAAATTTACCTGTAAAATAAAACCTAACCTTATTTACAATTACACCTAACACTACACTATAATTAAATTAATTACCTAAATTAAATACAATTAATTACATTTAAATAAAATTATCTAAAGTACAAAAAACCAAAACACTAAATTACAGAAAATAATAAAGAAATTACAAGATGTTTAAACTAATTACACCTAATCTAAAAAAATTGATTAGGTGTAATTAGTTCAACATTAAAACCCACCACCCACACAACCAACCCTACTCTAAAACCCACCCAATCCCCCCTTAAAATACCTAACACTAACCCCCTGAATTGTTAAAATAAATACAAAGTTGCCTGTAAAATAAAAATAAACCCTAAGCTAGCTACAATGTAACTATTAGTTATATTGTAGCTAGCTTAGGGTTTATTTTATAGGCAAGTATTTAGTTTTAAATAGGAATAATTTAGTTAATTGTAGTAATTTTATTTAGATTTATTTAAATTATATTTAAGTTAGGGGGTGTTAGGGTTAGACTTAGGTTTAGGGGTTAATAACTTTATTATAGTGGCGGCGACGTTGGGGGCGGCAGATTAGGGGTTAATAAAAGTAGGTAGGTGGTGGCGATGTTAGGGCCGGCAGATTAGGGGTTAATAATATTTAAATAGTGTTTGCGATGCAGAAGTGTGGCGGTTTAGGGGTTAATATATTTATTATAGTGGCGGCGATATCTGGTTCGGCAGATTAGGGGTTAAAATATTTATTTTAATGTTTGAGATGTGGGAGGGCCTCGGTTTAGAGGTTAATAGGTAGTTTATAGGTGTTAGTGTACTTTTTAGCACTTTAGTTAAGAGTTTTATGCTACGGCGTTGTAGTGTAAAACTCTTAACTACTGACTTTAAAATGCGGTACCAATCCTGACAGGAGAGGGTTTACCGCTCACTTTTGGTCAGACTCGTAATACCGGCGCTATGCAAGTCCCATTGAAAATATAGGATACGCAATTGACGCAAGTGGATTAGTGGTATTTCCGAGTCTGGCCAAAAAAGTGAGCGGTACACCTGTACCTGCAAGACTCGTATTACCAGCGGGCGTTAAAAAGCAGCGTTGGGGGGACTTCCGGGCGGCGGCCATCTTAGTGGTCGCATTGAGCTTCAGCTCCTTCAGCTTTCTTGAAAAACCCACTATTTCTGGAATCAGAAGTAGATATAATCGTTTTAAAATAGTGAGGAAGCGTAGCTGTTGGCGTCCTGATCTGAGACATATAGGGGTTTTGGACTGTGACGAGGTGTAATAGCCCTCAATACCGGACAATATCTTTAGAGGCCTTCCCCTATACTTGTAGCCTCTACATCGTCCCCAAACTAACTGTGCCTGAGTGCGCAGCAACCTAACTATACCCCGGAGGAGTTCTATACTGCACTAAGAGCCCAACTAGATACCTTTGAACAGCTGATGGACTGCAAGTTTGCTGACCTAAGCAACATATGCAGATCACCGACAAAACAACCAGAATTGCTGCCAGGGGTTACAGCCTACAGATCTGGGGCCGATGCGGAATCAGCAGGCTAATCCCCCTGGAGATGGTGAGGGTTCAGTTGCTGTTGAGGAAAAAACTCCTCCGAAAATTACTATGCTCAAGCATGCCACAGAGGCTTTGCTTTTCACACTCAACGGTCTAACCTCAATATGGAGTCGCTCTCCCCAGCGTGTGATCTGTCACCTAGTCAAGCCCTGGAGGTGTATCGTCCTTCCCCTACACGCGGGTTCACTGTGCACTCCAGTCATCCTGTAAGAGTATTTTTGCCTGCAGCAGGGACACAGGATTGGGTGAACCGCCATGCACAGCCTGGCCTGGGGATCCCACAGCAGCCTGATCTGACCGTCCTCAGAGGCATATCAACCTACCCGGACGAAAGCTGGGGTAAGCAACAGGAGGGACTATTAGTTAAGATTCTGGTTCCTGTTATTGTACTAAGTCCCCAATATGGCCACACTTTTCACATGATCGGCCCGCAAGCCTTCCTCATGGAACTTTCCGGTGGGTGTTGTGTTGCCATCAGAACGAGTACAAGCAAGTACGTATTACAGCTTCCCATCATGATTGTTGCGGTATCTCCCCTACACAGAGGATTTCAGGGTCTTGCTTTGATTTCTCCATTACACTCTGTGCAATGCTCCCTGGCAGGCAGATCTGGCATTGGCTAAACTGCAGATGTTCATACCTGAGCCTGCACTCTGTTGTGAGACTACTGGTACTGTTTTGGATTTCACCTACCTGGAAAACTTAAATACACCTTTTATAATTTTACTACCCAGCTACGGTTAACAAACATCCAGATGGTGGATTCATGTACTCTAATAATATGGCATACAATATTACCTTGGTTAACAAAAGGGAGAAAAAGGATAGACAGGGGTTTATATAGCACTCATACTTACTTATGTGGGTATGAAGTTAGTTAAAAAAACTATACTTTAATTATTTGTTTAAAAGATATGGGGTAACAACCCCTACCGTTACACACAAACCACTACCTAATATCATGAAACTAAACTAAACTAAAAACAAGCCAACAGTCACTTCTCTGTTTCCTGGCCGATAGCAGGAAACGTCGGCATCAGGTGGCTGAAGTGACTGACCGGCAATATACAAAATATTTAGAGCAAACGCGTTTCGGCTATGACCTAGCCTTTCTCAATGCTATATTTTGCTGACAGTTAGTGAACCCGAGGCTGCCGGGTGAGCGGACTTTTAAACCCATTCTCGGACCGAGAATTAGCCAATTGGGTGAGTCTTTGAGAAGACGCCTTCTTAGTATCCAATGGTTACGCTGGGTGAGAGACGCCTACACACCTGATTGGACTATATGGCTGAGAAGTGTATTGGGTATGTCGCGCATGCGTGTTACTCCACTAATAGCCTCTATAGAGGATCACTTGTATGACAACTGCTATATTTCCAAACAATATATATCTATGTTAATTAAACAAGTAAGTATCGTCTTCCAACGTAAACCATTCAAAACCTAAACTTAAACAATATTATACTCACACGATTCCAGTATAGCGATTATTATGTGCCCAAGCTTAAATAGTGCTATACCGTTATAAAGTTTTTACAGCACTAATAACAGCCACAATACTAATGTTAGCCATATGTTAAACCAAATAATGCTAACCACTGTACATTAAAAGCTTTATTCTGATGATAAAGAATTATCACATAAGTATCTGGCCAAACTAAAGTATATTGGGTTACACACTTGGTTATAATAATTCCCACAAAAAATAATATTTCTTGGAATTTATGTGGGTATGATCCAATTTATAACCTCCATATATAGCGATAGTAATTGGTGTGAAAAGTGAGTTCTTAGGCTTAATCCTCACTAGTTTATCACCAAATGTCTGCTTAGTAATGTACAGGTGACGCAATGGTATTACGTCTAAGGCCACAATATTGGTTTTTAATTCCGCTATTAATGGCATTAATATGATACTTGGGTAACCACAGACTTAGAATCCTACGGAAAATATCTTTTAATAATTATTGATTATTTACATTGTGGTTCTAAAAGAAAAAGTTTACTTAGATATATATTTTCTTTCTGGGTCCCAATCTGTACACACATAGTATTGACCAGATATCCTAGATCTTGAGGATCCTGGTCAGGCATATATTATGCACAGACTGGGACCAGCAAGCAGTGCTATAACGTTCCATACAAAAAGTGATCTCTTGCTGCTATACATCTCATCAGATATATACCCAGTAATTGTTGTATTCATTCATACCATGAGGCATGACGGTATTTAAATTGAAAACCCATTTGGTTTCCAACTGTAACAATTTATCCTCAGTGTTGCCTCCTCTTATTCCGGGCTTCAATTTCTCTAGACCCCAACATTTTAGGGCATTAGGTTTCCCATTATGACATTGTAAGAAATGCCTAGCGACACTGGTAATTTGTTTAGATTTGTCTACATCTCTTTGAGCTGTTCTAATATTACTTAGGTGTTCAGTTATACGTGTACACATACTCCTTGTTGTCATTCCTATGTAATATAAATTGCAGCTACAGGATATACAGTAGATAACATTTGTACTTTGACAATTTATATGTTGTTTGATATTACAGGTTCTTCCAAATCTATCCACTATTTTTTGTTTTTTAACCATGTGTTGGCATACTGAACAGTGTCCACATGCTATGGAGCCCTCATATATAGGTAATTTCTTAGCATTTCTATCATAATGGCTTGTAACCAGTGTATCCTTGATATTTCTAGCACGTCTGTATGTCACTAGTGGCTTCTCTGTTATTAAGGGTTTTAATAGATCATCCCTAGTTAGGACATGCCAATGTTTAGTCAGGATCTCGATGATTTGATCACTTTGTGCGGAATAAGTGGTAATACATCTTAAGGGGGTATTTTTCTCCTTAATTTTAGGGGTGAGTAATTCTGTTCTATCTTTAAGTAATGCTCTGTTATATGCTCTGGCAAGCAATTTTTTTGAATAGCCTCTTTCCAGTAACCTTTGTCTTAGTTCTCTAGCAGCTATTTTAAAATTCTCAATGGTGCTACAATTTCTCCTTAAGCGTATATATTCGCCCATCGGTAGTCCTCTAATAGTAGCAGGATGATGATGACTGCTTGCATGCAAAATATTATTAGTGGACGTGGGTTTCCTATATGCTTCAGTCACAATTGAATTATCAGTTTTTTCAATTGTGAGATCCAAAAACTCTACTTTAGACTTTTGTATATTGGATGTAAGATATAGTCCAAACGGGTTTTCATTTAGTGTTGTAATGAGATCATGTAGGAGATTCTCAGGACCATTCCATATAAATAGAATGTCATCTATATATCTGGACCAGTGGGAGATATATTTGGTGAGATGTTTAAGATTGTCATTAAACACCACAGTTTCCTCCCACCAGCCCAGATATATATTAGCGTAGGTTGGGGCACACGCAGTGCCCATCGCTGTCCCACAGGTCTGTAAATAGAACTTATCATCGAATACGAAGAAATTATGAGTTAGAATAAACTCTATCATATTCAATAAAAATTCTTTAACCTCCTCACTCATACTGGTATTTTGATTAAGAAAGTGTGACACCGCTCTACATCCCCAATGTGTTTTTATACTCGTGTAGAGCGATTCCACGTCACAAGTTACCAGTACTGAATTGCTGTCAATGTTGATCTCATTAAGTTTGTTTAACAAATGCATCGTATCTTTGGTGTGCGATGGAAGTGATTCAACAATATATCTTAATCTTGCGTCTATGTATTTGCTGGCTTTTTCAGTAAGGGAGCCTATTCCAGACACTATTGGTCTGCCTGGTGGTTTACGTGCATCCTTATGTATTTTGGGCAGCAAATACAAAGTAGCTGTTTTTGGTTCTTTTACTTCTAGAAATTTAAATTCCTTCTGATCTATAACACCATTGTCAAGGGCTGAACGAATCAATTTATTATAACTGTTGAGAAACATCTCTGTAGGGTTACATAGAAGTGGCTTGTAATTAGATGAATTGTTAAGCTGATGTAATGCTTCCTCCCTATACATCGTGTCAGGCCAAACAACAATGTTGCCGCCTTTGTCACTGCTTTTTATTTGTAAACCTTTCATATTTTTCAATTGTTTCAGGGCTTTAATTTCTTCATTAGATAGATTATGATTGTTAATGCCACTATTGTCCTGTATGTCTAAAATATCTTGACATACAAGATTAAGAAAGGTCAGTGTATTATATGACGTATGATTAGGAGGTACAAATTTGGACTTAGTTTTTAAGATAGTTCGCCAACTAGTGTCCTCATGGTCAGAATTACAGCTAATGGCTTCATCTAACAAAGCAATTAAATCATTAATGGCAGCTTGATCATTAGCATTAAAGGTGTCAGATTCAGAGTTACTGAAGTATTTTTTAAGGAGAATTTTCCGAGTGAATAAGTGAATATCCTTTATAGCCTCAAATTTGTTCAAATTTGGTGTGGGTATGAATGATAAGCCTCTTTTTAGGACAGATATTTGTGCATTAGAGAGAGTAACATCAGAGAGATTAATTATGTTCAATTCTGGAATGTCTACTTCTTTTTGTGTTGTGATTTGTGACTGAATTTTACTTGTCTGCGGGTTCTGGTTCCGATTTTTGCGGCCCCTTCTGGTTCTCCGCCTAAAGGGATATTGGTGTTATTAATTTTATGAGGTACAATTCTATTTTTCAGAATAGTTCTAGGTAAGGTTTCGCCATCAGATAAATCTACATCTGTACTATCACCTTCTCTGTCTGATGTGTCTGCATCTAGACTAGCTGTCTTGTTCTGCCCCCAAGAGTAGATTGTATCAGAAGAATAATCATTGAGATCTCTATCAATCTTACGTTCTTTCCTCAATGGTGTTATAGATCAGAAGGAATTTAAATTTCTAGAAGTAAAAGAACCAAAAACAGCTACTTTGTATTTGCTGCCCAAAATACATAAGGATGCACGTAAACCACCAGGCAGACCAATAGTGTCTGGAATAGGCTCCCTTACTGAAAAAGCCAGCAAATACATAGACGCAAGATTAAGATATATTGTTGAATCACTTCCATCGCACACCAAAGATACGATGCATTTGTTAAACAAACTTAATGAGATCAACATTGACAGCAATTCAGTACTGGTAACTTGTGACGTGGAATCGCTCTACACGAGTATAAAAACACATTGGGGATGTAGAGCGGTGTCACACTTTCTTAATCAAAATACCAGTATGAGTGAGGAGGTTAAAGAATTTTTATTGAATATGATAGAGTTTATTCTAACTCATAATTTCTTCGTATTCGATGATAAGTTCTATTTACAGACCTGTGGGACAGCGATGGGCACTGCGTGTGCCCCAACCTACGCTAATATATATCTGGGCTGGTGGGAGGAAACTGTGGTGTTTAATGACAATCTTAAACATCTCACCAAATATATCTCCCACTGGTCCAGATATATAGATGACATTCTATTTATATGGAATGGTCCTGAGAATCTCCTACATGATCTCATTACAACACTAAATGAAAACCCGTTTGGACTATATCTTACATCCAATATACAAAAGTCTAAAGTAGAGTTTTTGGATCTCACAATTGAAAAAACTGATAATTCAATTGTGACTGAAGCATATAGGAAACCCACGTCCACTAATAATATTTTGCATGCAAGCAGTCATCATCATCCTGCTACTATTAGAGGACTACCGATGGGCGAATATATACGCTTAAGGAGAAATTGTAGCACCATTGAGAATTTTAAAATAGCTGCTAGAGAACTAAGACAAAGGTTACTGGAAAGAGGCTATTCAAAAAAATTGCTTGCCAGAGCATATAACAGAGCATTACTTAAAGATAGAACAGAATTACTCACCCCTAAAATTAAGGAGAAAAATACCCCCTTAAGATGTATTACCACTTATTCCGCACAAAGTGATCAAATCATCGAGATCCTGACTAAACATTGGCATGTCCTAACTAGGGATGATCTATTAAAACCCTTAATAACAGAGAAGCCACTAGTGACATACAGACGTGCTAGAAATATCAAGGATACACTGGTTACAAGCCATTATGATAGAAATGCTAAGAAATTACCTATATATGAGGGCTCCATAGCATGTGGACACTGTTCAGTATGCCAACACATGGTTAAAAAACAAAAAATAGTGGATAGATTTGGAAGAACCTGTAATATCAAACAACATATAAATTGTCAAAGTACAAATGTTATCTACTGTATATCCTGTAGCTGCAATTTATATTACATAGGAATGACAACAAGGAGTATGTGTACACGTATAACTGAACACCTAAGTAATATTAGAACAGCTCAAAGAGATGTAGACAAATCTAAACAAATTACCAGTGTCGCTAGGCATTTCTTACAATGTCATAATGGGAAACCTAATGCCCTAAAATGTTGGGGTCTAGAGAAATTGAAGCCCGGAATAAGAGGAGGCAACACTGAGGATAAATTGTTACAGTTGGAAACCAAATGGGTTTTCAATTTAAATACCGTCATGCCTCATGGTATGAATGAATACAACAATTACTGGGTATATATCTGATGAGATGTATAGCAGCAAGAGATCACTTTTTGTATGGAACGTTATAGCACTGCTTGCTGGTCCCAGTCTGTGCATAATATATGCCTGACCAGGATCCTCAAGATCTAGGATATCTGGTCAATACTATGTGTGTACAGATTGGGACCCAGAAAGAAAATATATATCTAAGTAAACTTTTTCTTTTAGAACCACAATGTAAATAATCAATAATTATTAAAAGATATTTTCCGTAGGATTCTAAGTCTGTGGTTACCCAAGTATCATATTAATGCCATTAATAGCGGAATTAAAAACCAATATTGTGGCCTTAGACGTAATACCATTGCGTCACCTGTACATTACTAAGCAGACATTTGGTGATAAACTAGTGAGGATTAAGCCTAAGAACTCACTTTTCACACCAATTACTATCGCTATATATGGAGGTTATAAATTGGATCATACCCACATAAATTCCAAGAAATATTATTTTTTGTGGGAATTATTATAACCAAGTGTGTAACCCAATATACTTTAGTTTGGCCAGATACTTATGTGATAATTCTTTATCATCAGAATAAAGCTTTTAATGTACAGTGGTTAGCATTATTTGGTTTAACATATGGCTAACATTAGTATTGTGGCTGTTATTAGTGCTGTAAAAACTTTATAACGGTATAGCACTATTTAAGCTTGGGCACATAATAATCGCTATACTGGAATCGTGTGAGTATAATATTGTTTAAGTTTAGGTTTTGAATGGTTTACGTTGGAAGACGATACTTACTTGTTTAATTAACATAGATATATATTGTTTGGAAATATAGCAGTTGTCATACAAGTGATCCTCTATAGAGGCTATTAGTGGAGTAACACGCATGCGCGACATACCCAATACACTTCTCAGCCATATAGTCCAATCAGGTGTGTAGGCGTCTCTCACCCAGCGTAACCATTGGATACTAAGAAGGCGTCTTCTCAAAGACTCACCCAATTGGCTAATTCTCGGTCCGAGAATGGGTTTAAAAGTCCGCTCACCCGGCAGCCTCGGGTTCACTAACTGTCAGCAAAATATAGCATTGAGAAAGGCTAGGTCATAGCCGAAACGCGTTTGCTCTAAATATTTTGTATATTGCCGGTCAGTCACTTCAGCCACCTGATGCCGACGTTTCCTGCTATCGGCCAGGAAACAGAGAAGTGACTGTTGGCTTGTTTTTAGTTTAGTTTAGTTTCATGATATTAGGTAGTGGTTTGTGTGTAACGGTAGGGGTTGTTACCCCATATCTTTTAAACAAATAATTAAAGTATAGTTTTTTTAACTAACTTCATACCCACATAAGTAAGTATGAGTGCTATATAAACCCCTGTCTATCCTTTTTCTCCCTTTTGTTAACCAATTGTTTCCAAGGGGTAGCACCGGAATCTAATGATTCTTTTTCTTACTTAAAACCAGTGTAGTGCCAGTTTATCCCTATCCCCATAGATACAATATTACCTACCAGACATGTCCAAGCTTCAGAGGGGCTTAAAGTTGTGAATAAGTATAGAGCTTTGTTACACTATGACTCACATTATACCAATGACCTGTAAGTGTTTATTACCATTGTCACTCATTTAATCCTTAAATAATTGATAAGCTGATCTCCATAGTCACATATTATAGTGACACAATTATAGGATATTAATGCTTTCCCGCCTGCCCCATAATTGAATAGTTATGTCCCCTCCCTACAGACATAGAAAGAGGTCCCTTGTGTGTTTGGGGTCTCATACCCCTTGTTTTCCCCTATACAGAATATGTAAGCCCTCAGGTGGCTCAAGAGAGACCCAGGTCTTTTGAGTGGAAACAACCCTTTATTATACCTATTATAAACTAGGGGGAATTACTCATACTCTTACTTTTATTACTTGAACCTCCTCCATCCATTTCTATTTAAAAAAAGTGACCATATTTGTCAATTGAGATCCTCTCAAGTTTCACATTTTATTTTCAGGGTACGAGTGTGACCCTATTCAGTTCGAGAGGTATTACATTATTAACCAAAATTAAAATGAGATTTCATGGTATAATGTTCATTTATGTTGCTAATGCTAACTGATTTGGACTGTTTGTGTACAAGCCTAAGTTCCTAGACGTCTCCTCTGTGTCAGAGTATTTATAAAACTGTTGTCTAGGCTGTTTCTTAATTAGTTATTGTTGCAAGCCATTTTTTTCTATATTTACTATTGTTTGCCCTAATTCACACACAAGAGGGCATCTGGTATATTTGTATACGGACACTTGCACATTTACCTGTTACAGTGGTATGCTTGCACAACTTATGTTTATTGGCTTTTCCTTTTTTATATTTGTTCTTGCTCTCGATGTAAATGGATGTATTATGGTTGTCTATTTTATGTACTCCAAAAATCTCAATAAAAAAATTATTATATAAAAAAAAAGCAGCGTTGGGACCGGCCAACGCTGCTTTTTAAGCCTAACGCAAGACTCGTAATCTAGCCGCAAGTTTGTGATGCTTCTATAATTTGTAATTAAACTCACCTGTATCAATTAACAGGTGCTGACAATATAGAAATCACACCGGCAACCAGTTATAATGGTAAAAAATCTGCTCAACCTTTCTGTTGTGTGTCTTTGTGTGCCACACTGATCATGTAGAAGAGATAGAGCAGCAAAGAATTGTCTGAGGATTTGAGAACAAAAATTGTAGAAAAAAATGGACAATCCCAAGGTTACAAGTCCATCTCTAGAGATCTTAATGTTCCTGTGACCACTGTGCGCAACATTGTCAAGAAGTTTACAGCCCATGGCACTGTAGCTAATCTCCCTTGGTGTAAACGAAAGAGAACATTTTATCAAAGATTGCAACAAAGGATTGTTCGAATGGTGGATAAAGAACCTCAATCAACTTCCAGACAAATTCAAGCTGACCTTCAGGCACAGGCTACAAATGTGTCAGCTCACACTATACATCGCCATCTGAATGAAAAGGGACGCTATGGTTGGAGACCCAGGAGGATCCCTCTGCTGACACAGAAACATTAAAAAGCCAGATTGGAGTTTGACAAAACTTACCTGAGGAAGCCAAAATATTTTTGGGTGAATGTGCTGTGGACAGACAAAACAAAATTACAGGTCTCAAGTTACGCATATTTTTGGCTTTTGCTTAAGCACCACCTATAACTTTACATTTGTAATATAAGCACTAGTTAGTGTGTGCGCAATCTCAATTAAAAGTATAAGTTTCGCTTGAGCGATATTGGTTGCACAAACCCTTCATTGCTAAATGTGATTTACCATGTACTTCTAATAGCAAGTCACAAGCTAATGTTAGCCTGGTCCAGTGATACCACTTGTAATCTGGCATGCAATCTCTTATGCTGATGAAAATTGGGACAGATAAAGTGCAAATGACTGCTGTGTGGAATATAGCAATGCTGTTGTGTGTTTTTAAAAAAAAAAATTATTTGGAGAACTGCAATTTTAAAGGGACTTAACGTTGTTATATTCAAAGAAGCCATTGTTTGCACACTTTAAATGTGCCTAATCCTGCTCTGCAGAAGAGATTAGATAAGTATAACCTAGGTTATACATGGAAGTGACTGTTACTTTTATAGAAACTAAAATATATTTTTTCAATATTTAAACTTATATAATTTTAAAATTATATGTACATATTATCGTCAGGCTAATATTTGCTATGAATACATCATTATAGCTATTATTTATTTCATGGTTATGTCCTTATATAAGGCAATAGAAACAGATTATCTACTTTATCTCTTATTACAACTGGTATTTAATCATGTTTGGCCAAAATGATTATTATCTAAAATTCTGTATACAGTGTAATTCAAGTGATGCCAATGTTCATAGGCAATTGAATAATTTATACAGTATTAAGGTTATATGTTATTGTCTTGCAACACTAAGAAGAGATACATTTGAATACATAATTTATAAAGATACATTTTTCATAAATGTTTTGTTAAATAATAGATATGATAGATTAAGAGGTTATACGTCAGGACCAAGGCAGGCGAAGAAATACAACTGTCAAAAATAAATCAATCATACAACAAAAGGATTAAGTTGAAAGAAAATGTTAAATAGCACTGCTATTTGCTATCCTCTATAGCAGCCACTGTGTAAATAAATTATCTTTGTTTATTTCAAAAATAAAGTTAAAATTGTTTCCACAATATTGTATAATTCTAATATAATGCAATATGTTCTAGCATTAAATGTAGTTTGCACACCATGCCAGGGATTAGTTGCTTTATTTGATCTCTTTAAATTTGGCTGTTAACTAGCGCAATTAACATCACTTAGTATATATGGTAAGCTGGGTCTCTTTTATTTAAATTCATTTTGGAGTATTTTTAGTGTTATTTTGATTAATTAATTTAAATTTATTAGATCAGTTCTTTCAAAGCCAGCTGTGAGCATGGGCATCCAGATTTTTCTTTATGGTGGGGTAAAATACAATGTTCCAAATTTAATTGCAGGCCACTTGAGTTCTTCCACACCAAACTTGTAAAACCATGTCTTCGTGGACCTCATTTTGTACACAGGGGAACAGTTATGCTAGAACAAGAAATAATCTTTCCTTAATTGATGTCACAAAGTTGAAAGCAGTTGTTTAAATTTTGTAGCATTTAGATGACCCTTCACTGAAACTAAGGGACCTACCACTAACCCTGGCAAACAGCTCCAAGCCATTGTTTCTCCTCCACCAAACTTTACAGTAAGCACTTTGTATTCCAGAAAGAGAAGCTTTGAGAGACACAGAATATTCATAAGTTGTAATAGCTTTCTCTTGTTTAACCCCTTAACGACCGAGGACGTGCAGGGTACGTCCTCAAAAAAAAGGCAGTTAATGCCTGAGGACGTACCCTGCACGTCCTCGGTGTGGAAAGCAGCTGGAAGCGATCCTGTTTGCTTCCAGCTGCTTTCCGGTTATTGCAGTGATGCCTCGATATGGAGGCATCCTGCAATAACCTTTTGAAGCCATCCGGTGCAGAGAGAGCCACTCTGTGGCCCTCTCTGCACCGGAGATCGGTGGCTTCCTTCGTTGGTGGGTGGGAGCATTACCGGGAGGCGGGTGGCGGCCATCGATGGCCCTGGAGATGTGGAGGGGGGCGGGATCGTGGGCGGGGATGCCCGGGGGCGCGCACGGACGCGCGCGCGTGCACGGGAGGGCGGGGGCGGGCGCGTGCACGGGGAGGGAGCGGGTGGGAACCGCTACACTACAGAAAAAGGTGCAATCAGTTTAAAATAACTGAAAAAAAAAACAATCAATGAGGTGGTTGGGGTTTGTGGTGGTGGGGGGGGGGGGGTTTGGGGAAGCTACACTACAGAAAAAAAAAACTTAAGAAAAAAAAGCACTTTTTTGTATAAGCTGGGTACTGGCAGACAGCTGCCAGTACCCAAGATGGCCCCAATAAGGCAGATAGGGAAGGTTACAAAGCTGTTTTGGGGGGGATCAGGGAGGTTGGAGGCTAAGGGGGGTCCTATACAGCAGAATAATTATTATTTTTAAAAAAAAAAAAAACCTATACCCCCCAAAAAGCTTTTATTTTAGTACTGGCAGACTTTCTGCCAGTACTTAAGATGGCGGGGACAATTGTGGGGTGGGGGAGGGAAGGGAGCTGTTTGGGAGGGATCAGGGGGTCTGATGTGTCAGGTGGGAGGCTGATCTCTACACTAAAGCTAAAATTAACCCTGCAAGCTCCCTACAAACTTCCTAATTAACCCCTTCACTGCTAGCCATAATACACGTGTGATGCGCAGCAGCATTTTGCGGCCTTCTAATTACCAGAAAGCAACACCAAAGTCATATATATCTGCTATTTCTGAACAAAGGGGATCCCAGAGAAGCATTTACAACCATTTGTGCCATAATTGCACAAGCTGTTTGTAAATGATTTCAGTGAGAAACCTAAAATTGTGAAAAATTTAACGTTTTTTTTTTATTTGATCGCATTTGGCGGTGAAATGGTGGCATGAAATATACCAAAATGGGCCTAGATCATTACTTTGGGTTGTCTACTACACTACACTAAAGCTAAAATTAACCATACAAGCTCCCTACAAGCTCCCTAATTAACCCCTGCACTGCTGGGCATAATACACGTGTGGTGCGCAGCGGCATTTAGCGGCCTTCTAATTACCAAAAAGCAATGCCAAAGCCATATATGTCTGCTATTTCTGAACAAAGGGGATCCCAGAGAAGCATTTACAACCATTTGTGCCATAATTGCACAAGCTGTTTGTAAATAATTTCAGTGAGAAACCGAAAGTTTGTGAAAAAATTTGTGAAAAAGTGAACGATATTTTGTATTTGATCGCATTTGGCGGTGAAATGGTGGCATGAAATATACCAAAATTGGCCTAGATTAATACTTTGGGATGTCTTCTAAAAAAAAATATATACATGTCAATTGATATTCAGGGATTCCTGAAAGATATTAGTGTTCCAATGTAACTAGCGCTAATTTTGAAAAAAAGTAGTTTGGAAATAGCAAAATGCTACTTGTATTTATGGCCCTATAGCTTTCAAAAAAAGCAAAGAACATGTAAATATTAGGTATTTCTAAACTCAGGACAAAATTTAGAAACTATTTAGCATGTTTTTTTTTTGGTGGTTGTAGATGTGTAACAGATTTTGGGGGTCAAAGTTAAAAAAAGTGTGTTTTTTTCCATTTTTTCCTCATATTTTATATTTTTTTTTATAGTAAATTATAAGATATGATGAAAATAATGGTATTTTTAGAAAGTTAATTTAATGGCGAGAAAAACGGTATATAATATGTGTGGGTACAGTAAATGAGTAAGAGGGAAATTACAGCTAAACACAAACACCGCAAAAATGTAAAAATAGCCTTGGTCCCAAACGGACAGAAAATGGAAAAGTGCTGTGGTCATTAAGGGGTTAAGTGATGTAACAGACTTAAAACTGGACAATTTCCCCAACACAGGAAAAGGAGCTGATGAAGTTGATAAATTAATTGGCAAGGAATCAGTACTAATAACCAGCAGAAGGAACCCAGCGAACTCAGGCTTAATCAAAACGGGTGAATTTATTGTAAGTCTCAAAAAATATATATACCAACACACTGATATACAAAAAGAGGGGGATAAAATGATTAAAGTTAAAAATCAAAAGAATGACAGTTACGCTGTGACCATCGGCTACCAGTCGGTCTTACGCGTTTCGGCTGGGTAACAGCCTTAATCATAGACCTAAGGGATATCCGGTGTTCAGCCTTAAGTAACCCATTTAATGAGACCCAAGGGTGAACAGCTGATGGTCACAGCGTATTTCGTTGCTAAGAACTGACAAGTTAACAGTAATATGATATAGAATGTTTAACTGACATGGAAGTTCATACTCTTAGAAATATACAATAGAAATATGTTACCATCAATCAACCCCGTAGGATATATTTAACATGATGTCATCACAACATTTAAACAATTTAAGTATATGTTGCCCTACAATTCATTTAGCTGGAAATATATCTAAAGATACGTTTTATTAAGGGTAAGAAGAGTATTTCGTTTAGTGAGTCTAGAGAACGGAACAGACAATATGTAGATTAATGGGACATACATTTCTGTACTGAGAAACACATAATCTATGTACAATACTGTTTTAGCATATCCCCTACAATACTCCTCAAAGTCAAATATTCCAGAATTTTGTGACCTGCAAAGAGTGCAATCAATCAATTTTGTTCCGTTATATTTGCTCACTCCTAACAGTTTTATATTTTTATATATCAACTGTTTCTCAACTCTTCATTAAATCCCTAAATTATTGCATGTATTATTTCCAAAAGTTAATAATGTCCTCAGCTATATTAAAGCCTTTGGGACGTCTGGTCTGGAGGGTAAAAATTCAGAATGCTTCTCTATATAGAAGTCTTTGCAAACTATCACCCCCTCTTGGAGTGTGAGAAATTCTCTCTATCACTTGCCATCTGAAACTGTTGACTGATTTATTGTGCTCATAAATAAAATGATGCACCAAGTCAGACACATCCCTTTCTTTGTCAATATTATTGAAGTGCTCCATAATGCGTGTACGTGTCTCGCGTGAGAAGCACCCCACATATTGTTTGTTACATTGGGTACATTCTGCTAAATAAATAACAAAATCAGTACTAAATCAGTACTAATAGATAACTTTTAAGACAATCCTGAATTGTCTGGAAATCTGGGTAAATGGCTGTGTAAGAGATGTAATCATATCAAGAAGTGCCTGGAGTACTTGATACATTTGTTGAAGGTAAGAGTCCAAAGACTGGATTTTTCAGTCAAGTCAGAAAAGTAATGAACTACCTCAGTGAGCTCTGATGTATGGCCCTGTTATAATTTTCATGTTTGTGCTAGGTTCAAGAGTTTGGAGCTTGTTTTAAGGAGGAGTGATCTGAATTTGACATGACTACTGCTTAGAGATTTAACTGAAAGTTCTGAAGAACAACTAAGCATGCATGATAACACAGACAGATAGAAATACTGCTGGAAGGTAAGTCAGAAAAAAACATTGACTGGACCGGACCACATTTCTGGAAATGGCAGATACTAAAAAGAAACAGGACACAGCCTTTACTAGTCAATGACAGGACTTAGATAGCACTTGGAAGGCTCCTTGGCTTTGATGTGAAATCTACTAAATATTATTATAAAACTGATAAGAAAGAATTGCACTCTTGGGTTTTATATATTGTGAAAAACTTGATTACTGTAAAATTTCAGAGAAAACAATCCCTTCTTCAGACGATTGTTTATATATATATATATATAATATCCAAAGAGGTAGAAGCACTCACGGTGACATAATCCTCATTCAGCCTGCCCGGGGTGCTTTAAAATAATAATACAAGCATCCAAAGAGAAAAGCACTCACCGGGTCTTTTTTAGCAAAAACACTTTTAATCCGTGACGTTTCGGGGTTGCCCCCGTCTTCAGACAACAATTACAGGTAAATACAGTAACTCACCCTTTATAGCAAGCAGACCCGCTCCCAAGTGCAGCCCCGCCGGTGGCGTACCGGAAGTCAGCAGCTGCGCGCAGAACACTACGTCACCGGCTGCCATAACAACCAGGACGCCTCCCGGCAGAGTCCCTGTTACAATTAAAACTTAAAAATTAACTGTGCAATGATACAACATTATTTACAAAAGGCTAAACAAAAATTATATACTTGGAAAAACATTCCTAAAGTTTAGGCTCTAGCATCCAGGCAATAAACCGTAAATCAACAGTTAGAAAACTATCCTAATATCTCTTAGTCCCTATATTACAATAGGCAATATACAATATCTACGAAATCCTGAATTAAATGAGTGACAAGCAGATAATTACTAAACGGGGATAAATTAAATCCAACACCGTATCTTGCGAGATAAGCTAAACAAGCAGATCTAAATATAATACATGTCAAGGCTCCAGAAGCATAACATTAGGAATAACAACCAAGTATCATTATCCATGAATCTTAGATCAAGTGTATAGACATAGAAATAAAATAAAACCAAAAACTAAAGTAAAATAAAACTCACTTAAAAAACAAAATCAAAGAAAAGAACCACCAAGTGAAAAAATAATAAACATAAAAATAAAAATAAATAAAAATAAAATTAAAAATAAAATAAAATAAATAAATAAAAATAACAATAAAAATAAATAAAAATAAAAAATAAAAATAAAATAAAAATAAAAATTAAATAAAAAATAATAATAAAAAGTGAAAATAAGAAATAAATAGAAGAACAAAGAAAAAGGAGACAAAAAAACGAGGGAAAAAGAACAAGAATGCAAGAATAAGAAAGAAAGAAAAAAGAAAAAGAAGAACCAAGAAACATGCAATTTAATCAAAATAAAGGGAGACATTTCATAGAAAGTAATGCCAATCCAGATTGACATTCAGGCCTCGTGGAGCCATGGTGCGCAGAGTAAAAATCCATTTAGATTCTCGCTGTAGTAGTATTCTTCCTCTGTCACCCCCTCTTGTAAGTGGGGGCACATGATCAATGATGATATACTTTAGATCAGCGACTGAGTGTTTCAATAAAGCAAAATGCCTGGCCACCGGTTGCTCAGAGTCCCCACGATCAATAGCCGTTCTTATGGCTGATCTGTGGTTGGCCATTCTTGTACGGAGGTCGTCCACAGTTTTCCCCACATAAAACAAACTGCATACACAGTGTAGCAAGTACACTATGTATTTGGTAGTACATGTGACCCGATGTTTGATACTGTAAATCCTATTCTTGTAGGGATGTCTAAACACTTTACCAGTTGTTAGTCCACTACATGTTGTACATCCCAAGCAGCGGTAACAACCAGGTTTAGATTGCAGCCAAGTCTCCTTCATGTAACAATTCCTGGGATCCGTCTTGACAAGCTGATCTCTTAAGGACCTCATTCTCCGATATCCAATTCTAGGAGGTGCTGTCCCCACAAACGGCAGATCCGGGTCTGAAGATCTAATTTCTTCAGACCCGGCTGCACTTGGGAGCGGGTCTGCTTGCTATAAAGGGTGAGTTACTGTATTTACCTGTAATTGTTGTCTGAAGATGGGGGCAACCCCGAAACGTCACGGATTAAAAGTGTTTTTGCTAAAAAAAGACCCGGTGAGTGCTTTTCTCTTTGGATGTATATATATATATATATATATATATATCTGTTTAACAGCAACACATCAATAAGTGAAACCACCCAATCATGCATATATTCTGATTTATTTTCTTATTTCTTGTTAATCTATAAAAACAAAATTATCTTTGTAATAAAGCATAACGCATTACATTTTGTGAAATGTAAGAGGAAGCTGGAAGGTTCATTCAATTAAAATATATTTTATGGGTACTTCTGTCTACATATTTGTGAAAATCTTTCACATAGTGTGGGTCCTGTAGTAATTTGTAATTACTGATAAGCACATGCCTGCAGGCAATATACTGGCTGTTACAAGTATATCCACATCATGTGCTCCCATTACATTTCCATGATACTGCGAGAAACATAATTCTGGCAGACAAATGAAAAATATAAATGTTTTCTATA
Source organism: Bombina bombina (assembly GCF_027579735.1). NCBI lineage: Eukaryota > Metazoa > Chordata > Amphibia > Anura > Bombinatoridae > Bombina > Bombina bombina. The sequence continues at coordinate 1,236,336,668 of NC_069500.1, read as the reverse complement.
AGAAGACACAATAAATGAGTAAAGTCATTTAAGTAAAACCTAGAAGAGGGAAATTGGGGTAAAAACAAATAGGTGAATGGCAGTGAAGGAGCTTGAGGGTAGAAATAAATCATACAATGTGAAAGAGGAAAAGGGAGAGAGGGGAATAGAGAATGGCACTACTAATTGGTGACCCAATTGATAAAATTACTACAATTTATTAAGGGAGTGGGTGCTGTATACTGGTACAGTTGAGCAAAATAAGTAGTGGTATGACCAACTACAAAGGTGTGTACTAGCACTCCTCAGCATTTGTACCACTGGTAATAAAGATCTGTCTCTTTACTTATACACTGTTTGTGAATTGTATTTATTATTGTATACACTTATGAAAGACAAGAATCTTCCTAGTATTAATTATGGTATACACTTTGAAAGACATGAATGTTCCTAGCTATGGGAACACATGAAGGTTAAAAGGTAAACTTTTATTGGTAAATATAAAAAAATGAGAAAAACAGAATAAAAACAGATAGTGAAAACACAGTAATAAAGCACAGAAAAGATCAGTACTAGTGAGGTAGAATAAGAGTGTGACACTATATAAATAGGTAATAACCCAAATGATGGTCCAGTGTGAATACTGCAGATTGAGAGGTATAAAGATTAGATAGTTCTCCCAACATATAATACCATTACCCAAGATTCATAGTGACAGACTGGGGTATTAACGCTCTAATTGTGAAAGTGAATGAATCAACAATTATATTTTGTCCTCCACTCTTACTGGTTTATAACCGGATAACCCAGCTATCAAGTAACAATACTTTTCTTAATACAAGTATTTTTTTTTTTTAAAGGATTTTTATTGAGGTTTTGAGAAATAACAATCAAAGTATGACCACAAAACAATTCCAATAGAATAGTAACATGCATATACATATCAAACGAGGAGTTAATCAAAAGAAATAACATCCATATACAAGTATGGTGAACATATCCACTCTGTATATATATATATATATATATATATATATATATATATTATTATGTAGCTGTCCCCTTGAATAATGACAGTCAAAGTGCAGTGACTGTCATTATGGTAACTGGACCATACGTCATGACATTACATTACACATACCTTATGAATGGTCATGGAGGAGGCACCGTAACTGATGTATGCTGCAGGAGGTCATTTAGAACATAGGAGTCTGAAACCTTGTTTTAAGTTTTATAACAATAGTATTCCATCAGATGGTAATAGAAGGCAATAAGACACTAAAACCTGTTAAGGGCATTAGGCACCATTTCTATAGTAGTAGATATAATAGATATAATTGAGTACATCTCTTGTGGATAAGAAGTAAGATTAAATTGTACTCCTAAAATTACTAATAGTGAGGTACCTCTATTCCAGTTAGATAATAGAAAAGAATAAAAAAGAGTAAACTAAGATTGCTTGGAATAGCATCGTATCAGGTGCCATCTGATGGTGGGGATAAGGGAATTTAACAGCGGGCAAGAGCCGCTCTGAGTGGGGGAGGGGAGGCGTGGCTTTTTAAAGTTGAGAAAGGGTTTTAAAGTATGGGGGAAGGGGGATTTGCACCATTAAATAGTAGAGGGGGATATACTTAATACCATATCTGGCTATAAACTATGTTAGAGATATATACTACAAAGCTGGCTAATACCTCAAAGTTATACTAATGGAGAGCATTGAGATCCTAGGTGATACCGGTATATATATATATATATATATATATATATATATATATATATATATATATATATATATACGTATATACACACATACAGGGCTTAGAGACATTGCAAAAGGCTCAGATAACTATAGTAAATTATCAAGACAGGAGTAGCTTAAAAATGAGGTCCACAGAAAATAGTTGCATTGAAATATAGTGTAATGGATATGTTCTATCATTATGGAGAGCAATACGCCAATTACTGTCAAACCTAAATAATAAAGTACCTATAACAGGCAGGTGGCTCAAATCTATACATTATCACACGAAATAAGTGTTCTACAAGCGGGGGTAAACAAAGTGGGTAAACAATATTATAAAAACCTGGAAGCATTACACTACAGATTAATCTGTACATCCTAGACAAAGGCACATCCATAGCAACGTTAACATGTATTTCCAATATAATGTATAGATCAAAGACCCTTATCACATCCTGCTAAAATACACTCTCGTAATGAGAGGGAGCTTAATGATAGATAGGCCAGTCCCGCTGTGCCCTTCGTGTCTCCCACTAAACTAAATGCATGTTACTCTTTATCTGCTACTAGGTGGGATGAGAAAATTATAGTAGATCTATTTATGCGATGCAAGTGTACTGTAGGATATAATATAACTAAAGACCCCTGGGTTATCCCTCACATTGTATGAGAAAGAATAAAAACATACATAAAATGAGACCTTCAGTCTAGACCACTCACTGGCTATCCTCTATCTGGGCTTTCAATGATGATATTTAAAGCATATAGGAGCGGGATAAGAGTTTAGTATGGAGGTTTATAACAAAGAGTTCTCAGGTGCTGAAGAAAATAAAAACTGACTTATGCACAATTTCGGACATTACTGTCGTCATCGAAGGGGTAGTGGAGAAGTCAGTGTCCCGGGAGTAAAGCCCCGCAGTGAAATGGAGCATCTCAGGAGACCTTACCCGATACCAGATTTATGGCGGCACAGTGATCGGGTCAAGGTAGGGAAACTGCAGATCGGCCAGTGAGAGACAGCCTTTTGTTGGTGAGTAGCTTGAGGACCAATGTCGCCATGACCAGAGCCAATTGTGAAGGAGATGTTGTAATAAAGGCAAAGCAGGGTAATGCATCAGAGGGCCAGCCGCATCCCCTAATACAGTACCCAAGACAAATGCCAATTTTCTTGTACAAAGGGCTCGGTCACTCTTAGTTGTTTCCTCCCTATCGCCTGTACTCCATAGTAACAGCAAGGAGCTCCTCCATGGCTGAGCTGCATCAGTCATAGAAACTTGAGGTAGGTGTGATTTGTGTGGGTCCGGCTCTAGCGCTACTGATGGAATCTGCTCCCCTATTGAGATCTTTAGGTCTCGACTTGTTGTGAATGGTCGGAGTTGTCTCAAAGGGACCTGTTTGAAGCGGGCGTCTATCTGTAAACTCCACCTCCGACTTTAACACAGACTTTAGGTCCTCCATTTTCATGCAATATTCCTTCTCGAAATTCTTCAACCTAGTAAATATAAGGCAGTGTAGCTCCTCCATATTTGCCAACGAGACAGGATCGCAACGTTGGCAGTGTAGCTCCTTTCCTGTTTTAGCCCCCGTTGTTAATTTGTATTTTAGTGCGTTTGCAGTTTAACACATTCTGCCAGGGGAAGGGAGGAAGGGATGCGTAGTAGGCCGTCTTCTAGCGAAATTCAGTAGAGAATGAAAAAGAAACAACCCAGCTAAATGTTCATAATATTCTGTTTAGCAGGTGATTAGGCTTCAGTATATAGTTGTATGAGCGTAGGCTGCTGGGTATTTCAAGCGATATATGGTGAATTTCTTAGTCTTCATTCAGAGCTTCAAAAATTGCGTCCAGCCATGTTCCTTGCTTAGCCACACTCCCAGATGTTTTTTATATATTATAGTTGAATACCATATAAGTGTTCACTCTTGCAAATATATATTTTCTCAAGAGCATTTCATTTCAGAGTGACTTATATAAAAATATTTATGCATGGTGAGAGAAATATCAATAGCACTGCCTATGAACTTATTGAGTCATCATTTCTCTAACATTTAAAATCCCCATGTTTGGAGAACTATCTAATCTTTATACCATTTTAGGGTGACTCTCAATCCACAGTATTCACACTGGACCATCATTTGGATTATTACCCATTTATATAGTATCACACTTTCATTCTACCACACTAGTACTGATCTTTTCGGGGCTTTATTATTGTGTTTTCACTATCTTTTTTTTTGTTTGTTTCTCCCATTTTTCAATATTTACCAATAAAGTTTACATTTAAACCTTCATGTTTTTCCATAACTAGGAACATTCCTGTCTTTCATAAGTGTATACGATAATAAATACACTTCACAAACAGTGTATAAGTAAAGAAACAGATCTTATTACCAGTGGTACAAATGGTAATGAGTGCTATTTAGTATACACCTTTGTAGTTGGTCATAAATCATACAATGTCTTACAAACCACCTCATATGTGAGGAATAGAGCTAAATACCCCTGCACTATGCTGATGAGACCTGGGGGCCGATTTATCAATGTCTGGCGGATATGATACGCTGTAGCGTATGATGTCCTCCAGACATCACTGAATACCGACAGTATACGCTGTCAGCATTTAACATTGCACAAGCAGTCTAGTGAACTGCTTGTGCAATGCTGCCCCCTGCAGATTTGCAGCCAATTGGCCGCTAGCAGGGGGTGTCAATCAACCCGATGGTATGCGATTGGGTGGATTGATGTCCGCAGCCTCAGAGCCTCTTAAGACCACTGCTTTTTAACTCATATTTCCGGTGAGCCTGAAGGTTCGCGCGGAAACAAGGGTATTCAGGGCCATTCAGCCCTTGATAATTCGGCCCCCTGAAATACTGTATTCCAAGTTCCATTTACTTTAACCTCCAATATGTTTAATTACTAAAAATTCACTTTGATCAACTAAGGACTTTATCAACTCTTCAATTATAACAAATCTAGTCCTCATAACGAAAATCAAGTAATGTAGTAGCTGACCTACTCAGCAGGAGGCCCATAGGTAACTCAGTAGTAAGCAAAAGTAATAATATACATACTGATCTGTATAAGAATTTTGAGTTAGTTAGTATGGACCTGCACTAATAAAGGGCTCTTTTGCATTAGGATTGTACACATTCTTCAAAATGTCTGGTGCCACTGTCCTGCTGCACCAATGGCAGTTCCACCCCTGAAGTAAGGAAACTACATACTGTATATAAGTCTTACTTACTCTAAGAAAACATATGTCAATTAAATAAATAATCAGGCATCTCAAAGATAGGCACCAAAACAAAGATGGGTAATTTTGTTTACTTCCTGCACCTATCCCAGTTAACATAAATTAATGAATGGAGAAAGAACAATATGTTGCCGGGTTACCAGATTCTGACAATGTATACAAAATGCAACTAGACTGCAAGATATAAGTAGAGTGTAATCTACATTGAAGGAGATAAATGCACAAATTATAAAGTAAATATTAAAGTAGTCCCTTATTTTATTCTTATTTTGATAATAATCACGCAATCAAGTCTGTCTTTGTTCTTTTTCTAAAAAATCAATAAATCCAGCACTTAAACAGTGGGGCCCTCTATCCTTATTAAAGTGACCAACATGGTGAGCCTTTTTTTCAAATGTATTTTTAATTTTACATGCATACAACAGAAAGTGATATTTTTGGCATAGAGCATTCTTATGACAAATATGCAATCCACTTGCTATATGTAAAAACAAAAGGAAAACGCTGTAATTTTTATAACTTAAAGGGCAAGTAAATACAGTAGATTTGCATAATCAACTAATGCATCATAAAAAGACATTGCAATAGCACATAGGGGCCAATTTATCAAAGTCTGGCGGGCATGATACGCTGTAGCGGCCGCAGAGCAGGCAGACCAGTTAAAGGGACATTAAACACTATATACATGCTAGATAGAATGATGCATTCAAAGAAAAGATTAGTCCATGACTAACATGTAGATGTATTTTTTAAAGTTTCATTAGTTGTTTAAAAAGTGACAAAATAAGTGTTAAGTTTTAGTGTCTATAAAACACTAGGAGCTGCCATGTTGTAACTTGTGTTACCTTCTCTGCTGTGGCCAATTAGGGACCGTTATTAATAGGTCACTAGAGTGTGCAGCCAATGGCTGTGTGGAATGTAACAGTGTTCTGCACTTCCATTTCTAACAGGAACTGAAAAGCTCACAATTTCAGAATGGAATTACAGGCAAAGAGGACAAAATAAATAATGAAAGTATATTGCAGAGTTGTTTTATATATACAATTTATCATTTTATATTACCATCTCAAAGTGTTTAATGTCCCTTTAAGGAGCAGCAGTCATAACTGCTGGAAACAGGGGCATCAGGGGCCATTCGGCCCCATAGATTGAACTTCAAATGAGTAGTTAAAAAATGTACCACAAATTTCAAAGTTATGTCCCTTTGTATTGTGTGACAGCCATCAGCTAGTTACAAAAGCACATATATATTATATATATATATATATATATATATATATATATATATATATATATATATATATATATATATATATATATATATATATATATATACTGTATATATATATATATATATATATATTGTGAATTATTGCACATGTTTAGTAGGAGCTGGTGACTCAAAAAGTGTAGATATTAAAAATTGTGCACATTTTATTAATGGAAGTAAATTGGAAAGTTGTTAAAATTGCAGGCGCTATCTGAATCATGAAAGTTACATTTTAATTGGTTTGTCCCTTTAATGATCGTCTTGCTAAGGACCTGATGTTCTAAAGTTCATCATAAAATCATTTTGTTGTAAAAGTATCCACATTGCAAATCAAAGTGCGTGTGAAATGTTATAAAGTGATTGAATCATTGCTTGAATATGTTCCTACAAAGAGGCTCTCTAGTATATTTTACTGTGTACTGTGAGGATTCTCTGCCAGTAGCGGAATGTTCAATACTGCAGCTTCTTCATGTGTAAGTGTAAATTATTTTTTTTTGTACAGTATGTAATGACAATAACAATTTACATATGTGAACGTAACCTCTTTAGTTACAAATGATAGTTAAACTTGTAAGATATCCTCGTCAGTTTCTTCCAGGAGTCACGCTAATTTGGTGTCAGGTTAGTGCGCCTGCTCCTGCCCTTTTTAAGGCAGCCAGTCTGTCTAGTTAGTGTTGTGTATAGGATTATTGCTGGATATACTAAATTCCTTGCTTGTATTCCTGTCACTGACCACGGTTTTTGGACCGTGATTTGGACTCTCATTATATAACCCCTTGTTACTGACCGTGGCCTCTACTTTGACCTCTCATTTTAGATATTGATTTTGCTTTATATTTGCCTGCACGGTACTGACCCTTATCCTGGACTTTTACTGTGAGTATTATCTTCCTGTCTGCATTATGTGTGACTCTTACTAACTGATTGGTCATGTCTTTGAATACATTGAGGAATAGCAAGACTCTCTAAACTCACTGTATGACAATCTTTCTACACACGCCAATGTTACTAGTTCACTAATTGAAACCCTACAAGATAAAATGGAGGATTTGGACAATAGGGGGAGATGCAATAACCTGCGAATTAGAGGCATACCGGAGTCAAATTCACAGAAATGCATCACTATCTGCAAGGCCTCTTTAAATTCTTACTTCAGGATCCCCAGGCTCCGGTAATGCAGCTGGATAGAGCTCATAGAGCACTTAGATCCCTACCCTCCTCAAACTCTCCACCTAGATACATCATATTGAAGTTTCTGTGTTTCACCGACAAAGAAAAGATCTGGCAACAAGCTAGAAAATCTCAGACCATTCTTTACCTGGATCATCACCTTCAAGTATATTTAGACTTGAGCCCTGTCATGGTTTAGAAACGCAAGGAGGTCCGCTTCATTACTAACGTGCTTTAAGAAAAGTTAATTAAGTACAGATGTGCAAAAAAATTGAAAAATAGAGAGAGTAGAAAATATTGCTGTATATTTAATATTCGGTGCTACCCTTGAATAATAAATTTAAACAACAAAAAATATAGACAAATATTGGGGCATTTGTAAATGTCCCAAAAACAGCAAGGGATAAAAAAAGCACACGAAAAGTAATTTTGAAATAATCCAATTTCTTTATTTAAATGTCCCACTTCACATTCAGTGTTTGATCAGTTCCTCCGGGCTGCAGTAGTTAGAGGAACCTCTTACAATTTAAAATACAAAACCAAAACAAAAGCAACACATAAAGCTATTTGAAAATCTCAAAACCCTATGCATACGTATGCAGACTAGAATAATGCAAGACTATAGGATAACATATATGAAAAATCATGCACAAAATGTCTAAATACAAGACACTACTAAATTATCCTAAATGTCAGACATATATATATATAGCATACTATATACAAAATGAACAAGAAACTTATCAGTCCATTTTCCACTGTTTAGTGTAAGTATGAAAGCCATATACTGATAATACATAGCATGTGTCGGTAGATAATCGACCGCAACAGAATCTGCTGATCACTAGGTCAAAGAACCGATCCACAATTTGTATAATGTTAAGACAGTACTTATCTTCCAAAGTAAAGTTGCGATGGTGCTTTATCTTGCTGATCCGTAATTCCTCGGCGTGTGACGTAATCCCCAGTGGGGGTGGTTAGCTCGTCACTGCAGCTCCGATTGGTTCCTAATACCTGAAACTGTATCCATTGGTCCAGGAAAGAACCAAGAGAGAGTAGACCAACCGCAACTCTGTATCTCCTTGTCAGGACACCCACGATCGATATCAGGCTCTCATATTGACAAGTGAAAGTACTTGGGAAATAAAGCACCTGCTTTTTATAAGCTGTCCTCAGGCTCCAAGAGTCGATTCCTAAAGTCAGTCCACAGATACAGCATCCAAGCGCTATCGTTTCAGCGCATATGCACAGCTCCCAGGCTTGTTCTGTTCATTAGGAAATTTTTCAAGGACAGCAGTATAGGCTTATTTAATGCTGGATTAAGACTTCCGCTTTAATGTGTCACCACAAACAGACCTCAGACAGTATTTAGCTTATCCAAGGTGTAATACACATAGTGCCAACACACGTTTCACCCCCCTCCAGAGCATGTGTCCCAGGGGTTCATCAGGGCATCATGCTCTGGAGGGGGGTGAAACGTGCGTTGGCACTATGTGTATTACATCTTGGATAAGCTAAATACTGTCTGAGGTCTGTTTGTGGTGACACATTAAAGCGGAAGTCTTAATCCAGCATTAAATAAGCCTATACTGCTGTCCTTGAAAAATTTCCTAATGAACAGAACAAGCCTGGGAGCTGTGCATATGCGCTGAAACGATAGCGCTTGGATGCTGTATCTGTGGACTGACTTTAGGAATCGACTCTTGGAGCCTGAGGACAGCTTATAAAAAGCAGGTGCTTTATTTCCCAAGTACTTTCACTTGTCAATATGAGAGCCTGATATCGATCGTGGGTGTCCTGACAAGGAGATACAGAGTTGCGGTTGGTCTACTCTCTCTTGGTTCTTTCCTGGACCAATGGATACAGTTTCAGGTATTAGGAACCAATCGGAGCTGCAGTGACGAGCTAACCACCCCCACTGGGGATTACGTCACACGCCGAGGAATTACGGATCAGCAAGATAAAGCACCATCGCAACTTTACTTTGGAAGATAAGTACTGTCTTAACATTATACAAATTGTGGATCGGTTCTTTGACCTAGTGATCAGCAGATTCTGTTGCGGTCGATTATCTACCGACACATGCTATGTATTATCAGTATATGGCTTTCATACTTACACTAAACAGTGGAAAATGGACTGATAAGTTTTTTGTTCATTTTGTATATAGTATGCTATATATATATATATATATATGTCTGACATTTAGGATAATTTAGTAGTGTCTTGTATTTAGACATTTTGTGCATGATTTTTCATATATGTTATCCTATAGTCTTGCATTATTCTAGTCTGCATACGTATGCATAGGGTTTTGAGATTTTCAAATAGCTTTATGTGTTGCTTTTGTTTTGGTTTTGTATTTTAAATTGTAAGAGGTTCCTCTAACTACTGCAGCCCGGAGGAACTGATCAAACACTGAATGTGAAGTGGGACATTTAAATAAAGAAATTGGATTATTTCAAAATTACTTTTCGTGTGCTTTTTTTATCCCTTGCTGTTTTTGGGACATTTACAAATGCCCCAATATATGTCTATCTTTTTTGTTGTTTTAGTACAGATGTGGCTTCCCCTTTAGCCTGCACATTGCGTACATAGGTAAATCAATCACCTACAAATCCTTGGAAGATCTGGAAATGATTTCAAAAGCTTTGAACATAGCCTTCCAAGCTCCCCAACTATCGGATGTCTCACTACGGGGCTCTACATTGGAGAACACTCAACTATTAGTGACTAGGCCATCAGGATGGACGAAAGTCAATTTTAAGAAAAGTAAAACCTACTCCAGCAAATGAGAAGGATGACACCGAAGTTAGGACTTGAAGGACTATCTACCTGTCTGAACGGGTGAGATATTTCCATTTATCTAATATATAAGGCCAGATCATCACTATAATGCTAATGGACTATTATACTTATCTTTTTGTTCTAGAATGTGAAATGTAAACTGTTATTTCATTTGTTTGAGAGTAATTTAAACATACAAGACTTTGTGGTATTTGTATTAAAATATGTAGCTGCACTACTAATGTTTTGTTATAGACTTGTAGTCTTATATTCACAGACTCTGGGTCTGGAAAACTGCTAACGATGATTTAATGACTTCCTTTTACTTTAGAACTATCTGAAGTCTACGCTGAGCATTTCCCCAACCCACAGTCATGATATTTGACTTAGTTATTGTTCATTGTATTTATTGTTATTGTTATTTACTTTTTTATTTTTATTTTTTCTCTTGTCTTATCCTCAACTTATTCTGTATTGTTCTGGAATAGTATATACCCCTTTTTTAATTGGACCTCTTTTTGACTCCCAGTCTCCTCACATTTGTTCCACACATCCTCCTCTCTACCATGACACTAATATGCAACAATTCCATCCCTCCATACCCAAATAACGCACGTAAATAAATATCTGAATTTCATTACAGCTAACTCTAAAGGGCTGAACTGTCCACATAAGCGAAACATTGCGAAACATTGTAATATGGGACATTATCCGCCATAGAGGCAATATTGTTTTCCTACAGGAAATGCACTTCCTGCACTGCAAAGAACCTAAAACCTTTTCTTATAAATATGGAGTTGCTTACTATGCATCGAATTCTGTGAAAACAAACGGTGTAGGTATCCTAATCAAAAGGGATATCCCATTCACTCTTAATAAAACATTTAAAGATAAAACAGGGCGTTATCTTATACTTGTAGGAAAACTTTTTAACACTATAGTAACGTTGATCAATGTTTATGCCCCCAACTTAAAACAAGACACATTCTTCAAACACCTCTCCAACATAATATAGGAATTAGTTAAAGGAGCTATGATTATGGGAGGGGACTTCAATCTTACCCTAAAACCTAAATTAGACAACTCTAATAATTTGTCCCCTGCCCCACATAAAGTCATAAATTCAGTAAAACAAAACCTTAACGACATCACCCTTCATGACGCTTGGGGAATATTATATCAGGAATCTAGGGAATACACCTTTTTTTCCAATCCCCATCGTCGACATTCCAGAATTGATTACTTCATGCTAGATGTCTCTAACCTAGCAAGAGTCACACAGATAAAAATAAGCCCCAATACATGGTCTGACCACTCAATAGTTAGTTGCTCCCTGGATTGGCCCCATAACCCCCTAAACCATTATGTTTGGAGAATGGACAACATCCTATATCCTACCCAATTCACTAGCACCACATTGAGAAAGCACTCCAAGAATACTTCCTTATCAACACCAATCCTGACACAGACATTAGAATAATTTGGGAAGCCCATAAGGTGGTTATCAGAGGGGAAATGATTAGTATCAAAACACATCAAGACAGACTAACCAGGGGTCTAGGAGTTCCTAACTTAATTAAATATAGACAAGCAGTCTTCCTGCAGAGAGTGGTGAACTGGTTTAATAATTACCAACACAAAGCATGGGTGTCCCTAAAACACAATATAGCAGAGAAATCCCATCTGGGTACAATATGCTGGCAAACAAAACCGACCCTGTTGGTAGATTTTAAGCAGAATGATATTTTAGTGGAAACCTTAGCTGTGTGGAGGAGGATTATGGTCGAGCACTCTTGTCTCACTTCACAGTTCTTCCCGCTGACATCTCTCACATAAAACACGGAACTCTCCACCACTATACTATAGAAAATTAAACACCTTGATATACCAATGAGAGCCCTAATGATATTTCATATTGGTAAAGAGCTGAAACTTTTTACTCACACAGAGTTAGTAGTGATGTCCCGAACTGTTCGCCCGCGAACGGTTCACAGCGAACATAGCTTGTCCGCGTTCGCGTTTGTGGGCGAACACATGGCGATGTTCGATCCGCCCCTATGTGTCATCATTGTGGAAACTTTGACCCTTTATGTCACAGCCGCCTGACAAATTAGAGCCAATCAACATCAGACACTCCCTCACAGACACTCCCAGCTACTCGGAATCCGCCATTTTAGACTCATAACGACCTTGCTTTTTTAATGATAGGACGTGTTATGTTTTTGCTCCTGACATTCATAGGAAAAACATAGCTAGGCTAGTGTATTTACAGTCCAGAAGGACTCCACTCATCTCTGCTGCAAGCACAGCACTCCAAAAAGCCCTTTTTAGGGCTATATTTCGTGCCGTTTTTTTTTATTTATTTATTTATTTTTTTATTAGCATTTGCCTGGCTTTCAGCTGTGTGTTTAAGGCTCACAGCATATGCTGTGACTACTGCCACCACTGATATCTCCCTAACAACATTAGTTTAAATTTAACTAACCCAAAAATATAATTATTTTTCTAGTGTAATTTTTTTTCATTTTCTATCAGGCCAGTGTCACACAGCATATATTCTGGTTCATTGCTCTGTGCCAGCCAGCAGCCAGCAGTGTTAATATCCGTTTATAACATTATTTTTAATTTAAAAAAAAAACACAAAAAAATATTTTTCTAGTGTAATCTAATTACATTTACTATCATGCCTGTGTCTGTCAGGCTCACTCAGCATTAATATACCTCTTTTTTATTCAGTCTTTTGGTTAATTGGTCTGTGCCAGGCAGCCACCCAGCACCCATATCTATTTTTCTTTCACCTTAATTTTAATATATAAAAAAAAAAAAAGTTTAAATTTGTTTGCTAGTGTAATCAAATCTAATTTTCTATCCGGCCTGTGTGTTTTGCTGACATAGAGAGCCTACTGTGTTTACTTGCTGCCCTCCCTAGTCTATGAGCCACGACTCATATGTGTTTAACCTTTTTTTAATTTCCCCCCCAAAAAAATAATTTCAATCATTTTTCTAGTGTAATCTAATAGTATTTTCTATCAGGCATGTGTGTATCCGACATACATAGCCTACTGTTTTTAATAGCTGCCCTTCCAAGGCTATCAGCCACGACTCATATGTATGTGCTTAACCTTTTTCTTAAAATTTCCAAAAAAAAGTCTTTAAATCATTATGCTAGTGTAATCTAATTGTATTTTCTATCAGGCCTGTGCCTAACTGTCTATCTGACTTACACAGCATACTGTTGTTATAATTGCTGCCCTACGTAGCAGCCAGCCAGTGCGACCACTCATAGAGTCATATTTGCATTGCACTTCTTAACATAATTTTAATATTAAAATCTAAAATTTTTAAATATTTTGCTAGTGTAATGTAACTTAATTTTCTATCAGTCCTGTGTTTTTGTCACTTACACAGCATACTGTGTTAAATTACTGCCCTACCTACCATGGGAGTTTTGCCAGGGATCCCCCTCCAGCATGCAACAGTCCAGGTGTTAGTACCCTTGAAACAACTTTTCCATCACTATTGTGGCCAGAAAGAGTCCTTGTAGGTTTTAAAGTTCGCCTGCCTATTTAATTCAATGGTGGTTCACGCGGTTCGTGCGTTCGCGAACAATACCGGAAGTTCGAGTCTGCGGTTCGCGAACCGAAAATTTTAGGTTCGCGACATCACTAAGAGTTAGTAGACAAAGGCCTGGTTTTCTTTAATAACTGGTTTCTACTACATTAATGCAAAGTTCAAGAAGTCACCGGCACTTATTAGTTTTAAAAAACTTTTATTGGAAACACTAGTAAAAAAGCGAGGTTTCGGGGTATCACCTCTTAGTCATGCTATGTTTTATATATGTTAAACATTCATCTTTTAAATGCTATTTGGCACCAAACATTTAAAAAAATGGTATAGGGCCCCCTCTTTATGAAATGTTGGCGCCAAATAGCATTTAAAAGATGAATGTTTAACATATATAAAACATAGCATGACTAAGGGGTGATACCCCAAAACCTCGCTTGCCGGTGACTTCTTGAACTAGTATCTGTTTAGAACCGGGTGTGAAGTGTATAAAGGGACACTTTTCGATAACATGCACTATTCATTTTGTTTCACTTTGCTACATGTTGTATATATTTTGCAATAAGTTATATTGATCAAGCATTTTTTGCTTGTCTTATGCATGATCACAGATTTGTATACAGGATGTTTTAAGTTTACTATGAGATGTATTCCGGGGCTGGACTGTACTGTGAAGTCAAGATCAGACTGATATGCTTCAGGAAAGTTCTTCTCTGTGAAAGGCACATGTTGAGCAAAAAGAGGCTGCTTCTTGGGTGGTAACTAGCCATATTTTTATTTATGCAAATTATGACACTTAGGGAAGTCTCCCTAAGTGTGATGCGGGAATCCAGATGTGGACCCGTTGCTCAGTGTGCCTAGAGGGATATGGCTGCACCTCACTGACGAGGCCCACAATAGGCCAAAATGTACATCTGGCGTTTTGCCGTTTCTCTCGTTCAGAGAGGGATTGCCTGGTATTTTGGGGCTGGACTGTACTGTGAAGTCAGGATCAGACTGATATGCTTCAGGAAAGTTCTTCTCTGTGAAAGGCACATGTTGAGCAAAAAGAGTCTGCTTCTTGGGTGGTAACTAGCCATAGAACAAGCTATTATGCTATTGTTCGTTCCCAGGTTGAGCGCTTCTCTCTTTTTATTTATGTGTATACACACTTGCGGTTGCCATGACAACTGTTTTGGCGCCAATTGTACTCACTGGGGGAGGTATTTAAAGTATTTAAACACTGATGTTTGTTTAGTGTGTTTGTCTGAGGAAGGGGAGTGTATCCCCAAAACGTCACAAAGAATTAAACCACATATTGTTTGAAAGATCAGTGAGTGCCTTCTTTATTATCTCTATATTCAACTGCTGGCACCCTGGCACAAAGATTTGAAAGGTGAGAGTGCACTTTCTCTACAATTGTATATATATATTTATACATACAGACACAGAAAAGGAAAATATTTCATCATATGTAGTTATTAACTCAACTTTCTCATACCAATGCAGTGTAGATAGCACAGATATTAAAACCCTATTTTTTTTCTTTTGTGATTCAGAGCATACAATTTTAAACAACTTTCCAATTTACTTTATTATCATTTGTCTTTTGACAAATGATTTGTTAAAAAGCAGGAAGGTAAGTTCAGGAGTGTGGAAAGTACTAGATGGCAGCACTATTTACTGTCATGTAGCACTCAACACATGTTTATGCTACCTACCTATATATCTCTTCAACAAACAATAACAAGTGAACAAAGCAAATTTGAAAATAGAAGTAAATTGGAAACTTTTTTAAGTTTGTATTCTCTATCTGGGTCATAAACAAAAAAGTGTCTGTTTCATGTGCCTTTAAATATGGATTGCCTTAGTATATGCTGAATGCTTTAAACAATACTGCACAATTGTTAATTATAAATGTGCAAGACAAGAAAAGCTACTTACAGGAAGCCATTTTAACCCACTATGGGACAGGTTCCTTAGTAATGCCCAAATATTATCATAACAAACAATAACCATTCATATGACCAAAATGCAATAGGAGTATATGTTGTTACCTTGTTATGATTTGATGAAATAGGTTAAATTATGCATCATTACTCATTTATAGGTAATATAATGACACATATTTTTCTTTTCTTTTTTAAAAAGAAAATAAAGCATAAACAGCTAAAATGATGTTTTATTAAAATGCATTGGCTAACAACATCCTTAAAAAAAATCTAAAAGAAAATATTTCCAGCTGACCTACTTACCCAATGAGCTGTGGATTAATATGCTGTAAAGTACATGAAACCCTCTTATATCTGGATTTTCTTAGTATTTCCAGTAGTTATTGATTTTAATACTTGTGTTAATTTAAATTATTATTTTTGATCAAAAAGAAATTCTGACATTAGTTTATATACATAGAAATTAATTGCTACGTGGCTGTATATTTCTTATCAATCACTTCTGCAAATATCAGATCTTTTCCAGATGCCAAGAGGATGTGCCCAAAATAGAGGTTTGAGACCATAGATTGCTTAGCAGTGCTTAAATTGCTGAAAGGTGCCTATTAGCTGGACAGAGTCAGAGCTGTCTCTAAGCAATTACAAAGAATGCTTTTCGAAAATTGCTAGATTAAAAGAAAAATGTGGGTACAGATTTAGAAGTGAATGTATACCATAAGTAAATGAGACCATACATAGATGTAAATCTAGTTATAGTTAAACCTAATCTGGAAAAAATCTAAGACAATCTATTTCAGGTACTGTATGTCAAAAGTACATTTCAGGTTTTTATGATTTAAACACTAAGGGCCAGATTACAAGTGGAGAGCTAAATATCGCTTTCATGAAAGCGATATTTGCAATCAGTTTTCCCTCTAAGGCCAGTCTTGTGAGCAGCCCAGCAGTAAAACAGTTAATTAGGTAACCGCACCCTGCAATTAGCAAACACTACACAATGCAGACTGCAAGGTATGGTTCTCTTATTAACTATTTCACTGCTGGGGCGCACACAAAACATGCCTTAGAGGGAACACTGTTTGTGATCCAAGGAATAATACCAGCACACGCTAATGTGCGCTGGTATTACAAGCTTAAAGCAATGCAAACACGAGCTTGCGTTCACATTGCTCTAACAAGAATGCGCTTCCATAGGCTCCACTGCAGCGTAGGGGGTAAGTCACGTAGCGATGGGCAGCAGATTCTATATACAGTATGTATATGAATATATCATATATATGTATGTCTTAATATATGTATATACACATATTTATATATATATATATATATATATATATATATATATATATATATATATATAGGGCAAAAGAGCGCACTCGCCGTTATTTTCGTGTCAAACAAAAATGTTTATTTCCTGTGAACGTTTTCGGGGAGTGACCCCGTCCTCAGACAATTCCAAATAATACAATCAAGTGTTCTCACCACTCTGTGAGATTATATGTGTTAGCTGGTTGCAGGCCTCCTTCCCCCCGCGTGCGCGGCATGCCGAAACCGGAAGTGACGGCTGACGTCATCACGCTGAGATCCGGCAGTCCGCCTAGTTTCTATTGGACCATATTATGTAAACAAAACAATTACCATGGTGAGAGTGTAAGATCGTGAACATATAAGTATAAAGAGTGTACAACTAGAACAAGTGTACTATAATAACCAAGTGTACAATTTAAAACTTGTTTGGCTATAAAGTGATGCCTTAGTAAGTGTTTTATGTGAAGTCCGTTATAGCCTAAGTGTGTTACGATCTTATTGTGTATATCATAATAAATGTGCATACTGAAAAAATTGCTTATTAAAAATAAGAATCAGGCAATATCAGTTGGACTGACTATTATGTATTGTGTCTGCCCCTACAGGAAATATATAACTAATTCTGAAAGTCAATTCAATGTTAAAAGGTAAGAAACATATTAATCTTAAATTGGAAGTACAATGTAGGATGTATAAATATAACATGTATATATCCGCTGTTACTATGTATATATAAATAAATACCTATATATTGGCTCTCCTAATTTATAAAAATAGAACTAAGAGACTATGTATCCATTAATTCTGGAAAAAGGGGGGGGGGGCTAGATTTGTTATTTGTGTGCAAGCCATATAAAGTATAAAGTGTATATTGGGATAATTAGTACTGGATGTAAGAAGGGCTATAATGTCATATATCCATGTGTTGATAGAGAGGCAAGCCAACTATAAGTAACAATGCCAATCTAATTGTGTATTAGGAACTAGAGTGCCAAGTTCATATGTCCATCTGGCTTCCTGCTGGAGGAGAAGTCTCCCTCTGTCACCTCCTCTTGTCAGTGGGGGTACATGATCAATTAATGTATATTTTAAATCTTTAACTGAATGTCCTTTAGATAGGAAGTGCCTTGCCACAGGCTGGTCCAATTGCTTCTTATCTATTGCCATCCTGATCACTGACCTGTGATTGGCCATTCTCATATGAAGGTCGTCTATTGTTTTGCCAACGTAGAATAGGCCACAGGTGCAATGTAATAGATAGTCCACATACTGTGTGGTACAGGTTAGTCTATATTTATGATAATATCTTTTTGTCCCGTTAGGGTGGGTAAAGTAGGTGCCCATGGTTAAACCATTACAGGTTGTACATCCCCTACAACGGTAACATCCAGGTTTTCCCTGTAACCAGTTGGTTTTCTGATAATTGTGGATCGGATCAGTCTGTACAAGGCTATCCCTAAGTGATCTTGCTCTCCTGTATCCCACTCAAGGGACTTGCATGTTTGTAAGTTGGAGATGTTTGTCCGATGTCAGTATTTGCCAGTTTTTTTGTAGTATCTTCGATATCCCTTGTTTATCCTGTGTGTACGTGGTCTCGAAGGTCATGCGGGTATCAACCTCTGTCTTTTTGCTGCTCTCTTTTTCTTTAAATTGTAAGTTTTTAATTTTTCATAATTCTTTAGTTGGATATCCTCTATTTTCAAATCTGCTTTGCATCTCATTCAATTGTTTAATGGTGTTTGTATGTTCTGTGTTGTTCCTTTTGACTCTTTTCACTTGTGAGATAGGTAGAGCTTTTTTAAGAGCTGGTGGATGGCAGCTGGTATAATGGAGGATAGAGTTACGATCTGTAGTTTTTCTAAACAGCATAGACTGTAAGAATCCTTCTTTTTTGTAGAGTCTGAGATCTAGAAAGTCTACTGTTTCTGTACTGTAGTTAATTTTAAACTTCAAGGCTGGGCATATCCTGTTCAATGTTTGATGCCATACGAGTAGTTCTTCTTCAGTACCCCTCCATATAAGTATCAGGTCGTCTATGTACCTTTTATATAATATAATCCTGAGGTCCTTGAATAACTGTGTATCCTGTTCCTCAAATTCTGCCATAAACAGGTTGGCGTAAGATGGGGCCATGTTGGACCCCATTGCCATCCCTGTAAGTTGAAGGTAGATGTCCTTTTCGAACTTGAAATAGTTGTAAGTCAGACAGTATTCGAGTAACATCAATAGTACATCCATTGAAGGTCCAACATAGGGGTATAATGATAGCTGATTTTTAACGGCTCTCAGACCTAATTGATGGGGTATAGCAGTATACAAACTTGCTACGTCAAGGGTTACAAGTAGATCCGCATCCCTTATATCATCCAGTGTTTTGCATATTTCCAGTAGGTTGTCAGAATCTAACAGAAAGGAATTCATCCTTCTAACTAATGGCTGCAAATGTGCATCAACAAATATAGCCAATGGCTGAAGCATGGATTGTATTGCCGACACGATTGGCCTCCCAGGGAGGCTTTCCAAATTGGCACTCTAGTTCCTAATGGGCTAAATACACAATTAGATTTGCATTGTTACTTATAGTTGGCTTGCCTCTCTATCAATACTCTGTATTAAGGTCAACATACCACTTGTATATATAGATTTAACATGGATATATGACAATATAGCCCTTCTTACATCCAGTACTAATTATCCCAATATACACTTTATACTTTATATGGCGTGCACACAAATAACAAATCTAGGCTTTTCCCCCTCTTTTTCCAGAATTAATGGATACATAGTCTCTTAGTTCTATTTTTATAAATTAGGAGAGCCAATATATAGGTATTTATTTATATAAACATAGTAACAGCGGATATATATATGTTATATTTATACATCCTTCATCGTACTTCCAATTTAAGATTAATATGTTTCTTACCTTTTAACACTGAATTGACTTTCAGAATTAGTTATATATTTTCTCTAGGGGCAGACACAATACATAAAAGTCAGTCCAACTGATATTGCCGGGTTCTTATTTTTAATAAACACATTTTCAATATGCACATTTATTATGATATACACAATAAGATCGTAACACACTTAGGCTATAACGGACTTCACATAAGGCACTTACTAAGGTATCACTTTATAGCCAAACACATTTTAAATTATAGTACACTTGTTCTAGTTGTACACTCGTTATACTTATATGTTCACGATCTTACACTATCACCATGGAATTTGTTTTGTTTACATAATATTGTCCAATAGAAACTAGGCAGACCGACGGATCTCAGCGTGATGACGTCAGCCGTCACTTCCGGTTTCGGCATGGCGCGCGCGGGGGGGAAGGAGGCCTGTGTTTAAAAAAATGTTTAAAACTGGCTGATATGTTATTTAATGGCAAGACACCAGAATCTCTTTAAATTGCAGATCATTTTTAAACCCAAGGAATGGAATTAAATACCCTTCATCTATATGATATACTTCTGTGTTAATTTTAATCGAAAGGATTTATTTATTGGGCCCCATGTATCTTTCAGTGAGCAGAAAATGTTTCCAGTTAGGGAACTTGTCAACCGACATTCAGGGCCAGCAAGGTGAGATTAATTAGTGCACATTTTTTTTTACTTATGACTCCCCTTCCCAACCAATTGCACAGTGCAGGGCTTGCCTATAATCCGGGGGGAAACTAGTATAGTATGATTTAACTTTGTCACCTCTGAGATAATAAACAAAAGACTGCTGCTTCTTTGCTTGCTTGCTGCCGGCTCAGGAGCTGATTTTATGCATCTTGATAAATGGATTCTATAGTATATAATATTAGATAAACTGATTTTATGCATTACATCATCAACTAAATCAACATTCTAATCAACAAGCCACGGAAATATATAAGAAACATATAATCTCATAACCATAAAAGAATCAGACAAACTGAACAGACATTTGACCCAACTGATCAAATCCATCTTCACAATAATTCTCAGGTTAGATGTGCCTCAACACAACTTTTCACATACCTTCTAGTGACTGTTCATTTTCTACTGAATAATAGTACTCAGCAATCTTTACACCACTTTATGTCCCTTTCAGGTGCCAATCTGCAGTCATCAACATCCCAAAGACAGTGGTATAATTTCAGTTTGCTCCCCAACCAGAGTCAGAAAGCGACTGTTGTGTATAGTCATGTTTTAATTGAAAAGTCATTATTCCTATAACAATTACCCATGACCAGGACTTTGAACACAAATAACATTTTAGAAAATAAACTATTGACGAGATTAAATAAATCTGAAAATTGAAGGTTGAAATTGTATGGGATTATCCAACAAAACTGTATTCAAGATTAATTTGAAAATGAATAAAAAAATCCATATTTAAAAGTATAATCTATCCGCAAATACATACATGTTGTACTTCAATGATATATTATTATTTAAAGGGACAGTCTAGTACAAAATAAACTTTCATGATTCTGATAGAGAATGTCATTTTAAAGAAGTTTCCAATTTACTTTTATCACCAATTTTGCTTTGTTCTCTTGGTATTCTTAGTTTAAAGCTAAACCTAGGAAGTTCCTATGCAAATTTCTAAGCCCTTGAGGGCCGCCTCTTCTCTCAGGGCATTTTGACAGTTTTTGACCACTAGAGGGTGTTAGTTCATGTGTGTCATATAGATAACACTGTTCTCAAGCACGTGGAGTTCCAGTGAGCCAGCTCTGATTGGCTAAAATGGATGTCTGTCAAAAGAACTGAAAAAAGGGGGCAGTTTGCAGAGGCTTAGATACAAGGTAATCACTGAGGTAAAAAGTGTATTTATATAACAGTGTTTGTTATGCAAAACTAGGTAATGGGTAATAAAGGAATTATCTATCTTTTTAAACAATAACAATTCGGGTGTAGACTGTCCCTTTAAAGGAACATTACGCACCTCTTGATTTTGTGTACAAAGTGCGCCTGTCCCAGAGAAGCCAAAAAGCAGACAAATATATTTTGCAAAATAATGCACATGGCGAAACCCAGCTATGTGATTGTCATTTACGGATAGCCCTAATTATTCATATTTAGGGGAGTTAAGATACAGATACTCATCAGGGGTTTAAAGTTTAGCAAATCATTGATAAACTGAGAGTTGTAAATCATTTAAAATATTAACATATAGGTATTCTGCAATGCAATTATTAATTGATTCATGGATGCTACTGAATATTTACATCTTTGCAGAAACTTTGACATTAATAAGATCTTTCTGGAATTTACTAAACCTCTACTCAATCTTTGAATTAGTTCTCAAACAGTTCTCTTCTAGCTACTGAATGCTGTTGGCATCATACAGCATACAGTCACATATATATATATATATATATATATATATATATATATATATATATATATATATATATATATATATATACATAGATAGATAGAGAGAGAGAGAGAGAGAGAGAGAGAGAAAATAACTCATTGTGTAAACCATTTACAAATCTAAACAAGTCAGAAGACTTGCTTATACCCCAGAAACTATCTGATTACACTGTTTCAGACAGACAGAATCACTGTACTAACCCTAGCTAAGCTTAGAAGCTGTGTAATGCAGCGATGCTATGGCGTAAAGGGAAGTCTGTCTTAAAAAGCAGGCTAGAAGTAAAAAAGTGAGTCATTGTGAACCTCATTTGCAAATCTTCCCCCAGAGTCCTTTGCTGCATTGGAAACAGTGTAATCAGAGAGTTTCTGGGGTATAAGCAAGTCTTCTGACTTGTTTAGATTTGTAAATGGTTTACACAATGAGTTATTTTCTCTACATTTTGGATTTAGTGGAGGATTTTAAACTCACTTTTTGCCTCCCCATATTTTAAATTGCTGTTATATATATATATATATATATATATATTATATCAAATAAATTGTATATCAAATGCTGTCTTATAAGACTAGTAGTTCTATTCACAAGTCATTTTTCATCCTAGGACTGTGGGTTCCATTTAATAAGCTGTGGAGCAAGCCTGCAGCCAATAGTTAAGAAGCAGTTGTCATCAGTCCGCTGCCACCAAACCCATATGCCAGCTCTGAGATGGAGATTGCAATTCCCCCCTGGACTTATCTGACAGGAGTGATTGACTGCCCTGGCAAAACGCACAAGTATGTGCAATGAAAAAAGGGGGCAGTACATTACAGCCCGCTAGCTGCAATGCTGGGCGGACAGGTTCAGAGTTATCTTCCCTTCTCTCAGTGCTTTGTAAATAGAGCCCTGTAACTGAGCTTGATGTGCCAGTTTGTGAAGATGGATGAAACCTCAAAATTCAGAGCTACCTAAGTAAGAAAAATACTTACACATCATTGCTACTTTCACATACTTTATACATTGAGGAAAATGTGTTTTGTTCCCAAATGAAACTTATGTTACAACTTTGGTTAATAAGTGTCAGTCTAAAAATTATTAGGAATAAAAAATGGAGGACTTAAGATGCTTGGTCTAGTAACAGATCCAATGCAGACTTTGTAATTTGTGTCTCTTACATGTGAACTTTTACACTGGATGCTTCCTTGACTTGGAGGGAAAAAAATAGTAAATATATATCTTACATGTACAAAAAATAAAGTGTCAGAAACTTTAGAAAGAATACAGTCTATACTTCATTAAACATTTAGAGAATGATGAGAACTAAAAATTAGACATGTGTAATTAATTTCGGACAAATTTTGGCCAATTCAGAGATTCGGATGAATCTGAATTTCTGAATCGGCACCATAACTAAAATCCCGAAATCTAATAAATCATTTTCCGAATTTTCGGATCCATTCTTTATTCATATTCGGAATTTTTCATTGTTCTAATCTAAACCGCCAATCTCCTACATCGCTAACACTAAATAAAACACTACATAAAGCTTTTAACCCCTAAACCGCTGTCCCCCCACATCGCCAACACTAAATAAAGCTATTAACCTCTAAACCGCCATACCCTCACATCGCCAACACTAAATAAACCTATTAACCCCTAAACCGCCATCCCCCCACATTGTGACTCTATAAATAAAACTATTAACCCCTAAACCACTGCCCCCCACATTGCAACTAGCTAAATAAAATTATTAACCTCTAAACCCCAGTCCCCCCACATTGCAACTAGCTAAATTAAACTAGTAACCCCTAAACCCAACATCCCCTAACTTTAACATAATTAAAATAGACCTAAAGTAAAAGTTACAATTATTAACTAACTACCTATTTAAAAATAAATACAAACTTACCTTTGAAATAAAAATAAAACCTAAGATTAAACTAAAAAAACTAACATTACTTGTTTTAAAAAAAAAAATCATTAAAAAAATAAAAAACCTAACATTACTAATAAAACCTAACATTACAAAATAATTAAAATTACAATTACAAAAAATAATAAACACTAAAATTACAAAAAATAACAAATGAAATTATACAAAATAATAAAAATTATTCCTATTCTATTACCCCATTTAACCCATTAATGACCACAGCACTTTTCCATTTTCTGTTCGTTTGGGACCAACGCTATTTTTACATTTCTGCGGTGTTTGTGTTTAGCTGTAATTTTCCTCTTACTCATTTACTGTACTCACACATATTATATACCGTTTTACCATTAAATGGACTTTCTAAAGATACCCTTATTTTCATCATATCTTATAATTTACTATAAAAAAATATAAAATATGAGGAAAAAATGGAAAAAAACACACTTTTTCTAACTTTGACCCCCAAAATCTGTTACACATCTACAACCACCAAAAAACACCCATGCTAAATAGTTTCGAAATACCCAATGTTTACATGTTCTTTGCTTTTTTTGCAAATTATACGGCCATAAATACAAGTAGCACTTTGCTATTTCCAAACCACTTTTTTTCAAAATTAGCGGTAGTTACATTGGAACGCTGAAATCTTTCAGAAATCCCTGAATATCCCTTGACATGTATATATTTTTTTTAGAAGACATCCCAAAGTATTGATCTAGGCCCATTTTTGTATATTTCCTGCCACCATTTCACCGCCAAATGCGATCAAATAAAAAAAAACGTTACATTTTTCACAAATTTTTTCACAAACTTTAGGTTTCTCACTGAAATTATTTACAAACAACTTGTGCAATTATGGCATAAATGGTTGTAAATGCTTCTCTGGGATCCCCTTTGTTCAGAAATAGCAGACATATATGGCTTTGGCTTTGCTTTTTGGTAATTAGAAGGCCGCTAAATGCCACTGCGCACCACACGTGTATTATGCCCAGCAGTGAAGGGATTAATTAGGGAGCTTGTAGGGAGTTTGTAGGGTTAATTTTAGCTTTAGTGTAGTGTAGTAGACATTCCAAAGTATTCATCTAGGCCCATTTTGGTATATTTCATGCCACCATTTCACCGCCAAAAGCAATCAAATAAATAAAAACGTTACATTTTTCACAATTTTAGGTTTCTCCCTGAAATTATTTACAAACAGCTTGTGCAATTATATCACAAATGGTTGTAAATGCTTTTCTGGGATCCCCTTTCTTCAGAAATAGCAGACATATATGGCTTTGGCTTTGCTTTTTTTTTAATTAGAAGGCTGCTGCTCACCACACGTGTATTATGGCTAGCAGTTAAGGGGTTAATTAGGTAGCTTGTAGGGAGCTTGCAGGGTTAATTTTAGCTTTAGTGTAGAGATCAGCCTCCCACCTGACACATCACACCCCCTGATCCCTCCCAAACAGCTCCCTTCCCTCCCCCACCCCACAATTGTCCCCGCCATCTTAAGTACTGGCAGAAAGTCTGCCAGTACTAAAATAAAAGGTATCTTTGTTTTTTGTTGTTGTTTTTTTTTTAGCATATTTACATATGCTGCTGTGTAGGATCCCCCCTTAACCTCCCTGATCCCCCCCAAACAGCTCTCTAACCCTCCCCCTCTGCCTTTTTGGGGGCCATCTTGGGTACTGGCAGCTGTCTGCCAGTTCCCAGTTTGCAGAAAATAAAGTCTTTTAATATTTTTTCACAGTTTTTTTTTGTAGTGTAGCTTCCCTCCCACAGACAAACCCAACACACCCTGATTTATAGTTTTTTTATTTATTTTTTAACATTCCCCCCACTTTTATACTTCATACATTTTCTGTAGTGTAGCGGTTCCCACCCGCTTCCTCCCCGTGCACGCGCCCCCTTGTGCACGCGCGCGCCCCCGGCTACCCTCGCCCACGATCCCACCCACCTCCACATCACTGGGCCCATCGATGGCCGCCACCCGCCTCGCAGACCGGCTCCCACCCACCAACGATCCCGGCCATCGATGTCCGGTGCAGTCAGAGAGGGCCACAGAGTGGCTCTCTCTGCATCGGATGGCCAACTGATGTTATTGCAGGATGCCTCGATATAGAGGCATCACTGCAATAACCGGAAAGCGGCTGGAAGCTTTCCCAGACCGAGGACGTGCAGGGTACATCCTCAGGCATTAACTGTCTTTTTTTGAGGACGTACCCTGCATGTCCTCGGTCATTAAGGGGTTAAAAAAAAGCACTGCAAAATAAAAAAAACCTAATCTATAATAAACTACCAATAGCCCTTAAAGGGCCTTTTGTAGGGCATTGCCCTAAAGTTAACAGCTCTTTTGCCAAAAAATTAAAACAAATACCCCCCAACATTGCAAACCCCTCCCGTACCTCTCAAAATAAAAAAACCTAACTAAAAAAACCTAGTCTACCCATTGCCCCGAAAAGGGCATTTGTATTGGCACTGTCCTTAAAAGGGCATTCAGCTCTTTTACAGCCCCCAAAAAATAAAAAGCCCTAATCTAAAAAAAAAAACACCCCAAAAAAACAAAAAACCTAAAACTAACCCCAAAAATCGGTACTCACCGTTCTTGAAGTCTGGCAAAAGATCGTCATCCGAGCGGCAAAGCTTGCAATGTGGGGGGGGGGGGGGGCAGCGGTTTAGAGATTAATAGGTTTAGTTAGTGTTGGCAATGTGGGGGAAATGCAGTTTAGAGGTTAATAATTTTATTTAGTGTTTGCGATGTGGGAGAACAGTGTTTTAGAGGTTAATAATTTTATTTAGTGTTTGCGATGTGGGGGGCGGCAGTTTAGAGGTTAATAGGTTTAGTTAGTGTTGGCGATGTGGGGGGACGGAGGTTTAGAGGTTAATAGGTTTTTATTTAGTTTTGGTGATGTGGGGGAATGGCTTTTTATTTAGTTTTGGCGATGTTGGGGGACGGCGGTTTAGATAATTTTGTTTCAGCATATTCCTTATGTTAAGTTAAATTGTTTTTCCGGTCCATTCTTTTTTCATATTATTTATTCTATTCTAAACTTTAGAATAGAATAATGAATATGAATAAAGAATGGATCCGAAATAACAAATTAATCCAAAATAACGAATGGATCCGAAAAACTATTTAACTTAAAATAACTAATTTGCCGAAACGAGAATATTTTTTTAACTTAACTAATTTTCCAAAACTAAATTATTTATTTAACTAATGAAAATTAAATGAAACTAAACAAATTTGTTTGCTGTGCACGTCTACTTAAAATCTGGTAAACAAGCAGCAAATAAATTGGTTCAATATGTAATATAATATATTGAAATCATTCTTGTATAAAATTATATTTGGAGCTAAGAGTTTTATGGGCTACATTTTTGAAGATATGGATGCAGCTTTGAATCCCATGGAGTGCCAACATCCTCATCAGGTGGTGGAGTTAAAACATCCCAGCTGATTCCTCTAGGATGATTGACAAGCCCAATTGGGGAAGAGTAGGGGACAGGGCTGCACAAGCACGAGCTTGTGCAATATTAAATGCAGGCAGAGAATTTAACTAGCATAGAACATGGATGTACAGGTTCCCTAGCTTCAAAACCTGCCTGCCCCACTATTACAGGTGAAACTCGAAAAATTTGAATATCGTGCAAAAGTTCATTTATTTCACTAATGCAACTTAAAAGGTGAAACTAATATATGAGATAGACTCATCACATGCAAAGCAAGATAGTTCAAGCCATGATTTGTCATAATTGTGATGATTATGGCTTACAGCTCATGAAAACCCCAAATCCACAATCTCAGAAAATTAGAATATTACATGCAATCAATAAAACAAGGATTGTACATACCTGTAGAACAATATCGGACCTCTGAAAAGTATAAGCATGCATACTGTATGTACTCAGTACTTGGTTTGGGCCCCTTTTGCAGCAATTACTGCCTCAATGCGGCATGGCATGGAAGCTATCAGCCTGTGGCACTGCTGAGGTGTTATGGAAGACCAGGACGCTTCAATAGCAGCTTTGAGCTCTTCTGCATTGTTCGGTCTCATGTCTCTCATCTTTCTCTTGGCAATGCCCCATAGATTCTCTATGGGGTTCAGGTCAGGCGAGTTTGCTGTCCAATCAAGCTCAGTAATCCCACGTTCATTGAACCAGGTTTTGGTGCTTTTGGCAGTGTGGCAGGTGCCAAGCCCTGCTGGAAAATGAAGTCAGCATCCCCATAGAGCTCGTCTGCGGAAGGAAGCATGAAGTGCTCCAAAATCTCCTATGTTGACCCTGGACTTAATGAAGCATGGTGGACCAATACGAGCAGATGACATGGCTCTCCAAATGAACACAGACTGTGGAAACTTCACACTGGACTTCAAGCATCTTGCAGTGTGTGCCTCTCCATTCTTCCTCCATACTCTGGGTCCTTGGTTTCCAAATGAGATGCAAAATTTGCGCTCATCAGAAAAGAGGAATTTGGACAACTGAGCAACAGATCAGGTCTGTTTTTCTTTAGCCTAGGTAAGACGCTTCTGACGTTGTTTGTTGTTCAGGAGTGGCTTGACAAGAGGAATACTACATTTGAAGCCCGTGTCCAGGATCCATCTGTGTGTGGTGGCTCTTGTGAAAGTCCCCAACACTTTTGAATGTTTTTTTCCTGACAATCCTCTCCAGGCTGCGGTCATCCCTGCTGCTTGTGCACCTTTTTCTTCCACACTTTTCCCTTCCACATAACTTTCAATTAATGTGCTTTGATACAGCACTTTGGGAACAACCAACTTCTTTTGCAATTACCTTTTGAGGCTTTCCCTCCTTATGGAGGGTGTCAATGATGGTTTTCTGCACATGTCAGGTCAGCAGTCTTTCCCATAATTGTGATTCCTACTGAACCAGACTGAGAGACAATGTAAAGGCTCAGGAACCCTCTGCAGGTGTTATGGCTTAATTAGCTGATTAGAGTGGCACACTTTGAGCCTAGAATATTGCACCTTTTCACAATATTCTAATTTTCTGAGATTGCGGATTTGGGGTTTTCATGAGCTGTAAGCCATAATCATCACAATTATGAAAAATCACGGCTTGAACTATCTTGCTTTGCATGTAATGAGTCTATCTCATATATTAGTTTCAACTTTCAAGTTGCATTAGTGAAATAAATGAACTTTTGCACGATATTCTAATTTTTCGAGTTTCACCTGTATATACACACACTGCAGAAACAGGGTTGCTACATTTCGATAGCATTTTTTTTGCTGAAATAAATAAAGTCTTTATAGTATCACCAAGACTTAAGCTGCTTGACTTTATGTAAGAAAACTTTTTTCCTATAAGAGACTTTTCATTAATCTTAATTAGTCATACTAACAGGTCTGTAGTTCCCTATTGCCCTTTTAAATAAGATATACTACATTAACAGTTCTTCTGTTATCTATAACAGCTCTTGTAAACAGCAACTGATTATAAAGATCCGCTAACTGTGCAGGCTATATTACATATCAAAGTTTGCTTAAAACTACTAGATGAAAGGTATCTAGAAAAATGTATTTATTTTTGTTTGTGATGATGCCAATAAAACAATAGAAATCCAAGAATGCCATGTGGCAAGAGGCATGGAAATTGGAAAATTGGAGTGGGAGGACGGGACTCCTGGAGGCATCCTGAGCTGTAGACCATAGCTGACAATCTATTTCTAATATCTGATCCACACAAGATATTAATGTAGGAATCTGATTTTTTAATTTAAAAAAGATGTTACTGTGCAAATTTAAATATTTGTGACTGAGTGAACATCTTTGTCTGCGTGTGTCTTTCTTCTGTGCGTGATCACTGTGTGAGTGTGTGTGAGTGTTTCTGTGGATGTCTGTGTGAATATGTGCCTGTGTGTCTGTTTTCTGTGGGTGGTCACTGTGTGAGTGTTTCTGTGGATGTCTGTGTGAGTGTGTGGCTGTGTGTGTGTTTTATGTGGGTGGTCACTGTGTGAGTGTGTGTTTCTGTGGATGTCTGTGTGAGTGTGTGCCTGTGTGTGTGTGTTTTCTGTGGGTGGTCACTGTGTGAGTGTGTGTGAGTGTTTCTGTGGGTGTCTATGTGAGTGTGTACCTGTGTGTGTGTTTTCTGTGGGTGTCTGTATGTATGAATGTTTTTGTTTGGATTTTCTAGTTCTCAAAACTTTAAATTTTACCTGCTGACTTCAAAAGGCTAACCCTGCTAGATATCTCTTCCTAATTGACTTTAACTGATGCCAACTGCAAAACAATGGCTGTGGCTAGACTTGTTGTCTGCAGATTCAAGCCCAGATTGTCTTGTTGAACTAATGTAAATAGTGGTTGGTTTTTGGCCATTGAAAAACAATTGCAGCAAACAAGATGTTAATTTGTATTAACTATCTTTACAACAGGTGGATTTTAGAAAGAGAAAGGGTTGAGGAGGATGTGTCTGACCTATAATTTTTATTCACCAATCTTAAGGAACTGCATCATTTTGATGAGCATTCCATTGCTTTTAGTCACTAAAAATGTGTGGGTCTGTTGTGATACAGATGCATAGATAAAAAGTGTTGTGTAGTGACAGCATTTGTTTGGCTGGATTGAGTTAACAAATTAGAGGTGGATTTGGATATATCTTATAAATAAAATATAAGTAATTTGTAGGTAAAGGGTTGAAGTTTACATTTGATCTTTGAAGTTATGGTCCTCATTTATCCACCTGGCTTTGGGGCAAGCAAGAGTCTTGGGCTGTTTCATCAGGCTTAGACATCTACATATCCACCCTTGCTATATATTAGACATGCACATTCAGAGCTTTCAGAAACATCTGAATATGGAAGAAGATTGGCCCTTTTTTCTGTTCGGCTGTTTTAGGAGTCAAACTTATAATTGTAAAACAGCAACACACTAAAATACGTGCAAATCCAGATTTTAGAGTGTTGCTGTTTCACAAGTATAAATTTGGATCAAAAAATAGCTCATCAGAATCTTCCGTATTTGGAGACTTCCAAAAACCTCAGAATGCACATGTCTACTAAATATAGAAAAATGAACCACTCCTAGTGAGATGCTGAAAAACAAACACCTGTGCCTAAACCCAAGACATGATAACCCCTCCCCTTAGGGATGTGTTTAACATAGGGGATTCACAAATAACAACAAGTCTATTGCATGAAAATTGCAATGATTCGTAAACAGAGATAAAATACAATCTATGCATAGATATCTCACTAAAGAAAAAACACAAATGTGACAATATACCATATAAAAAAATAAATGATGAATGGGTACATCTAAAATGTAATAATATAGTGTGGTTATAAGAAGATGATTAGCACAGGGTTGGAGTAATGAAGTAGCTTTGAGATATTTAAATTTAAAAAATATTGTCTTACTTGAGAAGGAAAATAAAAAATTTAAATTTTAGTGGTTAAACACTTCAAGTTATTTTGGGCTAATGGTAACAACTTTTTGATTAAAAAAAGATGGAATTGACCTGGCATTGTTTACAGGTAAAGAAACATCACTAAGACCTCCATTTATAATACTGCATACAGACCATGTTCTCATAAAGGGAACCTGTCCACACACCCCAGAACAGCATTTGCTGCTGTAATGTAAGATTACACAATCAATCACTCATGCAACACAGTCCCCGCTCTTGTACAACCAAATGTGCAAGAGCAAGGCTTGTACGGTATCCAGGGGAAATGACAGGTTGCCTGCATTTATATCCTTTGACTCGAGGCTGCAGACACATTAAGAAGCATTGATTACTTTTGATTACAGGCTCACATGAGCAAGCTTTGACTTAAATGGCACCGAAACTGCTTATGCTTTATAAATGGTGGCATTAGTATAAATAGTAGGTCAATAACATAATTTAAATTCACCTGTAACCCTATACACTGTGATAGTGAAGCATTGAAAAAGCCATAAAATAATTTAAGTGAATTGGTTTAAAATATCATATGAACTGTATGGATATAAATATATAAATCTTTAAATGAGACACAGTCCAATACAATACTTTATATATAAAATAACATTGTATCATTATAATACATTGTATTGACTTTTGTATTAAATCATTTCAAGAAACTTCCTTAAATTAGTATATAATTAATTATTTAAACACTTCATTAGGCATTTTATAGAGAAGCTTAGATAGGCTAATGGATAGTTTTTAATTGATTGAAGATAAAAGAAATTCACTTTTATAAGTAATTAATGATTATTAAACTCCTACTTACAAAATATTTGCAACAATTAAAATTGATGATATGGCAAATGATCCTTCATACCAGAACTAAAATAACTTCGGGAAATGTAGCCATTTTTGGTGATACATTTATAATATATAACTTAATAAAATATGCAAACAAAAATTCATACATGGAATATGACCACCATACAATTAGCTGCCGAACAAATCCTAGATTACACAGATGTATAGATTTTTGTTAAAATGTTATAATTAGTTATTCAGTGATATCAAAATAAGAGATTACATCATAAATTGCATTTTGGAGTCAATCAGTAAACTACATAAAATATACAGAGACCTTCGTATTGAAAGTTTAATACTATATGGTAAACAAAATTTAATGTGAGCTAAGGATATATCATCACTGATTATGTTATTATTTTAAACTCATCATTAGCTGGGATAAAGATTTTTTATTTTACATCAAAGTTACCAAAAATCTTTGAATGATGAATTTAATATCTTAAAGGCAAATAAATACAATAAATAAATACATGTCAATATAAATTGGCAATTAATTATCAACAATTTGTAAAAGTACAGTAATTTTACACAAAACAGGGAAAAGGACTATAAGATAAAAAGCTTGATAAGAGTTTATCAAATATGTTTTGCTGTGTGACATTTCTGATACAAGAAAACATTACATTACAACATACTTTATTTTATCATAAACCAAATAAAATGACATCATTTCTTATATTATTATTTTCTTAAATACTAATATCCCTTTAGCCCTATTTCTCTGGTCCATTTACAGCAAGGAAAAAATATTTTTGTCACCTATGTTTAATATTGACTTCAGTATTTTGTGTAACTTTTTGCATGCCCACTATCTTTAGTGTGACTAGTATTACATTCAGTCTCAACATTTTTGTGGTGCTTGTTATTTGAGCCATGATGCCTATTTATGATACATTTATGATCGAACTGTTTGCTGCCAGTTTGTTATTGGGACGGTCTACTCCAGAATTTTTATTGTTTAAAAAGATAGATAATCCCTTTATTACCCATTCCCCAGTTTTGCATGACCAACACTGTTATTTTAATATACGTTTTACCTCTGTGATAACCTTTTATATAAGCCTCTGCAGACTTCCATTATTTCAGTTATTTTGACAGACTTGCATTTTAGCCATTCAGTGATGTCTCCTAAATAACTCTACAGGAGTAAGCGCGAGGTTCTCTATATGGCACACATGAACAAGCGCTGTCTAACTGTAAAAAAACTGCAGCTTTCAACATCAGTTAATGAGCCTAGCTAGGTTTAGCTTTCAACAAAGTATACCAAGAGAACAAAGCAAATTTGATGATAAAAGTAAATTGGAAAGGTATTTAAAAATGGATGCCCTTTTAAAATCCTGAAAGTTTAATTTTGACTAGACTGTCCCTTTAAGATTCATGTAATCAGAGGGTTATTATCTGGCACCTGACTTTTTCTTTACTTCCTGGCTACTCTTCTGCTTGTGATTTGGCTTCAGCTCTTGCTTAAACAGTTATATCCTGGAATGCCCTGCACCTGTTGAAAGTGCTGCAGTGAGCCAGGCACAGTGCCATATATTTGGTGGCAGTACAAATTAATAACTTCTTTTTGAACTTCAATAGAAAGGAGCTTTCATTCTGTCCTAGGGCACAGTTTTACACTATTACCACTTACCACACTGCTCAAATATACTCCTGACTTACCTTGTAACATAAGATTACACCTGTTACAAATAAGTATTAATGAGGCCAGATCACTAATTGCCAAACACTAGAAATTTCAACATAATCTTACACTAAATATGTGATTTAAATAAATGGCAGAAATTACCTCACTGGAAGAATATAGTTACTTAAAAAGACAAACAATTACTACCACTGTTCTATGATTTTTGCAAAGGCGTTTGATACAGTGCCACATGAGAGATTAATGTACAACATTTAGGGACTGGGAATAGCTGAAAATGTTAGCTCATGTATAAATAACTGGATAAAAGATAGGGATCAACGGGGGCAGAGCTGGCCGCAGCTAAGATGACTGCCTGAGTCCAGAGCTCCATAACATGGGCAGCAGAAAAACAAGGATTAGGTCAGTCATACCGCTCACTAATCCTCCAGACCACTTGTTATGAGCAACGGAAGCTAAGAGGCACACGCCAATGTAAGTTTGAGGATCCACGGATCTGCAGGAACCCTAATCAGACAATTGCAGGTAGAGACAGCGGCCATGCTTTTATATAGATGGCGCAGCAAACAATACACAGGAGCGGACTGCTCTAAAACAGAACCGGAGACAAAGTAAGCTGATCTTCTGCTAGACCGCTACCAGGGTAAGCTTAGCAGCTTTTTCTTCACTCTTAAACAGAGCTGTTTAGTGAAATCCAGAATTCAACTTATAGGAGGGGTTTCCTCATCATGATGAACACTTTGCTGGCATGCTATCTAAATGGCTTAAAAGGTCCTAAGTTATAATAGACTCATCTATTACACAATTATACAGGGTACCTCAACTATTATGACTTGTTCTATTTGCCTACTGATGTTTTTCTTTATAAAAACCTCACAAAGAGCATTCCAGGTGCAACTATAAACTACAATCTCAGGCTATTCTGTTATAATCATTAAGGGACCCCACAGATACACTAATGTTATCAGATATCACAGAAATTATACAGAAATAAATACAGCAAAGCCACTTAAAGCACTCAGGATAATTTAAGCAACCCTTTTTGTGCAAATTATCAAAGTGGATTGTGGAAGACAGTATCCTGTGAATCAGCACTCTACAATATAAGAGTCTGCATATAATATTACCCTGCATTTTAACACAGGACTATTAAACTGTTATAATTTAACAATCCTTATATAACAGAACCAATCTGAAGCTGTAACAAAGCTGCATTATGAACCAGCCTACTGATATAACACCTTGTCTTAAGCTGTGGTGCTTCTATATACTACAAGTCACTTACAATGGCCACTAAGAAGAATGTAAAACCTGCTAAGGATTCTCATACACTATCAGTTAAGGGTCAGACGGTAAGCTCCTATTTTAACCCTTCGAGCAGAAAGTACTAGAACATGTTAGACCCATCAAGACACCTTCAACACCAACTACTCCTTCCCAAGTCCCACATAATTCTAATAAAGAAGACCAAACACAGATACCCATGCATATTTTTTCCTCTCTAGCTTTTACACAAGACATCGCTAACATTGTTAGATTGTGTATAAGAGAGGAACTTATGGATCTCAAACAAGATGTACATACACTGGGTTTCAGGGATGAAGCTTTAGAGGATAATGGAGACATCATGAGGGAGGAACTTACATCAATGCAAGACATTATTGACCAACAAACAGAGTTAATCAGCTCCTTACAAGACAAGCTGGAAGACTTGGAGAACAGGGGAAGGAGGAAGAATGTAAGAATTAGAGGAGTACCAGAGTCAGTGCTTCTGAAAAAATTCCCAATTTATCTCTCCTCTCTGTTCACACATTTGCTAGATAACCCTAATGCCACAAATATCCAATGGGTTAGAGCACATAGGGCCCTGAGACCGAAACCATCTGCTAAAGCTCCCCCTAGAGACATCATTATCAAATTAAAAAAATGTTTTGAGTCTCATGGCAGCATCCAGAAAGAAACAACCAGTGAGGTTTGAAAGAGTAGTACTGCAATTCTACGCCGACCTAGCTACAATGACACTACAGAGAAGAAAATAACTTTCTCCCCTAACTGTGTTGTTGAGGAATAAGAATATTCCATATAGATGGGAATTCCCTTTACATTTACTTGTCATCCATAACATCAAAAGAATAACCTGTACTAGACAAGCAGAAATAATTTTGCAAACTACTGGATCTAGATCCTTCAGAGATTCTGGACTTACAACCAGCAAAACCTATGACTCCCACAGGCAAGAAGCACGAAACCTGGGACACTGTACCACCTAAGAAGAAAAGCCAGCCCTTCTCCAACGCTGAGTAAACCTCTGGACCTAAAATCCGCAAATCCAACACCTTCTAGAGAGGACTCTGATTCGGATGATGGGTGTACTTGAATGTCTGAACTTTTGGTATGGAGATCAATGAACACTAATAAACACTGCAGGATCCCCATAACTATTATATACCAGTTATGTTGTTGAATGCGATATTCTAAAGAAATTTACTGGTGCAAAAAAAAAAAAAATGATAATGGATCATTAAACCTACATTCTCATAAAATAGAAAATGAATGATGGTTCAACTTGTAAAGACCTAAACATAGAGCTAAAACCATGACACTTCATTTATCTGACCTATAATGCATATACCTTAGAATATATCATACCTGGTCCCACTTCTATTCCCCCTTATTTTGATGATTGTCAAATGTTTTTTATGTCCATGTTTTAAGGGGGTTTTTTCTAGTTTCGTTGAAAATGTTTATTGTTTGCTTGTTTATCTAGTTTGTTTTATCAAGTTCTACAAATGCAGAAATTCACTGTGTGAAAATAGAAATATTGCAGATACACTTAGGAGATGTATGATTGTATCCTCCCCACACTTACACCTGACCTTAACTAAATCACAATATGATACATAACCTACAAATTATCTCAAAAAATGTTAAAGGTTTTAACTCTCCTCATAAACGTTCACTAGCCATGCTGGATATGCATAAACGTCAAGCTGACGTTTCTACAAGAAACACACTTCCAGAAAAATAGGGAACCCAGATATTTTGGGGGGGGTTTTATATACCATTTCCACAGCTAATTTACATAAAAAAGAGGAGTTAGCATTTTGATCAATAAAAACATTGCAAGAGGACAAAGAGGGGAGATTCTTAGGCCTTTTTGGTCTATTATATGCCACCCCAGTAACTTTATTTAACATATATGCCCCAAATGTTAAACATGTTCCATTTTTTCATAAGGTATTCCAGAAATTGTTAGACTTTGCTAAAGGTATCATTATAATAGGAGGAGATTTTAATTTTCCACTTCAACCCCAAAAAGATTGTTCTAACCCTAAATCCCGAGTTTCTCAGAGAACAGCTCATTCTTTATGGAAACAACTAAGCGATCATAATTTATACAATACATGGTGTTACTTCCATGAAGATAAAAGGGACTACACCTTTTTTTCACCACCCACTAAATCATATAGCCAATTAGACTATTTCATTACAAATCAGGCAGGGCTCACATACGTACGTGCATTTGGAAATTAGACGATTCCCTACTGAATACTGCAAACTTAAGAGAAACACTTACCAAATCACTTCAAGAATTTTTTTGCATTAATTCAACCCAAAACGTTAGTGACGTTACTATATGGGAAACACATAAATGTTATATGAGAGGGCAATTTATAAAACACAAGGCACTATATAAAAAGATAGCATGTCAGCAATATCTTGAACTTACTAAACATACAGTATATCTAGCTTAGATTTTCAGCACAAAAAAACCCCATCAAACCCTGACTTATTTAACGACCTACAAATCAACAGACTTAAATTAAAGAAACTACTGGCTCAGGAACAACAAACAATAATCCAAAAATGTAAACAAAAACTATTTTACGAAGGGAATAAGCTGGGAAAACTATTAGCTAGAACCTTAAAAAAGAAAACAAATATTTTGTACATGAACTTACTACCTCTCAAAAGAAGAAGGTATTTACTATATTTGAAATGTCAAGATTATTACTCAAACTTTTATAACCTTACAACAGCAGGAGACCAATCAGAAACAGACACACACATAATGAGGCCCATTTATCAAGCTCCGAATGGAGCTTGAGGGCCCGTTTTTCTAGCGAGTCTACAGACTCGCCAGAAACAGCAGTTATGAGGCAGCGGTCTAAAGACCGTTGCTCCATAACCCTGTCCGCCTGCTCTGAGCAGGAGGACAGGAATCACCACAATTCAACCCGATTGAGTACGATCGGGTTGATTGTCCCCTCCCTGCTGGCGGCCCATAGGCTGTGAGTCTGCAGGGGGCGGTGTTACACCAGCAGCTCTTGTGAGCTGCTGGTGCAATGCTGAATACGGAGAGCATATTGCTCTCCGCATTCAGCGATGTCTGTCGGACCTGATCCGCACTGTCGGATCAGGTCCGACAGACATTTGATAAATAGGTCTCAATGTGTACAATGAAGTGCAGTATGAACAGCCCTCTCAGCTGAAGATAAAGCTTATGTGTTTGGGCATTGGTGCCGTACTCATAGCTATGAGTACGGCACCAATGCCAAAACGCGTAAGCTTTATCTTCAGCTGAGAGGGCTGTTCATACTGCACTTCATTGTACCTGTTTTTTAAAGAATCTAAAAAAGAACGGTTTTTAAGCTGAAATCTCTCCAGATTTGTTTTCTTTGGTAATGTTAAACTGTGCCAAACAATTAATACCCACAATTTGGAAAAATGTTGCCACACCCTCAGTAGATGACTGGATCTCTTCAGTTACATTAACACTCTCACTCGAAAAGCACCACTATTTTATGATCCATAAGTTAGAGGATAATTATTTCATAATATTTATCTGGGAAGAATATACATACTCTAAAAATAATAATACTCTTGTACATTGTAATTTTTTTGTAAAATGGCAATTACCTAACTGTAATGTCTTTTTAATATGTTCATATTTCTGCAACTTGATTTTGTACTGTTTGAAATATTTAATAAAAACTTTTGGAAAAAAAAAAAGAAGATATGGAGCAACGAGTAGTAGTAAATGGATCATACTCAGATTAGACAAAGGTAATTAGTGGAGTCCCCCAGGGATCAGTACTGGGCCCTGTTCTTTTAATGTTTTTATTAATAACTTGAAGCAAGGATTAAATAGCGACATCTCTATTTTTGCAGATGGTACTAAGTTAAGTAAGGTTATTAGGTCCGAGCAGGATGAACTTTCGTTACAAAGGGATCTGCAAAAATTAGAAGTATGGGCAGGTAAATGGAAAATGAGATTTAATACGGTAAAATGCAAGGTTCTACATTTTGGAAGTAAAAAAAAGCAGGCAATGTATTATTTAAATGGGACAAGACTTAGCCAAACAAAGGAGGAAACGGATTTGGGAGTAGTAATAGATAACAAGCTAAAGATAGGTGCACAATGCAGGTCAGCTGCGTCAAAGGCTAATAAGATACTAGCATGAATTAAAAGAGGCATTGATTCAAGGGAGGAAAGCATAATTCTGTCACTATATACATCCCTGGTAAGACCTCAACTTGAGTATGGAGTGCAGTTCTGGGGACCGATTGCAAAAACAGATATTGCAGAACTAGAAAAAGTTCAGAGAAGGGCCACAAAGCTAATAAGGGGAATGGAGAATTTAAGCTATAAGGTGAGGCTATCCAAACTGGGTCTATTTTCTTTAGAAAAAAAGGCGCTTGAGAGGTGACATGATTACTTTATATAAATATATTCAAGGCCCATATACAGAGATGGCAGAAGCTTTGTTTACTCCAAGAAAATTGTTTGTGACAAGAGGTCACAATTTTTAAGGTTGGATGAAAGGAGATTTAATCTCCTGCAACAGAAATGTTTTTTCACTGTAAGAGCAATAAAATTGTGGAACTCATTACCAAAGGAGGTAGTGAATGCCAATACCATAAATACATTTAAACATTTCTAGCCATTTCTGGCTAGAAACCAAATTCATGGATATAATTGCTTGTATTAAATTGCTTGTATTAAATGGGCCACCTTTTAGTGGGATTAATTTAAAGTCAACTGGAGCTTTTTTTGTAAGTATATACGATATGTATAGGTTGAACTTGATGGACTTCAGTCTTTTTTCAACCTCATCTACTATGTTACTATGTTACTATGTATATTGAGTTTTATTTAGAGCAACTACAGGAACATGTATGCCACCTCTGAGCCCTTGTCCTCCATTCCCCCTGCAGATTTTAAGTGATGGTTGTAATGTCCCTTTAAGACATTCCACTTCCATCCCTTACCCCCTATAAATAGCCACTTCCTGTATAGATCTTTGCTTGATTATTTTGTATTTTTCCTCCTACGTTTGGAAACTCAGTCTCAACTGATCAAGTCTGATTAAATATAAGTCTCAGATCTAATTCCTCCTAAGGAAATCCAGGACGCAATACCTCTACAACAAGAATTCTTTCATAACCTTTAACTTTTGTCTTACTTATCTCCTCAGTGTAAGGTGTTAGCTGCTCTCTCAGTCTGTCACCGGATCACCTATACCGGACTTCAAACATACTGCCTTCCCTCCTCAGAACCCACAGGATTCATCTACAACTTCGGACAAACTATCACGCTGTGATAAAGTCACAAAACTTATGCTGTACTTCACAGGTACTTACTTCAATAACGTATTCGCTGCACTCTTTCCTTCCTCACTTTAGAACCGTGAGCAAGTCTGCTCACAAAACAGGAAGAAGGTTTCAGATTCATCCGCCATCACAGCGTCTCACGCTGCACCGCTCCAAGAGCAGGAGAACTAAAGGTATTGCTACTTACTAACAAATTGTTTCA
Organism: Bombina bombina; assembly: GCF_027579735.1. NCBI lineage: Eukaryota > Metazoa > Chordata > Amphibia > Anura > Bombinatoridae > Bombina > Bombina bombina. The sequence goes on along the minus strand of NC_069500.1, from coordinate 1,236,295,688 downwards.
TAATTGTACTTACAAGTCAAAACTATATCCTTATTTGCTACTTAATCTGCAATTCCTCTAATGTATAACTAAGAACTCTCTCACTGAATCTAGTTATAAAGACGGTTATTCACAGTAGCAGTCACATTTCATTACTGGTTTTCTGTTGTGCAGTTTCACTCAATTGTATAACCGAAATCCGCTTGACTAAGTTTTCCCTGATTTATTTTGTGAGTCGCTTTTGATAAAATCGCTAGCTCTTATAAAGCCTTTAATAAGAAAGATATTATTAGGTATTAAGAGCTAGCTACAAAACCATATATATATAATCATAGTCAACCTAAACATAACATAATAATCAAGCCTAAAAAGGAATGGATGCTCAGGCCATTAAAACAGAGTTTGAAACTCTGAATCAAAAGGTTGATTATCTTGCAAGGGCACTCACTGACTTACAAGCAGAGAACACTGCACTAAAGAATATTTACAAAGAGATCATAACCCCTAGAAATTCAGATCCCCCTGAACCACACATTAACCCACCTCCAGAATTCTCAGGGAAAAGGTCGGATTTTAGAGGTTTTAAAAATGCTTGCCTCCTCCTTTTTTCTATGAAGCCTCGCACCTATCACACAGAGAAGATAAAAGTGTGTACAGTCATATCCTACTTAACCGGTGAACCCAGGGCCTGGGCGAACCGATTTTTTGAAACTGAAGATGAAACCCTAGACTCACTTGATTCATTTTTTTCCTCCATGGCCTCACTATATGAGGATGCCAATACACAGATAAACGCAGAAACCAAACTCAGAGCTTTGAGACAAGGGAAACGTCCTGTAGAGGATTATGTCACGGAATATCAGATGTGGGCCACAGACACCTTGTTGAATGACATCACGTTGCGGAATCAATTCAGACTCGGCCTTAATGACAATTTGAAGGATGAGATATCCAGGGTAGAGATGCCTGACACCTTAAATGGACTCATCAAGCTGGCTACCACTTTAGACCGCAGACTGAGAGAACGCCGCACTGAGAGATTATGCACGGACGTGACTCAAAGGAGACCCATAGCAACTTACATTGACAGAAATACCCCTGTATCTGTGCCCATGGAGATTGGCGTTATCAAGGCTCCACTCACACCTGAAGAGAAAACTAGAAGGCGCATCTCAAACCTATGTCTTTACTGCGCTAGTAAGGAACACTCTGTAACAACATGTCCCATATTGCAACGTACAAAGAAGGGTAAGCCATCACACCTTTACACTGTTTCTCTACAGAAAGACAATCATGCACTCACTATGGTTTTATCTTTGCAGTGGGAATCTCATCAGGTCAAGACTGAAGCTTTAATTGACTCTGGTGCTTATGGTTGCTTTATAGATGCCTCTTTTGTTTCACAAAATAAAATACCTACTATCACAAAGAAAAATCCTCTCTTTCTTAAAGTAATAGATGGTTCTTTTATCCAAAATGGACCATTAACCCATCATACTGTACCTTTACTGATTCACACAACAGATAGACATGTAGAATATCAAAGTTTCGACATAATACCAACAGCAATCCATACTGTCATATTAGGGTTACCTTGGTTAGTAAAACATAACCCTAGTATTAATTGGGAGAATTTTAAGATTACCTTCACTTCACTATTTTGCAAAAACACTTGTTTTCCACAACAAAACATTGGCACACTACAAACAGTCATACCACCTGAATACCAGGACTTATCCGATGTCTTTGATATTAAAGAAGCTGACACATTACCACCCCATAGGACTTTCGACTGTCCCATAGACTTAATTCCAGGTTCAGTACCTCCTTTTGGTAAAATATATCCATTGTCGCAACAAGAATTACAGTATCTTAGGGATTATATTGACGACAGTCTCAAAAAGGGTTTTATAGTACCTTCTGTATCACCTGCTGCAGCAGGCATTTTCTTCGTGAAAAATAAAGATCACACACTGAGGCCCATTATTGATTATAGGGCTCTGAATGCAGTTACCATCAAGAATCGCTACCCACTTCCACTCATCCCTGAACTTTTGGAATGCCTCAATGGTGCCACTATTTTCACCAAACTCGATCTAAAAGGGGCGTATAATTTGATTAGGATTAAAGAAGGGGATGAGTGGAAGACTGCTTTCAGAACCCGATACGGGCTTTTTGAATATAGGGTCATGCCTTTTGGGCTCTGCAATGCCCCGGCAACTTTTCAGAGTTTCATAAATGAAATATTCAAAGACCTTGTTGACATCTGCGTCATAATATACTTAGACGATATTCTAATATACTCTAGAACCACTGCAGAACATATAAAACATGTCAGATGGGTCCTGATGAGGTTGGGTGAACATAAACTGTTCGCGAAACTAGAGAAATGCCTATTCCATGTAAACAGAATTAAATTTCTTGGATATATAGTCACTCCTGATAGGATTGAAATGGACCCTGAAAAAGTATCTGCGATAAAAGATTGGCCCCAACCTAAAACAGTGAGATCTTTACAAAGGTTTCTTGGGTTCTCAAATTTTTACCGCAGATTTATTTGTAACTTTTCTACCATAGTAAAACCTTTGACCAAATTAACTACAACAAAAACTAGGTACAGCTGGACCAACTAAGCTGAGACCTCTTTCAGGTTATTAAAAGAAAAATTCTTAACAGCACCCATTCTATCTATTCCAGATCACACTTGTGAGTTTGTATTAGAGACAGATGCTTCAGACACTGGTCTCGGGGCAATTCTCTCCCAAAGGAATGCTATAGATGGGATACAACATCCAGTTGCCTTTTACTCTAGGATGTTACAACCAGCTGAGTTAAACTATACAATAGGGGATAAAGAGTTATTGGCCATTAAGACCGCCTTAGAGGTTTGGAGACATATTTTAGAAGGAACAGACAAACCTTTTATAATATACACAGATCATAAGAATCTTCAATATTTACGTCAAAGTAAAACTCTCTCCTCAAGACAGGTACGGTGGTCCCTATTTTTAGATAGGTTTAACTTCTTGATAACCTATAGGCCAGGACATTTAAACACAAAGGCAGATGCTCTCTCACGTTTACATGAGCAAACTCAGAAGTCCAAAAAAACCATGACTCTTATACCACCTCACAAAGTCGTAGGAAAGCTTACACCATTCGAAGACGACATCATCCAGGCACTCCAGACAGACATTATACCTAGTATACCATCCTTGAGAAAGGATCACACTGGTCTCTACTACTTCTATGACAAGTTATACATTCCCGACAACTTAGAACTTACATATTACAACAGTTCCATGATACCCCACTTTCTGGTCACCAAGGTATAGTTAAAACCAAAGAAGCAATCAATAGATACTTCTGGTGGCCCAAGATAGCTGACTCCATCCAGCAATACATCGTATCCTGTACAGTATGTGCTAGAAACAAAACAGAAAGATTGAAACCTATTGGTCTCCTCACTCCTTTGCCACTCCCGGATACTCCTTGGACTGTTATATCTATGGACTTTATTGTCGACCTACCATATTCTCAAAACCATAACACCATCATGGTAGTAGTCGACCATCTCACGCGATTGGCACATTTCGTACCTTTAACTTCTTTGCCATCTGCAACTGTGTTATGTTAGGTGTAAGTATTTGATATCCTAACTACAGGACCACTCAGTCTCACACCAAACCTTTAGGTTCATTAGATGTAATCAAGAACCTAGTTTTTGCTCATAGATCTGAGGGTCACTGCTGCATGGATACAGAGTGAAAGAAATAAGAATTAAAGGTATAATATCCCGATTGCAATACCAGGTTGCAATATGCAGATATTTACAGAGATAGCAGATGAAATGTGAGAATTAGATAAAGACAAGATTAAGAATGAGTAAGTAAATGTCAGCCTCAAGAAACACAGGTTGCAACCAGGAGGTGTTTCAATATATAATAAGCAGGAGAGCTCTATAACAATTAATGATGTTTTTAGGCAACAGGCAGTCCTTAGTTAGTCTATAACGTTGTTAGTATTCATATAAACAGCAGACAGTCTTTTCACAGACAACAGTAAGATTATTTGATAATGCACATAGAATAGTTAAGCACAGTTCATCAAGCTGAATCGTTAGATGTTACAAGCGATCAGATAGTAACCGGTAGCTGTATTTGCATAAGCGTCACACTTTAAACAAGCAGGAAAGTCCTTCTAAGTTGTAAGTAAATTAAGGTATAATACGTTACCAACTTCAGAGAGTAAGGAATAGTAACGGTTACCGCAGCTTCATAGGTGAGTTGCTGTTAAGCACAGGAATAGTTTGTTTGCAGCCTGAGTGAGAGAGAGATCCGGAGACTTGCGATGACGTCAGACGCCGATTCACGGCTTCAATGTAGAAGCCGGGAGGAACTGAATTAACAAGTGAGAGATACTTTAGAGATTCCGGACAAAAACAGAGAAACCTGGAATATGACGATCCAAAGTTGGAAAGCACACAGCAGTTGTAGTTGTTAGGAGTAAATTCCTTGGTTAGGAATATCAGCAAGGTGTCTTCGTTGTTGCTCAGCATATAGCTAAGTGAGTACAAATTACCAAGCATAGGTAGACTGGAGGAGGGGCCTTATATAGGGATGTGAATACCTGAACATCCTGATTTAAAGGGACAGGAACATAACAAACTGAGACTGCTGATGCTTTCATAAAAAACATTGTGCGTCTTCATGGTATACCTCAATCCGTCATTACGGATCGTGGATCCCAATTCACCTCTCATTTTTGGAGGGCTTTACGTTTGGCTTTACGTATAAAGTCTAGACTAACCACAGCATATCATCCCCAAGCTAATGGACTCACTGAAAGAGTTAATGGGATATTGGAGCAGTATCTTCGTTGCTACACCACTCATTTACAAGACGATTGGTTCTCTTTGCTCCCGTTAGCCGAATTCTCATACAATAATTCAGTCTCTGCTTCAACCAAGTTAAGTCCTTTCTTTGCCACCTACGGTTACCATCCTCAAACTGTCCAGATCTCTCGGGTACATTCTGACTCTCCAGCAGCTACTTCATACCTCACTAATCTTAAGGAGTCCCTTGTTCTCCTAAAGGAACATTTGAAATCTGCTAAGCTTTCGCAAAAACATTACTATGACCTAAGACATAGGGACAGTCCGAATTATACCTCAGATTATCAGTTCCTTGCCGGAAATTGGCTAATCAGTTCATTGGACCTTTTCCGATAAAAAAAATACTCAATCCGACTTCTATTACACTGGATCTCCCGAGGAAATACAAGATACATCCCACATTCCATGTGGCACTCTTAAAACCTTATGTCCAAGACACTTTCAGGGACCGCCCAAGTAAACCACCTCCACCTATTCGATTGGAGGACCACGTTGAATATGAGTTGGATTCTATACTGGGCTCTCGGACTTTCCGTGGTCACCTTGAGTACCTAGTTCGTTGGAAGGGCTATGGTCCTGAGGAGGATTCTTGGGTGCCCAAGTCACATATCCATGCCGATCGTCTGTTGGATGTATTTCATGCGAGATACCCTACCAAACCTGCATCCTCGGAGCGGATGCTTAGAGGGGGGGATCTGTAATGTCCCTTTAAGACATTCCACTTCCATCCCTTACCCCCTATAAATAGCCACTTCCTGTATAGATCTTTGCTTGATTATTTTGTATTTTTCCTCCTACGTTTGGAAACTCAGTCTCAACTGATCAAGTCTGATTAAATATAAGTCTCAGATCTAATTCCTCCTAAGGAAATCCAGGACGCAATACCTCTACAACAAGAATTCTTTCATAACCTTTAACTTTTGTCTTACTTATCTCCTCAGTGTAAGGTGTTAGCTGCTCTCTCAGTCTGTCACCGGATCACCTATACCGGACTTCAAACATACCGCCTTCCCTCCTCAGAACCCACAGGATTCATCTACAACTTCGGACAAACTATCACGCTGTGATAAAGTCACAAAACTTATGCTGTACTTCACAGGTACTTACTTCAATAACGTATTCGCTGCACTCTTTCCTTCCTCACTTTAGAACCGTGAGCAAGTCTGCTCACAAAACAGGAAGAAGGTTTCAGATTCATCCGCCATCACAGCGTCTCACGCTGCACCGCTCCAAGAGCAGGAGAACTAAAGGTATTGCTACTTACTAACAAATTGTTTCATAATTGTACTTACAAGTCAAAACTATATCCTTATTTGCTACTTAATCTGCAATTCCTCTAATGTATAACTAAGAACTCTCTCACTGAATCTAGTTATAAAGACGGTTATTCACAGTAGCAGTCACATTTCATTACTGGTTTTCTGTTGTGCAGTTTCACTCAATTGTATAACCGAAATCCGCTTGACTAAGTTTTCACTGATTTATTTTGTGAGTCGCTTTTGATAAAATTGCTAGCTCTTATAAAGCCTTTAATAAGAAAGATATTATTAGGTATTAAGAGCTAGCTACAAAACCATATATATATAATCATAGTCAACCTAAACATAACAATGGTTGACATATACAATCATCCTGACTTTGCCCTTTATCCCCAGTCCCTTCCCCTCCACTTCCTCCCCTTTTCCCTTTCCGTTTTTTCCAACATTTCCTCTTTGAGGAAAATACACCGTGGGGCCACAGTCATGAGGAGCTTAGTGGTGCAAAGGCAGCTGGGTGGGTACTGGGGTTCTTGGAAGATTTTATGAAACCCAGAGGAATTTATATAGCTATTGCATATTGATTGCTGGGCTTGAACAGTCTATTGTTATGACTGCTCATTACTATCACTGGTGTGGCGACACAAGGTCTTGCTAACATCAAAAGAATATACATAAATGGTGAATAAGCAAAACCAGTCATATGACTGGTTCTCTACAGCAAATAGTAATTTGCATTATGTGTGCTGGAATAGGGAATACTTTACCAAATTCATCAAATTTCACCACTATTTTCATGTTTTGAGATTTTCTTTGGACAAGGGTACGGACAACATTGAAGAGCACAGTCAAGCCATCCTGTTGTAATCAATCAAGCACTGCATATTCTAAGAATAGAAGAGCATATTATTATCCCTTTAAATGTGCAGTGCAATGTAATAATGTCTTAAAACTGGGGTAAATGGGTGAAATTAATTTAATAATAACAATTTTTCTAAGTGGCTTTGCAATATCATTGTAGTACTGTAGTTGTATGCATACTCAGTAATGTTGCATGGGAAATAATAACAAATAACCAGTATTTTTTAATGTTTTCTAATAAGCATGCCCCTCAATTTATGTAACGATCCCAGGTGTTATAAAGATGTAATCTAGTTCAGACAATCAATCACAGAACTGTCTACTTTTTAATACAGTAGGCTTTCTGACAAATATGTAATGTGATAAATTACAGTTGTCTACTGAACACTGTTCTAGGAAGCCTTTGAGTGATTGTAATATTATCCCTGATGCTTCAGATATAACTCATTTGTCATAATAGGGCCTCAACTAATTTCCTCATGACTGCTGGCTTTTTTAGTTCTTCATTTTTGCTTATCACCTTCGCAACTCATAATATAATATTGAAAGATAACAACCTCTAGCACAATGCAACAAAATACACATTTATGTAAATATGAATATATGGTATCTATCTATCTATCTATCTATCTATCTATCTATTTATCTATCTATTTATCATCTATTTATCTATTTATCTAACATCTATCTATAATCTATCTATCATATATGTATCTATTTATCTTTCTATCTATTATCTATCTGTCTATATAATCTATCTATCATCTATTTATCTATCATCTATTTATCTATCATCTATATATCTATCTATCTATAAATTATCTATCTCATCTATTTATCTACCTATCATCTATCTATAATCTATCTATCATATATTTATCTATCTATTTATCTATCTATCATCTATTTATCTATCTATATATAATCTATCTATTTATCTATCTAGCATATATTTATCTATTTATCTTTCTATCATCTATCTATAATCTATCTATCATATATTTATCTATTTATCTTTCTATCAATCGTCTATCTATCTGTCTATATCATCTATCTATCATCTATTTATCTAACTATCATCTATTTATCTATCATCTATTTATCTATCATCTATATATCTATCTATCTATCTATCCATAAATTATCTATCTCATCTATTTATCTATCATCTATCTGTAATCTATCTATCATATATTTATTTATCTATCTATCTATCTATCTATCAAGTATCTATTTATCTATCTAACTATCTATCATCTATTGATCGATCTATCTATCTATCTATCTATCTATCTATCTATCTATCTATCTATCTATCTATCTATCTATATCTATCTATCAATCATCTATCTATCAATCTATCTATCTATATATCAATCATCTATCTATCTATAATCTATCTTTTTATCTATCTCTAATCTATCTCTAATCTATCTATCTATCTATCTATATTAAATTTTTTATTGTTATTATTATACTTTATTTATGAAGTGCCATCATATTCCGCGGCGATGTCCATGGATACAGTTCATTTAAATAAAACAATAATATAAAACGTCTAAGAGACAGGACAACATTTACAAACACATACAGGAGGAACTGAGGGCCCTATTCTCGTGGGAACTTACAATCTAGAAAGGTAGGAGCTTGAGAAACAGGAGGTGAAGACTGCAAGATTGAGAAAGATGTTAATGCAGAGTTAGATGAGGGAAATGTTGTTAGGTAAGAGAAATATTATTAAGTTGGGTGGTAGGCTTCTCTGAACAGAAAAGTCTTCAGAGATCATTTAAAGGAAGAAAGATTAGAGCAAAGTCTGGCAGCATGAGGGAGAGTGTTCCAGAGGGTAGGTGCTGCATGACAGAAGTCCTGCAGTCTAGCATAAGAAGAGGGGATAGTTGAAGATGCAAGGAGCAGGTCATTGTTGGATCTTAGTGGGCGGGCTGGAGTATACTTCTTGATTAGAGAGGATAGGTAGCGGGGAGCGGCGTTGGTGAGAGCTTTGTATGCAAGGGTGATAATTTTTAATTTAATTCAGCTATGAAAGGGGAGCCAATGAAGGGACTCACAGAGAGGTGCAGCAGATACAGAGCAACAAGAAAGGTGGATCAGTCTGGCAGAGGCATTTAGGATTGAAGGGGGGGGGGAGGCGGGAAAGAGGAAGGCCAGTAAGTAGGTTATTGCAGTAGTCAAGTCGGGAAATAACAAGGGAGTGGATTATTTTCTTTGTGGTGTTAGCGCACAGAAAAGGTTGAATCTTTGAAATATTGCATAGATGGTTGTGGCAGGATGTAGAAAGCGATTGGATATGGGGGACAAAGGATAGATTTGAGTCAAGTGTAACTCTGAGGCAGCGGACTTGGGGCGATGGGGAAATGGTGATGCCGTCAACAGGGATAGAGAAGTCACAAGTCGGCGATGAGCTTGAGGGGGGATAAGAAGGAGCTCAGTCTTGGACATGTTAATCTTTAGGTGGTGAGAGGCCATCCAGGAAGAAATACCAGATAAGCAGTCGCTGACTAGTGATGTCCCGAACTGTTCGCCCGCGAACGGTTCACAGCGAACATAGCTTGTTCGCGTTCGCGTTTGTGGGCGAACACATGGAGATGTTCGATCCGCCCCTATGTGTCATCATTGTGGAAACTTTGACCCTTTATGTCACAGCCGCCTGACACATTAGAGCCAATCAACATCAGACACTCCCTCACAGACACTCCCAGCTACTCGGAATCCGCCATTTTAGACTCATAACGACCTTGCTTTTTTAATGAGAGGACGTGTTGTGTTTTTGCTCCTGACATTAATAGGAAAAACATAGCTAGGCTAGTGTATTTACAGTCCAGAAGGACTCCACTCATCTCTGCTGCAAGCACAGCACCCCAAAAAGCCCTTTTTAGGGCTATATTTCGTGCCGTTTTTTTTTTTTTTTTTTCGTTTTTTTTTTATTAGCATTTGCCTGGCTTTCAGCTGTGTGTTTAAGGCTCACAGCATATGCTGTGACTACTGCTACCACTGATATCTCCCTAACAACATTAGTTTAAATTTAACTAACCCAAAAATATAATTATTTTTCTAGTGTAATTTTTTTTCATTTTCTATTAGGCCAGTGTCACACAGCATATACTCTGGTTCATTGCTCTGTGCCAGCCAGCAACCACCAGTGTTAATATCCGTTTATAACATTATTTTAAATTAAAAAAAAAAATATTTTGCTAGTGTAATCTAATTACATTTACTATCATGCCTGTGTCTGTCAGGCTCACTCAGCATTAATATACCTCTTTTTTTTCAGTCTTTTGGTTAATTGGTCTGTGCCAGGCAGCCACCCAGCACTCATATCTATTTTTCTTTCACCTTAATTTTAATATAAAAATAAAAAAAGTTTAAATTTGTTTGCTAGTGTAATCTAATATAATTTTCTATCCGGCCTGTGTGTTTTGCTGACATAGAGAGCCTACTGTGTTTACTTGCTGCCCTCCCTAGTCTATGAGCCACGACTCATATGTGTTTAACCTTTTTTTAATTTCCCCCCAAAAAAATAATTTCAATCATTTTTCTAGTGTAATCTAATAGTATTTTCTATCAGGCGTGTGTGTATCCGACATACAGAGCCTACTGTTTTTAATAGCTGCCCTTCCAAGGCTATCAGCCACGACTCATATGTATGTGCTTTTTCTTAAAATTTCCAAAAAAAAGTCTTTAAATCATTATGCTAGTGTAATCTAATTGTATTTTCTATCAGGCCTGTGTCTAACTGTCTATCTGACTTAAACAGCATACTGTTGTTATAATTGCTGTCCTACGTAGCAGCCAGCCAGTGCGACCACTCATAGAGTCATATGTGCATTGCACTTCTTAACATAATTTTAATATTAAAATCTAAAATTTTCAAATATTTTGCTAGTGTAATGTAACTTAATTTTCTATCAGTCCTGTGTTTTTGTCACTTACACAGCATACTGTGTTAAATTGCTGCCCTACCTACCATCCACGACTCATATCTGCCAGCCTGTCTGCCAGGCCCAAGTAGCCAATTAGTGGCACCAATCACAATTCTTGTAACAGTAATAAAAAAATAAAAATCATAATTTTTTGGACTGCAAATATTCAGTCTCCTAGTGCCATTGAATTTCATTTACCTCCTGCCTGCCACTGCCAGCCTTTTGTGCCAGGCCATTCGGTGTTGTATCAGCTATAAAAATAATAAGAACTGTACTATCAAAATACAGACAATGAAGGGCCTATGAAGACTGAGCAAAGGTTGGATTGTAGTATTTTGTTCGGCTAATCATGATGGCCATGTAGACCGCCCGTAACAGGGATGAAAGTGCTAAGAATAGTACTAATTGAAACAACCGAGTTAGCCATGGGTGTTAGTCTAAGACCACTCGGCTTTTTTTTGGGTTTGGGTGCAGCTAATCATGAAGGCCAGATAGACCTGCCACCATTTGGTGTTGTAACAGGTATGAAAATGCAAAGAACAGTACTACTTAACACAACCTACTTACCATGGGTCCCAGAGCATATGTTTGGTTGTTATATTTTGTAAGGGTAATCATGCAGGCCATATAGACCTCCACCGATAGGGTGAGTATGAGTAACAGCTATTAAAATGCGAAGGACATTACTAATTAACACAACATAGTTACCATGGGTCGCAGACCAAGAGCAGATGTCTTATTATTATATTTTGTATGGGTAATCATCCAGGCCGTATAGACCTCACCAAATAGGGGGAGTTACAGAGATTAAAGTGCTAAGAATGGAAGTACTTAAAACACAACCTCGTTAAAATAGGTAGCAGACCACATGTCTTATTATAATTTTTCAGGGTAATCTGGCAGGCCATATAGAACTCCCCCGATAGGGGGGGGGGGACAGGGATTAAAGTGCTAAGAAAAGTACTAATTAACACAAGCTAGTTGGGTCCAAGAACGCATGTTTGATTATTAGAATTTATTAGGGTAATTATATATCTAACAAATCTATCTATTTCTCTTCTATAGATTCTATCTAACTATCAATCTATGTATATCTATCTATCACTATCAATCTATCTTCTGTCCGGGATGTTTTGAGACAGCCACTTTGGGAATGTTAGTTGATTTAGACCCATTATGGCTTAAAAGCAGACTCTGCATCAACTATGTAATTTTCCATGGGAGTTTTGCCAGGGATCCCCCTCCAGCATGCAACAGTCCAGGTGTTAGTACCCTTGAAACAACTTTTCCATCACTATTGTGGCCAGAAAGAGTCCTTGTAGGTTTTAAAGTTCACCTGCCTATTGAATTCAATGGCGGTTCGCGCGTTCGCGAACAATACCGGAAGTTCGAGTCCGCCGTTCGCGAACCGAAAATTTTAGGTTCGCGACATCACTATCGCTGACATGAGAAAGGACAGAGGGAGAGAGAGCAGGAGTGGAGAAGTAGATCTGGGTGTCATCAGCATAGAGGTTATATTTGAAGCCATAACTTTTAATAAGTTTACCCAGTGAAGAAGTATAAATGGAGAAGTGTAGAGGACCCAGAACAGATCCTTGAGGTACTCCAACAGACAGAGGAATTGGAGAGGAGGAGTCGCTGGCAAATGACACAGAAAAAGACCTGTGAGAAAGATAAGAGTGAATCCAGGAAAGAGCAGTGTCACAGAGGTCAAAAGAGCTAAGGGTCTGTAGGAGGAGGTGGTGGTCAACTGTGTCGAAAGTATAGAGTAGTGGCCAATATTTTTAGCAGAGAGAAGATCGTTAGTAACCTTGGTAAGGGCAGTCTCAGTTGAGTGTTTGGGGCAGGATCCGGATTGCAGGGGGTCAAGCAAGGAGTTGGCGGACAGGAAGTGGGTTAGGCAATTGTAAACTAGTTTTTCAAGGAGTTTTGATGTTAGTGGAAGCAGTGATATGGGGCGGTAGCTTTCAGGGGAATTAGGGTCGATGGAGGGTTTTTTGAGTATGGGAGTGACTTTTGCATGTTTGAAAGAAGATGGGAATGAGCCAGTAGAGAGAGATAGGTTGAAGATGTGGGTAAGAGCAGGAGTGAGGGTGGAAGATAGGGAGGGTATTAGATGGGAAGGGATAGCGTCGAGCGGACAGGTAGTGAGGCGTGAGGAAGATAGTAAGGAAGAAACTTCATTCTCAGTGGCTGGATGGAAGATACAGAGGGTGGCAGAGGGAGAAACTGGGCCTGTTGATGGAATATTGCAGGTTGGTGTTGGGATATTGCTTCGGATAGTATGTGTTTTGTTTAAAAAGTAGTCTGCCAGGTCTTCATCACTAAAGACAGATGGGGGGGTGGAGCAGGTGGGTAGAGGAGAGAGTTAAAGGTGGAGAAGAGTCATTTAGGGTTTGAGGAAAGAGTAGATATGAGACAAGTAGAAGTAGGTTAATGAAATTAAAAACGGAGACTGTAAAATAAAATATTATATTATTTTACTATAAAATTATGCATAGTAAAAAAACAAAAACTTTGCAATAAACTTTCATTGTTTAGTTTCCTCCCTTTTCCTGGAATTTAACTCTGAAAATTGTTTTTTTTCAATTCGAATTATTAGAAGAGTAAACTATAGAAAGAAAACAGAGGTGCCACTGCAAGATACTTGCATGCAGGTGAAAGATCCAAAATCACACCACGGTAAGGGGAGGAGTGGAGCCAGGCAAAGCAATTAGCGGTGGACATCCGCAGACGTATAATGTATAAAAATATGCCGGCTACTCGCAGCAGTTGAAAAAAATCTTTATTTATCCATTAAAACAGGTACCTGTTTTAATGGATACATAAAGATTTTTTTCAACTGCTGCGAGTAGCCGGCATATTTTTCTACATTAAGAGTAAACTATAGTCTTCCAAAGAATAACCTTGGTATCAGTTTTATACAGTTTTAGTCTCAGCAGGGGTATTAATAATAATAACAATGTAAGTTTTGCTAAAAAAAATTAAAAAAAATGATAATCTTTATCTATTCCAGCAACTCCAATAACTATTGACTGACTCCTCCGCATAAGTGATGGGGGACGTTTGGCCTTTGAAAAACAATTGCAGAAAACAAGGTTTTAATGTATCCAGGACATCTTCCCACTTGACTAGAATGATACTTTATTGCAATACTACACAAAAGTTTTGTGAACACAAGGTATTTTAAGTCCCTTAAGTGTACCATATTAAAGAGACAAAGTAAAAAATTAAACTTTCATGATTTAGATAGGGCATGCAATTTTAAACAACTTTCCAATTTACTTTTATCATCAAATTTGCTTTGTTCCACTGGTATTCTTTGTTGAAAGTTAAACTTAGATAGGCCCAAAGGCTGATTTATAAGCCCTTGAAGGCAGCCTATTATCTAAGTGAATTTTACAGTTTTTCACAGAAAGTGCTAGTTCATGTGTGCTATATAGATAACATTTTCCTTACTCCCATAGAGTAATGCAGGAGTCAGCACTGATTTACTTAATTGCAAATTTGTAAATAGCACTGAGATAAGGGGGCAGTCTGCAGAGGTTTAGATATAAGATAGTCAAAGAGGTAAAAAGTGTATTAATATAACAGTGTTAGAAGTGCAAAACTGGGGATATGAAAACAATCTTCATTGCACATTTGATTGCTCTTAGGGTAATGTATACAAATGATCTTAGTATATTTCAGTCTGATCACTGAAACATCACTATTAAAATAAAAATTACAAAAAAAAATCCATGCATGGTTCCATATAACATAAGACAACTGGCCATTTTTTTCTCAGTTTTCCATTTAATTAAAAGTAGAATCTTGGTCTATTATAGACACAGGCTAAATGTGTGCCCAAGCAAACTCAGTGGACTCCTACGAAGCAGCGAGAGCTGCTCTGGAGCCCTTGCGGGGCAGGTTCGCATATGCAAGCTTGTTTCCCGCAATGTGAGAAGCAGTGGTCATTAGACCGCTGCTTCTTACACCCTACGCCACGTCTGAGGTGGCGAGGGAAAATCACTGAGACCTCGCTCGCTCTCGGTGATTGACAGCCCATTCAGTCATGAAAATGAAAGGGCGGGCATTACACACTGCGAGGAGTCTGTAATGATACATACGGGCTATCGGATGAACAGATCCGATGCCCGTATATAGCGAAGGTGGATGGAGAGCTTCGCAAGTTGAGAAGCTGTCCGCCCTCCTCTTAGTACATGGAGCCCAGTGTGTACATGAACTGAGCATTTACTTAAAGGGACATTAAAGTCAAAATTAAACTTTCATGATTCAGATAGAGCATGCAATTTCAAGAGACTTTCCAATTTGCATCTATTATCAAACATTGCTTATTCCTTTTATATACACACTTTTTGAGGCACCATCTCCTACTGAGCATGTGCACAAGCACACTGGGTATATGTATACTAGTCTGTGATTGGCTGATGGCTATCACATGATACAGGGGGCTGGAAAATGGGGAAAAAATTAATTTGTCAGAAAAAAAGCTACTGCTTATTTGAAATTCATTATGCACTTGTTAATTATGAAATTATAATGCATTTAGTGGTCCTTTAATCATAAACCAACAGGAGCTGAAAATCCTTTTGTAGGTTTGACAGCAGTAGTTAGTATAGCAAGGTGTTTCATCTCCTTTCCTATTTAATTTTAATTTCTTACACAATATTAAAATAAAAATTTCCTTAGTTTTAGACAATAAACAAAGTTAATTTACTTTTGTTAAGTTTTCTTTTGTATAGTCTTTGGTGAAAGGTTATAATTTAAAAAAAGGACTTGAACATGAATATAATATTGATTGCTGCTATAAGTTTTAGGTGTGCTCAACAGGATATACCAATAAGATTCAAGGAAGGGATTTATAAGAAAGAAGTTTGTAGAGGACTGCCATCCTTGAAAAAGCTGCAGTGGTGAGATGTACGTTGGATTGGAATTAACAGCAGTCAAACAACATGAGGAGGAACTAGCTAGTTATATTGTCCACAATAACGCTATGTAAGAGACTAAGTTTATTCCTAGCACTGGTACTGAAATAACAGCGTGGAGCATTACCAGACAGTGATAGATTGTTAACCCCAGAGTCAAAGTGATTGAACTTCTTGTAACATTTAATTTTTTTTATATTTTAACTTCAAGATTATAAAATAAGCATAAGTTAATATTCGAATAAATGGAATCCCCTGATTGTTGAGACGATTAAATACTTTACGGAGTGCTAATCTTAGATCTATTGTAGCTCTCATCTGTGTACCGTTTCTATACAGCCTATATTAATTATTATCTACAGTATTACAGTATGGAGGTTTCCTTAGGGTAATCAAAGAAAAATGGACATTTTCCCAGTCCTATATAGTTACAGTGCATAATACAGTGTTGTATTTTTATTTTTTATTTTGGCACAGCCCTATGTCTCTCTACAAAAGTACTTATCTGTAGAAATACTTACAAAATTAATCAAAGAGCTTATCCTTTTAAATATCCTTTAGCACCCTGATCTTTCTGTGATGGCAATGACCCTAGCTATCAGATCTTTTTTTAACTTTTGTGAATGAGAACAATACTGCACTGTTATTGCACATACTTAAATCAACACAAAATGTGCATAGAAACGAATGCAGAGCACTGGGAGTAAGCCCTTTATTAAAGTTTATTGGGATGGTGGTATAGCTTCTGTTTAGCAGCACCATCCACCTTCTCAACAGTAACAACTACAAAAAATGACAGCTAGGGGCAGTCAGGGTCACAATGTATACATGTGCTTAATATCTGTGTTGCTACAATGTAGAATCAGTAATATACTGCTACTTTGAAATGTAACCACATTAGGCCATGCTGATTAAAGTTATAAGTGTTCTTAGCCACTGCCATTAGTTACTGTCAAGACAATCCTGCCATCACATTTATTGTATGATAAAAAACAATATTTATACAGGCTAAAACAAGAGCACTGCATAGAAATGGTTGTATTTTTTTATAATACTGTCTCAGTACAAGTAAAATGGATTTGATTTATGGTTAAGTATGCAATTTGAATATTATCAGTAGGGTATAATATGGAGGACACAGGGAATCATGCTTAGGTGTCTAACAGGACCTTAAATTATAATAATTCAGTTCAGTTGTCAAATTAGTCAACATTTTTAATGATGTGTTTAAGGGAAATAAAATCTAACAATTTTCTATGGGGGATGAAGACACAAGACACAGCACACATTTAAAAATAAGTTTACTTACATTATCAAATATGATTGTTGTCATTGTATTCTTTGTTGAAGAGAATACCTATATAGGTAGTGTGCAGGTGCTTAAAAGGCAGCAGTTTTGCAAGAATGCTTTAGAGCCCTAGAAGACAGCAGTGTTTGTGCTATGTAAGAAAATATTAAAAGCATTTAGTTGCCATATAGGGCTCCAGACACATGAATGCTCCTGAGCCTGCCTACCTACCTGCTTTTCAACAAAGGACACAAGTGAACAAAACTGAAATGAAAAATTAAAATATTAAAATAATATAATAACAACAAGTAGTGGTCAAGGGGATTATCCCCTTGACCACTACTTGTTGTTATTATATTCTTTTAATATTTTAATTTTTAATTTCAATTTTTGTTTTCAGTCTTTTAATAAAAATGTTTTTTACTATAGCACAAGTATAGTGGTTTCTACCTTACCTCTCATTTCCCAATATTGGTCTGTTTGTGCATTTATCCTGTTTTTGGACCATATCGTTGGTAACACCTGGAGTGAGTGAGCTGATACGCCCTAACCTAAAATGATCAGTCTGCATCTACCAGCACATAGGTTTGTTATTGGACATTGTGAGTACCCATTTGGCATAATTATCTCCATAGTTCCATCTATTTGGTTGATCTTCACATTTGGTTTCCTTTGTTGTCTTGACTCTCCATTACAGACACACCTGGCGGGGATATCCTGGAGTGGGTGACACCATATTATGTCAGTCTGCTTCCATTAGCACATTGGGGTGCTTATTTTAAATGTGAGTAGCAATTTGGCTTGAGTGCATAAGCTTTGGCTTTCTTGATTTGGTGATTCTACACATGAGGCGCCCCTCTCTTTCTTATATTTTCCAGTTTTTCCAGTATCTTCTGTGAAGAGGAGTGCAGCCATCATTCACAGTGAGGACATATCTGATTTTTTGCACTATCATAATGACTTTCAACATGGGACTTTGATATAATTGTATGTTAATAGGTACAAGTGCCATATATTGAATGAGCTGTGTATGTTTTTTTTTGAAGTTGTACAGTGTATATATAGTGTATGCGCCCTCTCTTATTTTTGATACTTTTAATAATATAAGTAATTCGTTTTTTGTATTAATGCATTTTTTAAAAATTGATATAAATGTATGAAAACTACAGAAATCTGAAAAGACATCGTCAATGGGAAAACCAAAGAAGTTGTTTGATTTATTTGATTCTCTAAAATGTGCAGAATCAATGTGGAGACTAATAGCAGCAAAAATCTAAATACAATCTTAGGTGGGGGAAAAGCTTAAAAAGCCTGGGGGTTAGATAAATGACGATTAGTCTAAAAAGAAGGTTGAGGTAGTCAAGTCAGAAGGTTAGAGCAATGAATTTCATCTACTATTTTGATCGCATTCAGGGAATTATAGAATATTAAGCTTCAGTATTTCTTAAACTGATATGTGGATTAAAATGGATTAAAGACTTTGCTGTTTTAACCTGCTTAAATTCTCTTTTCCCAAAAAAAGATTTATGATTCTAGGTAGTGATCTTCTACATTACATTTTAGTGTGCAAGTCAATAATATCTATACTGCTGCAATTTCTTTATGTAAATTAGGGAAATGTTCTATTTAATACAAAAAGTGATTATTAGCTAATTTGAAAATTGTTACATGCAAATAGGTTTTTTCGTGAGAAAGTGAATTTTTTCATTTATATATATTTATGTACATATATATATATATAGAGAGAGAGAGCACTAAAAGTATGCACTCGCTGGATTTAAAGCACAGCACTCTTTATTTAAGTTGTGACGTTTCGGGGCATTCACCCCTTCCTCAGTCTAAGGAAGGGGTAAATGCCCCAAAACGTCACAACTTAAACAAAGAGTGCTGTGCTTTAAATCCAGCAAGTGCATACTTTTAGTGCTCTATTTGATGATTTGTGCACCCTGGTCTTGAGATTTTGGTGAGTGGGAGTGCGCTACCATCTGTCTATATAATATATATATATATATATATATATATATATATATATATATATATATATATATATATATATATATATATATATATGTGTGTGTGTGTGTGTGTATATGTATGTATGTGTATATATATAAAAAACATGTCTGAACTATCAGAAATTTGTTCTTTAAAAATGTTAATTTCAGTTTTGATTTCAGAGGTATTTAAACAATTACATTTATTGTACTCTTTAGTTAGGGATAAATGCATATGGATATTGCAAAAGTTAATACATGAATGTAAGTATTAAGATCACATATTTAGCAAATATTTACACAATTCTGTGATATTTATATGTTATTATATGCTTAATTTTGTGTGGACAATATTTATTTGAAATAAATTGATTTTTTAATTTTCCTATTTTTTTGTACACCATTTTAGATGTTTATCATATAGAATTTATAAAACAAAAGAAAGACAGTTTTAATAGTGCAATATTATCTCCCCTTTATTTATAGAATAAAATATATGCAAGCCATAAGGCTAATGGGTGATATACTCTTTTAAAGTGTGAATGTCTGCAAATACTCCAAAGGAGCAAAAATCGCTTTACCTTCAAAAAGCCCCCTGTAAGAAAAATCCTCCTGTGGGAACCAGGTGAGAAAAAAAGGGAAAACTTATTTAGAACCCTGGGATGCTGTTCCTTCAAAGGTGTCCCCACTTTCCTTGACAATAGCTGGAAACAACTGCATCACGTGGGGACATTCTTCCAGAGCAGCAAATGGATATCAAAACAAAAGAGGGAAAGTGGGAAAAATAAAAAGGATATACAGTTTTGGCACATATATGGGCCTTTTTCAAATCCACAAATTGCACTGTTCTCAAATAGGTCAATTTAAGTTTATGTTTCTCCAATAGGTCTGCTCCTATTATGGACTAATCACAGAAGCGCCAACGTTCTTCATATAAAATAATGGGGAAATGAATTCAATTATTTTGACTGTCCCTTTTAAGTATGGTGATAAATTAAGTTTCTAAACAGGTCCAATTTTGGAAATGAATAGTTAACTCTCAAAAGGATCTAAAGTGAGTAAAATAATTAACCCTTTTATTGCCTTATAAGTATGAAAAAAGTAAATCAAAATCGCACCAACCTTTTAATAACAAATCAGAGACTAACAAGTCTCAATCAAATTTTTAGAGTTTAAAAACACTATATTGATGGATATTGCATTATATTGAACAACAATAATGATATCAAATTCAAACCAGGAATTTTAAATAGCACTGGTCAACCTAAAGATCACCCAATAGTTGTTATATTCCCATTGGGTTCACAGGATTTAATAAATATATGCATTTAATTTCAGATTTCAATAATTGGGGTTCTGGGAGTCCCAACATTTTAATAGTTGTCAATTTTCAGCATGATTCATCAAAAAATCTTTTGCCAACAGATTCTTTCCCTTTTTCCAATCTCTTTTGGCATTTCTTGTATTGCTTAGCTGTTCAATAATCCTTTTAGCTAAGTTTCTAGAACACTTTCCATTAGAATAGAAGGCTTTACACCCACATGATAAATAGTAGATTACATATCGGTTTTACAATCATTATATTGTTTGTCATAGTGTTTAGGTCCAAATCTATCTACTTTGCTAACTGTTTTGGTTTGTGTAGTCTGCCATATAGAATTAACAGGACATAAGAGTAAAAAATAAACTGCTTAAAAAAAAATACACAGATCTCACACAAAAGCGTTTTTCTTATTTATATATCAATTTAAGTATAATTCATTGGCATTTTAATACATTTTATATGTATTTACAATTTATGCATGTGTGCCTTAAAGGGACAAGAAACTCAAATGTCAGATAGAGCATATACTTCTATTATGAAATTGCTTCATTGTCTTGGTAACCTTTGTTGAAGGAGCAGCAATGCACTACTGGGAGCTAGCTGAACGCATCTGGCGAGTCAGTGACAACAGGCATATATGTGCAGCCACCAATCAGAAGCTAGTTTCCAGTAAAACATTGCTGCTCCTGAGCCGACCTAGGTGAGCTTTTTTAACAAAGAATACCAAGAGAATTAAGTAAACTAGATAATAGAGGTATAATGGAAAACTAGTTTAGGAATTGTGTCCTCTATTTAAAGTTTAATTTTGACCTCACTATCCATTTAAGTATGGACAATTGAATCATAGCATATCATATCAATGATTTCAGAAAGTGGCATTTGGGCTAAAATATGGTAAACATTTCATAAGGCAGTATTAGAAGAAATGAGTCCCAGAGGAGGAAACGGGCTCCAATATACACAATTTATTCTAGCATTTATACTGCGAGACACTTACAGATTTTTGTGCCAATGCACAAAAATTTGAAACAAAAAAACATAATGAATATTTGAAAAAAACAGTTTTTGTCCTTGAATCAGTCAAACTCAATCCTGAAACTAGTATATGAATGAAACTATCACAACATCACAACTCAAATATTGAATAATTCATAAAAAAATCTATCCCCCATCATCTCAGCCTTGAGTTGTGAGGTCAGGTCTATTATAATCTACAGATCTGCATTAATCTTGTAACCGATAATTTCTTGCAGCATAGAGATCTACAGAGAGAGATACCAGCATTACAAAACCTCCTTCAAAACTTTACTAAACAAACAAATTAACAATAAATCAATCAATCCACACTAACATATGCACAAAAAACTAAATAAATATAAAAATGAGACAACCTCATAAATTGTTCAAATATTATATATTGTTTTAATTTCTGTGCAATTTTTGTTTATTTTAATTTTCTCGGTTTTTTTGCTCCTTTAGGTAAACTCACTGTATGGCACAAATTCAAACGCTTTCATAATGGAGCACAGACTCCTTTTATTCCCGCACACAGATTTTCGAAATTATAAGTAATATTGGAGGTCAACTGTATTTGAAAGGAATGACTTGATGACAGGTTTTAAGCTAGAGAAGTGGTATCTACATGTGAATGTGATCATCATTTTATGTGAAGTTTTATGGAAAAAATGCTGCAATTTTACGAAACTATTTACCCGCAGCTATAACATTTTTTAAAATGTCATCCTTTTCTATAATTTTCTTTTCCTTGTTTTATTTATTTTATTTAATTTTCATTATATAAGGGTGGCTGTAAAGTACACTATTTTTAGTATGCCACTTAAATAGCATGCAAAAAAGTATATTAATGTATTCCACTTTTGCAAATTCTGTTGCCATTATTAATTGTAACACATTAGTAAGATGACATGTTTATGATCTTACTGATTACTTTAATTTGATGTGTGCTCAAGGTCAAACAAAGGTCAATCACAGTTCATTAAACACTCATTAAATTATACTAAATTAATTTTTGAGAGTTTAAATGATGTGGAGCTTCATATATTTAAAATTATTATTAACTCAAATATACAGTAAAGAGGGTTTTTTTTTTAACAAGGAAATACAAGAAGATGTGTCCGTGGTTGTACTACCTTTGACATAATGTTTAAAGGGATAGTAACACCAAAAATTTTTATTGTTTAAAAAGATAGATAATCCCTTAATTTACCTTTACCCAGTTTTGCATAACCAACACTGTTATAGAAATATACTTTGTACCTCTGTAATTACCTTGTATCCAAGCTTCTGCAGACTGCCTCCTTATCTCAGATCTTTTGACAGATTTGCATGTCAGGCAATTAGTGCTGGCTCTTAAAAATAACTCCACATGCATGAGCACAATGTTATTTATATGAAACTCATGAACTAACCCCCAATAGCTGTGAAAAACTGTCAAATGCATAAGAGGCGCCCTTCAAGGGCTTATACATTAGCATAAGAGCCTACCGAGGTTTAGCTTTCAATTAAGAATACCAAGAGTTCAAAGCAAATTTGATGATAAAAGTAAATTAGAAAATTGTTTAAAATTATATACCCTATCTGAATCATGAACATTTTATTTGGACTTTATTATCCCTTTAAAATATTACATTTTTTGTATGAGCAGAGTCTAGGTCAGGCCTTTCTTTCTACTGTGCAATTCGTAAACCCTTTGGTCATTTTACGAGCACTTCAGCATTGAAAACTATAGGAAACAGTCACCTAGATTACGAGTTTTGCGCTATAGAGGGTGCAAACGAATGTAACGGAAGTTGCGTTATTTCACCCTTCATAGCGCTGCCATTATGAGTTTTGAAAAAGCCGTCTTGTGCGTGCGATATGGTTGCGTTGAGCTTTATACCAAACAAAATACAAGCACTGCTTTGACGTGCTCATGCACGCTTTCCCCATAGACATCAATGGGGAGAAAGTGTTAGAAAAAAAAATAACACCTGTGATCGTGGAATGAAAAGCTCTGTAACGCAACCCCATTGATGTCTATGGGTAAAAAAAAAGTTACGTTTAATCCTAACACCCTAACATAAACCCCACATCTAAACACCCCTAATCTGCCTCCCCCGACATCGTCGCAACCAAAATAAATCTATTAACCCCTAATCTGCTGCTCCTGATATTGCCGCCACTATACTAAAGTTATTAACCCCTATTAAACCACACCCCAACATTGCCCACACTATAATAAAGATATTAACCCATATTCCGCCACTCCCCGACATCGTTGCCACTAAATAAAGTTATTAACTTATAATCCTCTGGCCTCCCACATCACTACCACTAAATAAATATAGTAGCATTCATCTCTTTTGCTGCCCATTAAAAATTAAAAAAATGGCTATTTAAAAAAAAAAAAAACATTAAACAAAATAACAAATGAATTATACAAAATAATAAAAATTATTCCTATTCTAACACCCCAATTTAAAAAACAAAAACAAAATAAAAGAATCCTAATCTATAATAAACTACCAATAGCCCTTTAAAGGGCCTTTTGTAGGGCATTGCCCTAAAGAAATTAGCTATTTTTCTACAAAATAAAAACAAACACCCCCTAACATTACAAACCCCCCCAAACCCACAAAATAAAAAACCTAACTAAAAAAACCTAATTTACCCATTGCCCTGGAAATGGCATTTGTATGGGCATTGCCCTTAAAAGGGCATTCAGCTCTTTTACTGCCCTTTAAAGGGCATTCAGCTCTTTTAGAATTGCCCAATAGCCCTAATCTAAAAAACACCACCCCTTACAGTTGCTGAAGTCCGGCTTGTACGATCTTCATCCTAGCGGCTCCATCTTCATCCAGGCAGCTCCATCTTCATCCATCGAGGGACCGGCATCTTCTTCATCCTTGCGGAGGCGGAGCGGTTGATGCGCGGAGGCAGAATTCCAGGTGAAGGTCCAAGGTGGAGGTCCAGGTGGAGGTCCAAGATGGAGGTCCAGGCGGAGGTTCAAAGCGGAGGTCCAGGTGGAGGTCCATCGATCAGACATGGAGGTCTTCTTCATGCGATCGTCCACCGCACACTGCGGATTCAAATGCAAGGTACCCCTTTTTATACTGGGGGTACCATTGCATTCCTATTGTCTGAAAATGTTAAATCAGTCAATAGGAATTAGAGCTGCTAAAATCCTAATGGCTGTTCAAATCAGCCAACAGAATTTAAGCAGCTTTCATTCCTATTGTCTGATTCGAATCAGCCAATAGGAAGCTGCTAAAATCCTATTGGCTGTTCAAATCAGCCAATAGGATTAAAGCAGCTATCATTCCTAATGGCTGAATTAAATTTTTCAGCCAATAGAAATGCAAAGGTACCCCCAGTATAAAAGGTGTACCTTGCATTTGAATCCTCAGTGTGCGGCAGGCGATCGCATGAAGAGGACCTCCACGTCGGATCGATGGACCTCCGCCTGGACCTCCGCCTTGGACCTCCGCCTGGACCTCCACATTGGACCTCCGCCTGGACCTCCACCTTGGACCTTCACCTGGACCTCTGCCTTGGACCATCGCCTGGACCTTCGCCTCTGCGCATTGACCGCTCCGCCTCCGCAGGGATGAAGAAGATGCCGATCCATCTATGGATGAAGATGGAGCTGCCTGGATGAAGATGAAGCCGCTGGGATGAAGATTGTTAAAGCTGGACTTCAGCAACTGTGAGTACCTAAAGAGGGTTTACGGTTATTTCCAGCCTAAGACCAGAACTTTCTTTTTGCTGAAATAATTTACCTAAAGAGGGGTTAGTGTTAGGTTTTTTAGGGTGGTTTTTTTTTTAGATTAGGGTTTGGGCTTTAGGTAAAAGAGCTGAATGCCCTTTTAAGGGCAATGCCCATACAAATTCCCTTCTTTAGGGCAATGGGTAGCTTAGGTTTTTTTTAGAGTTAGGTTTTTTATTTTGGGGGGTTTGTTGGGTGGTGGGATTTACTTTTGGGGGGGTCTTTGTATTTTTTTTCAGGGAAAAGAGCTGATTTCTTTAGGGCAATGCCCTACAAAAAGCCCTTTTATGGACGATTGGTAGTTTATTGTAGGCTAGGGTTTTTTTTATTTTTTTGGGGGGGGCTTTTTTATTTTGATAGGGATATTAGATTTGGTGTAATTGTTTTTATTTTGGATAATTTTGTTTTGTTATTTTTCGTAATTTAGTATTTTTTTTTATAATTTAGTATTTTTTATTTTTTGTAATTTAGTATTTTTTATTTTTTGTAACTGTAGATTTAATTTTTTAGTAGTGTTTTTTTAATGAGCAATTTAATTAATTTAATTTGTAGTTATTTTAATTTTAGTCTTATAGTTATGTTAGGTTCATTTATAGTTTAAACTTAGGTTTTTTTAATTTCCCAGGTAGGTTTTTATTTATTTTAAGATAGGGATCCTGTAATTTTAATGTAAAGTTAGGGAGTTGTTAGGTTTAGGGGTTAATAGTTTCATTAGTATTTTGCAATGTGGGGGCTGGCGGTTTAGGGGTTAATAGGTTTATTTAGTGGCAAATATCTGGGAGGCCAGAGGTTTAGGGGTTAATAAATTTATTTAGTGGTGGTGATGTCAAGGAGCGGCAGAATAGAGGTTAATATTTTTATTATAGTGTGGGCAATGTTGGAATGTGGGGAAATAGGGGTTAATAACTTTAGTATAGTGGCAACAATGTTAGGCATCAGGGTGCTGCAGATTAGGGGTTAATAGGTTTAATATAGTGTTTGCAATGTGGGAGGGCATCGGTTTAGGGGTTAATAGGTAGTTTATGGGTGTTGGTGTACTTTTTAACAATTTAGTTATGCGTTTTATGTAACAGTTTTGTTGCGTAAAACTCATAGCTACTGCTCTCAGATGGCGGTATGCAGAGGCATGACTAGAAACCACAGGGCCCAGGTGCAAGGGCCCAAAAAGGTGAATTTGATACATATCTTTTTTTTTTTTTTTTTTTACATTTAACACAGAATAAAAATGAGAATCAGATTACATGTCTGCAAAAGGAGGTACCCTGTCCCCACAGTCTGTGAGATGGTCTGACCCCCTATTACTGTATATAGTGACACTGTTTAACCCACCAGTACTGTATATAGTGAGTTAGTGACACAGTCTGTAATCTGTCAGTGAGATGGCTGGCCTGACCCTACCCGCCCCAGTACTTTATAAAGTGACCACAGTAGTCTGACATGGTCCAGCCCCCGTACTGTATATAGTGGTACTGTATAGTGACACTGTTTAACCCCCCAGTACTGTATATAGTGAGTCAGTGACACAGTCTGTAATCTGCCAGTGAGATGGCTGGCCTGACCCTCCCTCCCCAGTACTTTATAAAGTGACCACAGTAGTCTGTGACATGGTCCAGCCCCCCCACACTGTATATAGTGGTACTGTATAGTGACACTGTTTACCCCCCGTGCCCCCCCCCATGCTGTAGTAACAAGGTCTGTAATTTGCTGGTTCCACAAACATACACACACACATACATGCACAGTCCCATATATACATACACACACATAAACACCAATAGGTAAAACAGAAACACTAACCCCTGTAGTCAGAGACAGAGACACTAGTGAAGCACAGGGCCGCCATCAGGGGGTGACAGGGGTGACTCCTGTCAAGGGCCCAATGGGCTAGGGGGGCCCCATGAGGCAAGAACTTAAAAAAACATTTTTTTTTTATTTTTTTTTAATTTTGGCAGCCACCAGTGGGTACTACAGAAGAGTACTAATTGAGCATGGGA
Organism: Bombina bombina; assembly: GCF_027579735.1. Lineage (NCBI taxonomy): Eukaryota > Metazoa > Chordata > Amphibia > Anura > Bombinatoridae > Bombina > Bombina bombina. Next base: position 1,236,268,467 of record NC_069500.1, on the reverse strand, counting down.
AATGTTATTACAAGGAGTAAATTATTAGCATTTGAGAGGATTTCTGATTGTGCACTAAACCGCTATGCACAGTGTGAGACAGACTTGGCACTTTGTTTGTAGAGTGTGTACCTGAGTCAGAACTGCTAATCACTTTCATTTGCAGAGGAGGTAGGAATTACTTAGCAAATGTTTTTTATTTCTTTGTGCAATTTAAGATTGTAACTTTAGTGTGGTAGTAGTTGTATTGTGGGGCCAGGGGTCCATAAAACACATTTTTTTTTAGCAGCAGTGTATTTATGATTATTTGACAATGCTGTAGAAATTCTATATTTAAAACCATGCAGAAATGTTTCCTCCTCAATACACAAATGATATATATTAGTATCCAGTTTACTGCCCCTTTATGCAAGGACTTTCCAGATACAAGGAGGGATTTTATCTAAGATTTTTACATCTGCATAACATGTTATACTCTCAGACTTAGATTGCTCAGTGTTGGAAATGAGACAGGTTAACTTAAAACTGTTCAGTTTACTCTACAGCTGACTTAATTTTGAAATGCATACCAACAAGCTTAAAGGGACATGAAACCCAAATTTTTTCTTTCATGATTTAGAAAGAGCATACAATTATAAACAACGTTCTAATTTACTTCTATTATCTATTTTGCTTCATTCTCTTGATATTCTTTGCTGAAAAGCATATCTAGATATGCTTAGTAGCTGCTGATTGGTAGCTGCACATAGATGCCTCCTGTGATTGGTTCACCCTGTGCATTGCTATTTCTTCATTAAAGTATATCTAAAGAATGAAGCAAATTAGGTAATAGAAGTAAATTGGAATATTGTTTATAGTTGTATTCTCTACCTTAATCATGAAAGTAAATGTTTGGGTATAGTGTCCCTTTAAATCCTGCATTTAACCATATCTAATGGTATGAGTACCACAGCTTATGGTTTCACCAAGACCATATAGAGTACAGCATTTTCAAAATCCACAAGTACAGCTGACATATGGGAACATTTGTACGCATATTTGAAGTGGTGCTCTTGGTTGGGGAAAATGGTGAAAATATGAAACAAACATATGTCAACCTTTTAAAAGTAATTTTCTTCATCTAGCCATCTACCCAGATCATTATTGTACAATTTTGAATTCACAGAATTATTTTTGATTGCACATTTACAAATATGATTCTTTAAAAAGTGATCTCTTAATTTCTGCATTTTTTTTATCATGCATGTCACACACTGTTGATTTAGGGGATGCAAGGTGCATAAATGTTTCCTCCTGTGAGTGTTTCTGTGGGTGTCTATGTTTATGTCTTTGTGCTTTGGTTTGTGTCTCTATGAGTGTGTATGTATTTTTTTTTCTGTTGGTATCTCTGTGAGTGTGAGTGTGTATGTATTTGTGCATTTTCTGTGGATGTCTGTGAGGGTGTGTGCATATGTCTTTGAGTTTTTTCTATGGGTGTCTCTGTGAGGGTGGGCGTGTGTTTGTCTTTGTGTATTTTCTCTGGATGCCTCTGTGAGGGTGGGTGTGTATGTCTGTTTTTTGTGGATGTCTCTGTGAGGGTGTGTGTCTGTGTGTGTGTGTGTGTGTGTATGTATGTCTGTGTTTTCTGTGTATGTCTCTGGGAGGGTGTGTATTTTCTGTGGGTGTCTCTGTGAGGGTGTGTGTATGTCTTTCTGTGTTTTCTGTGGGTGTCTCTGTGTGTGTGTGTATGTCTTTGTGTGTTTTCTGAGGCTGTCTCTGTTGGTGTTTCCTTGGGTGTATGTGCAAGTTTGAGTTTGTGTGTGTGTGTGTGTGTCCATTGTCTGTTCCTTTTTAGGACATTTTGGCCTTACTACTGATTATTCACATCTTTCTACAGACTTTGAGACTAATGAGACCTTTCCGGAAGTCACCAATCTACCATTTAACCTTTAAATTATTGTTTAGGCAGTTCAGGGCCCTTCCTTTCAGCCACTGCATGCTGTTGTCATCATTTAGTTGGCATCTTCCTTTACAAAAAGATAATCAGAACTCCATATTTTGTTTTCTAAATCTCCTTTTTTTACAAAACTGTAGTTTACCTCATTACTTGTCAGGTCAATGTAAACAAGTGCTGAGTGTCTGTTTGGGTGTCTGTGTCTGAGTTTCTTTGCGTGTTTGCTAGAGTGTCTATATGTGAATCCTTATGTGTGAGTGTGTGTGTGTATGTTTCAGTCTATGTTACTACCTTTACAACATTTCCAAGTTTAAATAGACACTTAAATAAAGTGCATATACGTTTTAGTCACTTGGTCAAAAATTGCACATGTCAAGGGGGGGGGGGCCCTGATCAATGGTTAAGTCAGGGGCCCCAAAATTTCTAGTGGCGGCCCTGGTGAAGCATCACGTCACACTGACATGATATCAGTGCAGGCAGTGGCAGGTCAACGTTTTTTTATTGGAGGGAATTTTTTTTTTTAAGCTGGGCCCCTACCCTGCATCCCCTGTAGTTCCGTCCCTGGTGGTATGGATTGTGTCGGTATAGACTATAACGCAAGTTTTTTAGCCTCACCGCAAAACTCGTAATGGCAGCGCTATGGAAATCCCATGCAAAAATGACATTTTTTTAGTGTGGGACTGAAAATGCTTACAGTACAGCTATATCGACAAGACTCATAATGGCTGTGTTCCTATTTTAATGCTGGAATGGCCATTTTTTCAGCGTTAAAACACGAACACAAAACTTGTGATCTAGGTGAGTATACCTGTTTTCCATACTGATAATACCTTATTTAAGAATCTTACACAGTTCAGCATTCATTCTATAGATAATGGGCTCTCTATATATGTAAAGTTACTGTCATTTGTAATTGGGTCAAATATTCGCTTTCTTTCTTTTTTACTTGTTTACTTTTAATTTTAGATATATTTACGTTTTCACCCTGAGGATTTTGGAGTACTATTAAAAAATAGATATTCTAATATACCTCAAAAGGTTGTTTTGCCTATTTAGAGATACTTGAATATGAGTGTTGTGCACTTTTTTCTTTCTTTTGTCTATTTTCTCACAGATTTTTTCGTATTAAAAGTAAATTAACTTATTGACCATCAAAAAAAAAGATGTGTTAAAAAACAACTGTTATTAGTATAGAGATTATTGTATGGTTTATTGACACATTTTTAAACAGAAAACCTGCTAGTTGAGATTTTCTGGGGAAAAATGCATGAATGTTCAACTCAATGATCTATGGTGTATTAATAATAAAGAATATTAAGAATGTACACTCCAAAAACAGTTGTTTAATAATCTTTATAGATTCGTCTTTAAAAACAGATAGTGCAGGTAATGTTAAATTGTAGTAATATAGATTGTTTACTGTCCATTTAAAAAACAACTGCAACAAACATATTATTAATGACTTCAGACAATTATCAAACAGAAAAACAAAAAAGTACTTGTATTGACAAGGTGTTTAATTAATTTTTAAATCTGATTATGTTGTTTTAATTTGGTGTATTGAAAAAATATTCAGCAAACACATTATGGGGATATGTATCAAGCTGTCAACCGCAAATACGCCGGAATTCTGCAGTGTAATTGTTGCAATATTGATCTGACCTACTTATCAAAGCCTACAGACCGGCAAAAGTTGAAATTTGTGACGTAACATACTATCCACTGGTCTCATTTCGACGCAGATCGATGCTTACGTCATTACAGATGTTCCGAATACACATTCGGCTCTATCTGACACTTTTTCCCATTTATCAAATTTCTAACAGGTACGCTCACGGCTATTCCGGCCAAGCGTACCTGGTTTTCAATCCACCACCCTGGAGGCCGCGGATGCCATAGAAATCAATGGGAGTCTAAAAGCAGCGAAAGCTTATGTTCAATGCTGCCAGATATCCCATTGATTTATATGGTTGAAAACAAGTTACGTTTACACCGAACACCCTAACATAAGTCCCGAGCCTAAACACCCCTAATCTGCCGCCCCTGACATCACCGCCACCTACATAATGTTATTAACCCCTATTCCACCACTCCCTGACCCCGCCGCAACATAAATAAAGTTATTAACCCCTATCGCGCCTCTCCCCGACACCGCCGATAACTGTTACTTAACAACAGTCCGATGCTCATCCCCTGTACTTGGTGCACACCTTTTTGTCGGCTTTTTTATAAATATGGAGATCGTATTCAGGTCCGCGGTCGTGATGTTAGGTGAGCGTATTGATGCCGTTGAATGCAACAAAATTGACAGCTTGATAGATATCCCCCTAAATGTCACTTGTTATGGAGCAGATGTCCTCTAGTTCAAAGGATTCCAGATGTCATAGCTTGCATTCTTTACATATGGATATATGTTGCTCTGAACTGTGACAACATGGAATTTCACAGTTTATATGAAGCTTAGTGCTTCGATGACTTGTAAATGAAGGTAATACACGCCATTCTAAAAGTATGAGGGTAGTCAGTTTTGTTTAAATGATAGCCAAACAGATTTTAAAGGTTCATTTAAAGGGATATGAAACTTAATTTCTTTCTTTCATGATACATTTATCCACCACTCAACAAGCACTACCCAGGTGCTGAACGAAGAAAAATTGATAATAGGTGTAAATGAGAAAGTTGTTTAACATTGCATGTTCAATCTGAATTATGAAAAAAAATGTGGGTTTCATATCCCGTTAAATGCAGAATACAGTCTTAGAGCATTTAGGCTATGATTATGGCTTTCTGTTAAAATGTTAAAGCCTGGCTGAAAATGTAATCCTTTTTATGCTACGGGAGCCTATTCTGCATTTTAAGTTGAATTTAAAGGAAGTTTAATTTTAACAGCCATAGGCAGATTTTTTTTGTTTATCTCTATGCAAGCTAGTTCCCAAACTTTTAAAAAGCTCAGGATTTCAGGATGTGAAGAGCAAGTAGTAAGTCACTGGCTCAGTAATTTGATTGTGCACTAGTAAGGATGTCCTCCACTCCAGGTTTGTTCTTAGTGATATCTTGAATCAGTGGCGGCTTGTGGGTTATTCAAATGAGGGTTCACAGACCAGTTATGTAAAATAGTTTATATGTGTATATATATATATATATATATATATATATATATATATATATATATGTTTAACCCCTTAACGACCGAGGACGTGCAGGGTACGTCCTCAGAAAAAAGGCATTTAACGCCTGAGAACGTACCCTGCACGTCCTCGGTGTGGAAAGCAGCTGGAAGCGATCCTGCTCGCTTCCAGCTGCTTTCCGGTTATTGCAGTGATGCCTCGATATGGAGGCGACCTGCAATAACCTTTTACGGCCATCCGATGCAGAGAGAGCCACTCTGTGGCCCTCTCTGCACCGGACATCGATGGCCGGTATCGTTGGTGGGTGGGAGCCGGTGTGGGAGGTGGGTGGCGGCCATCGATGGCCCTGGTCATGTGGAGGGGGGCGGGATCATGGGCGGGTAAGTCCGGGGGCGCGGGCACGTGCACGAGGGGGCGGGGGCGGGCGCGTGCACGGGGAGGGAGCGGGTGGGAACCGCTACACTACGGAAAAAATGTGTCCCAAAACAAAATAAAAGTGGGACATTTCATGCTTAAAAAAAAACCCTTAGGTGTGATTTAGGTGGTGGGGGTTGGTCCGTGGGGGGATTGAGCTACACTGCAGAAAAAAAATTAAAAAAATTAAAAAATACACATTTGATTGTTCAAACTGGGTACTGGCAGACAGCTGCCAGTACCCAAGATGGCCCCCAATAAGGCTGAGAGGGAGGCTTAGAGAGCTGTTTTGGGGGGGGATCAGGGAGGTTGGGGGTTAAGGGGGGATCCTAAACACAGCATATGTAAAAAAAAAAAAAACTTTTATTTTAGTACTGGCAGACTTTCTGCCAGTACTTAAGATGGCGGGGACAATTGTGGGGTGGGGGAGAGAAGGGAGCTGTTTGGGAGGGATCAGGGGGTGGGATGTGTCAGGTGGGAGGCTGATCTCTACACTAAACCTAAAATTAACCCTGCAAGCTCCCTACAAACTACCTAATTAACCCCTTCACTGCTAGCCATAATACACGTGTGATGCGCAGCAGCATTTAGCGACTTTCTAATTACCAAAAAGCAACGCCAAAGTCATATATGTCTGCTATTTCTGAACAAAGGGCATCCCAGAGAAGCATTTACAACCATTTGTGCCATAATTGCACAAGCTGTTTGTAAATAATTTCAGTGAGAAACCTAAAATTTTGAAAAAATTAACGTTTTTTTTACTTTGATCGCATTTGGCAGTGAAATTGTGGCATGAAATATACCAAAATGGGCCTAGATCAATACTTGGGGTTGTCTACTACACTACACTAAAGCTAAAATTAACCCTAGAAGCTCCCTACATGCTCCCTAATTAACCCCTTCAATGCTGGGCATAATACACGTATTGTGCGCAGTGGCATTTAGCAGCCTTCTAATTACCAAAAAGCAAAGCCAAAGCCATATATGTCTGCTATTTCTGAACAAAGCGGATCCCAGAGAAGCATTTACAACCATTTATGCTATAATTGCATAAGTTGTTTGTAAATAATTTCAGTGAGAAACCTAAAGTTTGTGAAAAAATTTGTGAAAAAGTGAACAATTTTTTTTATTTGATCGCATTTGGCGGTGAAATAGTGTCATGAAATATACCAAAATGGGCCTAGGTCAATTCTTTGGGATGTCTTTGAAAAAAAAATATATACATGTCAATGGATATTCAGGGATTCCTGAAAGATATTAGTGTCCCAATGTAACTAGCGCTAATTTTGAAAAAAAGTGGTTTGGAAATAGCAAAGTGCTACTTGTATTTATGGCCCTATAACTTGCAAAAAAAGCAAAGAAGATGTAAACATTGGGTATTTCTAACCTCAGGACAAAATTTAGAAACTATTTAGCATGGGTGTTTTTTGGTGGTTGTAGATGTGTAACAGATTTTGGGGGTCAAAGTTAGAAAAAGTGTGTTTTTTTCCATTTTTTCTTCATATTTTATAATGTTTTTTATAGTAAATTATAAGATATGATGAAAATAATGGTATTTTTTGAAAGTCCATTTAATGGCGAGAAAAACGGTATATAATATGTGTGGGTACAGTAAATGAGTAAGAGGAAAATTACAGCTAAACACAAACACTGCAAAAATGTAAAAATAGCCTTGGTCCCAAACGGACAGAAAATGGAAAAGTGCTGCGGACATTAAGGGGTTAAAAAAAATAAAATTATATATATATAGTTAATGCTTACATCTCCGCCACTTGTCTGTCACCTACTGTATGTAACTTTCCCTGTCCTTCCTTTACATCAGCCTCTCCTCATGTGCCTGTCATATGTGCTGTCTCTCCTCCCTTCCATTCTTCCTCTCTCACGCACACTTATATCTCCCTGTCAACAATGTCTCACAGTTTTGCATCCGAGAGCTGTCATGACTCTTCGTTTTTGTGTATTAATTACTTGCAGAATGGCCCCATCAGCTCTGCGTCAACCACAGACCTCGTCCTGGCCCTCTCCCCACCCCAACAAAACTGTTTGCATATATCGCCACCAAGTCGGTTCGAAAAGTATTTAGCACCCACCTAATAGAGACAGTGAAAGTTCCACAGCTCACCGCATTCACTTCATTTACCGCCACTGAGTGAGGAGCCCGGTTGCCGCCAAAAATCTGCAGACACTGGGAGGGACGACTCACTCTTACTTGCTTGCTTGATAGTCGCTCCATCGGCTTCTCCCCTCCCCAAAATGCTGGCATAATAACTGTATAATAACGGCACTTCAGCAGCCGCCACAACTACAATCAGCAGTAATAAAACAAAGACTATATCGGGTGTGTAGTACACCCTACAGCACACCCTACAGTTCCCAATGTGATCCTCCCAGTCCCACACACACAGCTCTCAGTGTGCGAGTGTGCGATTAGCAATGCTATGAACTGGGTCGCGGGCGGCACTGCAGGCACTGCAGACAGAAAGGGGAAAGTGCTTTTCCCTATACTTCTATCTATTGCACATGCGGTGCGATAGATAGCAGTTATACATGGATTTTTTTTTTAAGACAAAACTGCAGTGGAGTTGTGAAACCTGGATAATTATTATTATTATTATTATTATTATTATTAAATAAATAAATATCTTTATTAAGCCAAACATATTTATTTATTTAATTTGTTTATTTTATATATCTTATTTCTTGCTTTCTTTTGTTGGTTTCTTTTGGGGGTTCATTGGGGTTCACGTGCGGCTGTGCGCATATGAGGAGCCTCCACTGTCTTGAATAACATGTGTGTGTATGCCAGTGTGATTACTGGCCAACATATTGTGTGCTGATAGTGATTGTAAATTACCAGAAAAAAATAAAATAAAATTACATGAGTACAGTTACCTCCTAGTCTGTAGATATAGTGTTATACTGTAATATTTATGAAGTATGGCTTGTTAGCTACATCTTATATATTTAAAGCCTTGAAACTACAATTAAAGGGACAGTAAGTTCCAAAGTGCTTGAAGGCTGCCTCTTATCTGAATGCATTTGACAGGTTTTTTCACAGCTAGAGGGCATTAGTTAATCTGTGCCATATAGATAACATTGTGCTCATGCACGTGGAGTTATTTAAGAGTCAGCACTAAGTGACTGAAATGCAATTCTATCAAGAGAGCTGAGATAAGGGGGCAGTCAGCAGAGGCTTAGATAAAAGGTAATCACAGAGGTAAAAAGTGTATTCATATAACTGTGCTGGTTATGCAAAACTGGGGAATGGTAAAAAAGGGATTATCTATCTTTTTAAACAATAACATTTTTGGTGTTTACTGTCCCTTTAATCTAGACTTTCTGGCCATATGATATAATTTAATGTTAACTTCAATAATGGTTGTAGGTGCAATATTTGCATTATACAGAAGGAGAGGAAGACCCTGCCCTTGAGCACAATCAGTAGTAGTTCACTTAAAGGGAAAGTCTACACCAGAATTTATATTGTTTAAAAAGATAGATAATCCCTTTATTACTTATTCCCTAGTTTTGCATAACAAACACTGTTATATAAATACACTTTTTACCTCTGTGATTACCTTGTATCTAAGCCTCTGCAAAATGCCCCCTTATTTCAGTTCTTTTGACAGACATCCATTTTAGCCAATCAGTGCTGGCTCCCTGGAATTCCACGTGCGTGAGCACAGTGTTATCTATATGACACACATGAACGAACACCCTCTAGTGGTGAAAAACTGTCAAAATTCCCTGAGAGAAGAGGCGGCCTTCAAGGACTTAGAAATTAGCATATGAACCTCCTAGATTTAGCTTTCAACTAAGAATACAAAGAGAACAAAGCAAAATTGCTGATAAAGGTAAATTGGAAAATTGTTTAAAATCACATGCCCTATCTGAATCATAAAAGTTTATTTTGAATAAGACTGTTCCTTTAAGTACAAAGTGGCCAACAGGCAGAAAGACTCTCAAGCTTACAAAGGGAATGAACTATCTCTTTTGCATTTTGAAAAGGACAAAGAACAAAAATAAATACAATTTAAAATGTTGAACACAAACAGAGAAATGTGAAAGGGGATTACAAAGGCTAATAAAAAACATAAAAATTGAAAGAAAAACTGGAAAATATAGTTATAGAGATAAAAGTATAAGAGAAAAAATGTCAGAAAATAATAAAGTAATACACAAGGCTAAATATTCAAAATACAAAGAACATGTATACACAAATGTACAAGCGCTGCTTAATTCATATAGCAGCAAAAAGTTGTGGTTTAGGAATATTCTAGATAGTTTATAGTCACTACAAGAGTGCGGACCAGCTCGTTTCTGATGTATCACTCAGCTGTGTCCTTTCATTGGTCACTTTTTGTTTCTGGTTTTATACTATGAGGCATATCTATCAAGCTCCAGATAGAGCTTGAGGTCCCGTGTTTCTGGCGAGCCTGTAGGCTCGCCAGAAACACCAGTTATGAAGCAGCGGTCTAAAGACCGCTGCTCCATAACATGTCTGTCTGCTCTGAGCAGGCGGACAGACATCACTGGAAATCAACCCGATTGAGTACGATCGGGTTGATTGACACCTCCCTGCTGGCGGCCGATTGGCCTCAATTCTGCAGGGGGCGGCGTTGCACCAGCAGCTCTTGTGAGCTGCTGGTGCAATGCTGAATATGGAGAGCATATTGCTCTCCGTATTCTGCGAGGTCTGGCAGACCTGATCCGCACTGTCGGATCAGGTCCGCCAGACTTTGATAAATAGAGGCCATTTTGTCTTGTGTCTACTGTTAATTCATTTATTTATGTCATTCACTACTGTGATCTAGCAGTAAAAGAAACTTAATGCCAAATATGAGGCTCTGGTTTTGTAATTACATTTAATTTCGATACTACACTTAACAAGAAAACACTTTTTCTGCCGTTTCTAAATATTTTTTAACTTCTAGGGGCCGATTTATCAAGCTCCGTAAAGGCTCGCCGGAAACAGAAGTTATAAAGCAAAGGTCTAAATAACTTGTCCGCCTTCTCTGAGGCAGCGGACAGAAATCAACCCCATCGAATATGAGTGGGTTGATTGACACCCACTGCTAGCTGCCGATTGGCCGCGAATCTGCAGGGGTGTCATTGCACAAGCAGTTCACAAGAACTGCTGGTGCAATGATAAATGCCGACAGCGTATGCTGTCTACATTTATCGATGTGCGGTGGATATGATATGCTACATCGTATCAAGTCCGCTGGCACATTAATAAATATACCCCTTAATCATTACTTTTAATTTTACAGAAAAAAAGTGAAAAATTTAAATCACACTTTTAAACACAAACTAAATCTAGTTATCGAAGGGCTAAATTACAAGTGGTGCGCTAAATTATTGCACTTGTAAACAAGCAAATTTGCCAGTTTGCGGGCACACGATAATTAATTAGCTATTAAAAGTGGCTTATTATTGCTACTGCAAGCTCATGTTAGCAATTAGTGCTAAAGGGGAACACGGTGAAAGGGGAACACAGTGAAAAGGCTAACGGCTAGATTTAGAGTTCTGCGGCCAAAGGGGTGCATTAGCTATGCATGCTTTTTTTTCCCTGCACCTTTTAAATACCGCTGGTATTTAGAGTTCACAGAATGGCTGCGTTAGGCTCCAAAAAAGGGAGCGTAGAGCATATTTACCGCCACTGCAACTCTAAATACCAGCGGTGCTTACGGACGCGGCCAGCTTAAAAAACGTGCTCGTGCACGATTCCCCCATAGAAAACAATGGGGCAGTTTGAGCTGAAAAAAACCTAACACCTGCAAAAAAGCAGCGTTAAGCTCCTAACGCAGCCCCATTGTTTCCTAAGGGGAAACACTTCCTAAGTCTGCACCTAACACCCTAACATGTACCCCAAGTCTAAACACCCCTAACCTTACACTTATTAACCCCTAATCTGCCGCCCCCGCTATCGCTGACCCCTGCATATTATTATTAACCCCTAATCTGCTGCTCCATACACCGCCGCAACCTACGTTATCCCTATGTACCCCTAATCTGCTGCCCCTAACACCGCCGACCCCTATATTATATTTATTAACCCCTAATCTGCCGCCCCTAACGTCACCTCCACCTATCTACAATAATTAACCCCTAATCTGCCGACCCGTATCTCACCGCTACTCTAATAAATGTATTAACCCCTAAAGCTAAGTCTAACCCTAACACTAACACCCCCTAAGTTAAATATAATTTACATCTAACGAAATAAATTAACTCTTATTAAATAAATTATTGCTATTTAAAGCTAAATACTTACCTGTAAAATAAACCCTAATATAGCTACAATATAAATTATAATTATATTGTAGCTATTTTAGGATTTATATTTATTTTACAGGCAACTTTGTAATTATTTTAACCAGGTACAATAGCTATTAAATAGTTAATAACTATTTAATAGCTACCTAGTTAAAATAATTACAAAATGACCTGTAAAATAAATCCTAACCTAAGTTACAATTAAACCTAACACTACACTATCAATAAATTAATTAAATACAATACCTACAATTATCTACAATTAAACCTAACACTACACTATCAATAAATTAATTAAATAAAATACCTACAATTATCTACAATTAAACCTAACACTACACTATCAATAAATTAATTAAATACAATACCTACAAATAAATACAATGAAATAAACTAAATAAAGTGCAAAAAATAAAAAAGAACTAAGTTACAAAAAATAAAAAAATATTTACAAACATTAGAAAAATATTACAACAATTTTAAAATAATTACACCTACTCTAAGCCCCCTAATAAAATAACAAAGACCCCCAAAATAAAAAAATGCCCTACCCTATTCTAAAATTAAAATAGAAAAGATCTTTTACCTAACCAGCCCTGAAAAGGGCCCTTTGCGGGGCATGCCCCAAAGAATTCAGCTCTTTTGCCTGTAAAAAAAAAAAAAAAATACCCCCCCAACATTACAACCCACCACCCACATACCCCTAATCTAACCCAAACCCCCCTTAAATAAACCTAACACTAAGCCCCTGAAGATCTCCCTACCTTGTCTTCACCACGCCGGGTTCACCGATTGATCCAGAAGAGCCTCCGATGTCTTGATCCAAGCCCAAACGGGGGGCTGAAGATGTTCATGATCTGGCTGAAGTCTTCATCCAAGCGGGAGCTGAAGAGGTCCATGATCCGACTGAAGTCTTCTATCAAGCGGCATCTTCAATCTTCTTTCTTCCGGATCCATGTAGTTCATCCCGCCGACGCGAAACATCCATCTTCACCGACGACTTCCCGGTGAATCGGAATTAAGGTAGGAAAATTCTGATTGGCTGATGGAATCAGCCAATCAGATTCAAGTTCAATCCGATTGGTTGATCTGATCAGCCAATCAGATTGAGCTTGCATTCTATTGGCTGATCGGAACAGCCAATAGAATGCGATCTCAATCTGATTGGCTGATTCCATCAGCCAATCGGATTGAACTTGAATCTGATTGGCTGATTCCATCAGCCAATCAGAATTTTCCTACCATTATTCCGATTGGCTGATAGGATTCTATCAGCCAATCGGAATTCGAGGGACGCCATCTTGGATGACGTCCCTTAAAGGAACCTTCATTCGTCGTCTAGTCGTCGGAAGAAGAAGATGGATCCGCGCTGGAGGTCTTGAAAATCAGCCGGTCGTCATCGGATGGAAGAACATAGAAGATGCGGCTTGGATGCAGATGTTTGCCGGTCCGGATGTCCTCTTCTGCCCACTTGGATCAAGACTTCAGCCAGAGGATGGATGTCTTCAACCCCCGCTTGGGCTTGGATCAAGACATCGGAGCCTGGACGGATCGCTGATACCCGGTGTGGTGAAGATAAGGTAGGAAGATCTTCAGGGGCTTAGTGTAAGGTTTATTTAAGGGGGGTTTGGGTTAGATTAGGGGTATGTGGGTGGTGGGTTGTAACGTTGGGGGGGGGGTATTGTATGTTTTTTTTCCAGGCAAAAGAGCTGAATTCTTTGGGGCATGCCCCGCAAAGGGCCCTTTTCAGGGCTGGTAAGGTAAAAGAGCTTTTCTATTTTAATTTTAGAATAGGGTAGGGCATTTTTTTATTTTGGGGGTCTTTGTTATTTTATTAGGGGGCTTAGAGTAGGTGTAATTAGTTTAAAATTGTTGTAATATTTTTCTAATGCTTGTAAATATTTTTTTATTTTTTGTAACTTAGTTCTTTTTTATTTTTTGTACTTTAGTTAGTTTATTTCATTGTATTTATTTGTAGGTATTGTATTTAATTAATTTATTGATAGTGTAGTGTTAGGTTTAATTGTAGATAATTGTAGGTATTTTATTTAATTAATTTATTGATAGTGTAGTGTTAGGTTTAATTGTAACTTAGGTTAGGATTTATTTTACAGGTCATTTTGTAATTATTTTAACTAGGTAGCTATTAAATAGTTATTAACTATTTAATAGCTATTGTACCTGGTTATAATAATTACAAAGTTGCCTGTAAAATAAATATAAATCCTAAAATAGCTACAATATAATTATAATTTATATTGTAGTTATATTAGGGTTTATTTTACAGGTAAGTATTTAGCTTTAAATAGGAATAATTTATTTCATAAGAGTTAATTTATTTCGTTAGATGTAAATTATATTTAACTTAGGGGGGTGTTAGTGTTAGGGTTAGACTTAGCTTTAGGGGTTAATACATTTATTAGAGTAGCGGTGAGATCCGGTCGGCAGATTAGGGGTTAATTATTGTAGGTAGGTGGAGGCGACTTTGGGGGCGGCAGATTAGGGGTTAATAAATATAATATAGGGGTCGGCGGTGTTAGGGGCAGCAGATTAGGGGTACATAGGGATAACGTAGGTTGCGGCGGTGTACAGAGCGGCAGATTAGGGGTTAATAATAATATGCAGGGGTCAGCGATAGCGGGGGCGGCAGATTAGGGGTTAATAAATATAATATAGGGGTCTGCGGTGTTAGGGGCAGCAGATTAGGGGTACATAGGGATAACGTAGGTGGTGGCGGTGTACGGTCGACAGATTAGGGGTTAAAACATTTTAATAGAGTGGCGGCGATATGGGGGGACCTCGGTTTAAGGGTACATAGGTAGTTTATGGGTGTTAGTGTACTTTAGAGCACAGTAGTTAAGAGCTTTATAAACCGGCGTTAGCCCAGAAAGCTCTTAACTACTGACTTTTTTCTGCGGCTGGAGTTTTGTCGTTAGATTTCTAACGCTCACTTCAGCTTAGACTCTAAATACCAGCATTAGGAAGATCCCATTGAAAAGATAGGATACGCAAATGGCGTAGGGGATCTGCGGTATGGAAAAGTCGCTGCTGCAAAGTGAGCGTTAGACCCTTTCCTGACTGATTCCAAATTCCAGCGGTAGCCCAAAACCAGCGTTAGGAGCCCCTAACGCTGGTTTTGACGGCTACCGCCAAACTCTAAATTTAGCCGTAAGATATGCTAAAGCTCACAAAGATTGGAATGAAGATCAGTGGAAAAGAGTGTTATGGAGTGACAAATCCACAGAGTCCAGACCTGAATATTATAGAGGCAGTATGGAATCTCCTGGACAGAGAAAGAAATAAAAGACAACCTAAATCAAAAGAAGAACTCTGGGAAGTGCTAAAATAATCCTGGTAAATTATACCAGAAGATTACTTCAGAAACCTTCAGGACAGACTCCCCAAAATAGTTCAAGATGTGCTTAGTGCCAAGGGAGGTCACACTGACTTTGCATGGAGAAGCCATTTTGTTCTAAAAATTGTGGGGGGGGGGTTATATTTTGTGTACATATTTCCTGTTCGTATCTTAATAAAGAGACCGAAAAATAAATATGGATGGTCTATTTAGAAATACAACATATTCTGCTATGTGCAAAAAATCGGAATGTCAAATATTTATAGTAGGTACATAGTTAACATTTTTATTAAAAAATGAATATTGCATAAATATGTTTTTTCATGATTTCATCTACTTAACTGCAAAGGGCTCCAATGCACTACATACTGTATGTACACATATACTATACATGTGTATATATATATGTATTTTTGTGTATATTTGTCTGTAAATACATATATAAACATATAAATACATATATATATATATATAGATACAGCAAGGGGTAAAGCACTCCAGGTAAAAGATTTGTTCTGCCTGTAGTGCCCAGGGTGCACTCCAAGTAGTAATACAGTATCAGAGAAAGAAGGCACTCACTGGGTCTTATCCATGCTAATATTTTTATTTGTAAAAATATTAAGGACGGATAAGACCCAGTGAGTGCCTTCTTTCTCTGATACTATATATATATATATATATATATATATATATATATATATATATATATATATATATATATATATATATAAATATATACAGTATATATACATATTCATCTTCAGAAATGTACAGTGTATGTATGTATCACAACGTTAAATCCCTTTTTATTCCTAACACCTGATAACTCTTATCTCTAAGCCCTTATAATTTTTGTGTGCAATATTTTTTAAAATAATATTTATGAGATAGTGTTATTATGAGTGCAGCTATACTATGGGCTCCATGTACTAAGCGGCGGGCGGACAGCTTCTCAACTCGCAAAGCTGTCCGTCTGCCTTTGCTACACACGGGCAGCGGATCTGTTGATCCGCTTGCCCATATGTATCATTACACACTCATCGGAGTGTATAATGCCCGCACCTTCATTTGTGTGACCAATCACGCGACTGAAGGGGCTGTCAATCACCGAGAGCGAGCGAACTCTCTGTGATTTTCCCTCGCCACCTCAGAGGTGGCATAGGGTGTAAGAAGCAGCGTTCTAATGACCGCTGCTTCTTACATTGCGGGAAGCAGACTTGCATATGGAAACCTGCCCCGCAAAGCCTCCGGAGCAGCTTTTGCTGCTTCGTATATGGAGCCCTATGTATTTTTTATGTGTTTTGTGCAAATTTGTTGTTTCACAAAACAGTTAACTAGAGCTATGAAGTTTACTTCAACTCGTAATACAAGCCCGACAAGCACAAAACCCTGCCATAAACCCCTTATTACCTGTGTGTAAATGTTTGCTCTCCACTCATAAACTGGCCCAAAATGTCTCTAAAATGATCATTGTTAATAATCTAATCATTTAATGGTACAGATGTTTTTCAAGAAACTGACAAGGGACACAAGGAGCCATGGTTTAATAAATATTGATATCACTCATGTTACAGATCATTACACATAATGTCACTCTATAGAAAGAGATAGGCATTTGCAGTTAATGCAATCATCTTGGGTTCTATTACACATACTGACAGCTGCATCATTTGAAGAGTGGAGATTAGATTGTAGCCTATAAATTGGCCTAATTTAAATTACTTAAAGGGACACTCTAGTAAAAATTAAACTTTCATTATTCAGATAGAGCATGCCATTTTAAACAACTTTCCAATTTACTTCCATAAAAAAGTGCACAGTCTTTTTATATTTAAACTTTTTGAGTCACCAGCTCCTACTGAGCATCTGCAAGAGTTCACAGAATAAGAGTATACGCATGTGTGATTGGCTGATGGCTGTCACATAGTACGTGTATGCATTTGTGATTGGCTGATGACTGTCACATGGTACAGGGGGAGTGTAAATAGACATCATTTTTAAAATTGTCAGAAACAAAATCTACTATTCATTTGAAGTTCAGACTAAGTGCTATTGAATTGTCTTGTTATCTTGCATTTGTTTATGCAACTCTACTGTGTTGACTGGTCCTTTAAGAAAAATTTAAATTAAGAATATGCACCTTTTGAAAAGGGAATTGTTGACTTCAAAGGCATTACTAATAAATAGAATTAAGGACAACACACATAAACTGAGGTGTCATGGTTTAATTCAACATGAGACAAACAATATTTACTTATGCCTAGATTTAGAGTTCTGCGATAGCCATCAAAAGCAGCGTTAAGGGCTCCTAACGCTGCTTTTGGCCGCCCGCTGGTATTTAGAGTCAGCCAGGAAAGGGTCTAACGCTCACTTTCAAGCTGCCACTTTTCCATACTGCAGATCCCCTTACGCCAATTGCGTATCCTATCTTTTCAATGGGATCTTCCTATCGCCGGTATTTAGAGTCTTGGCTGAAGTGAGCATTAGACCCTCTACCGACAAGACTCCAGCCGCAGAAAAAAGTCAGTAGTTAAGAGCTTTATGGGCTAAGGATGGTTTATAAAGCTCTTAACTACTGTGCTCTAAAGTACACTAACACCCATAAACTACCTATGTACCCCTAAACCGAGGTCCCCCCACATCGCCGCCACTATAATAAATATTTTTAACCACTAATCTGCCGACCGCACACCGCCGCCACCTACATTATCTCTATGAACCCCTAATCTGCTGCCCCTAACATCGCCGACACCTACATAATATGTATTAACCCCTAATCTGCCCCCCCCAACGTCGCCACTACCTACCTACACTTTTTAATCCCTAATCTACTGACCGGACCTCGCCGCTACTCTAATAAATGTATTAACCCCAAAAACTAAGTCTAACCCTAACCCTAACAACCCCCTAAGTTAAATATAATTTTAATATAACGAAATAAATTAAATATTATTAACTAAAGTATTCCTATTTAAATCTAAATACTTACCTGTAAAATAAACCCTAATATAGCTACAATATAACAAATAATTATAGTGTAGCTATTTTAGGCTTTATTTTTATTTTACAGGCAACTTTGTTTGTATGTATTTTAACTAGGTACAATAGCTACTAAATAGTTATTAACTATTTAATAGCTACCTAGTTAAAATAATTACCAAATTACCTGTAAAATAAATCCTAACCTAAGTTACAATTAAACCTAACACTACTCTATCAATAAATAAATTAAATAAATTAACTACAAGTACCTACAATTACCTACCATTAAATAAACTAAACTAAATTACAAAAAAACAAACACTAAATTACAAAAAATAAAAAAAGTTTACAAGAATTTTAAGCTAATTATACCTACTCTAAGCCCCCTAATAAAATAACAAAGCCAACCCCCCCAAAAAAAAAAAATTCCCTACCCTAATCTAAATTAAAAAGCTCTATTACCAGCCCTTAAAAGTGCTTTTTGCGGGGCATGCCCCAAAGTAATCAGCTCTTTTGCCTGTAAAAAAAAACACAATACCACCCCCAACATTACAACCCACCACCCACATACCCCTACTCTAACCCAAACCCCCCTTAAATAAACCTAACACTACCCCCCTGAAGATCTCCCTACCTTGAGTCGTGTTCACCCAGCCGGGCACCGATGGACCAAAAGAGGACATCAGGAGCAGCAGAAGTCTTCATCCTATCCAGGCAGAAGAGGACATCCGGACCGGCAGACATCTTCATCCAAGCGGCATCTTCTATCTTCATCCATCCGGGGCGGAGCGGAGCCATCTTCTTCCAGCCGACGCGGATTAATCCTTCTTCCCCGACGCCTACTCGCCGAATGAAGGTTCCTTTAAATGACGTCATCCAAGATGGCGTTCCTCGAATTCCGATTGGCTGATAGGATTCTATCAGCCAATAGGAATTAAGGTAGGAAAAATCTGATTGGCTGATTGAATCAGCCAACCAGATTCAAGTTCAATCGGATTGGCTGATCCAATCAGCCAATCAGATTGATCTCGTATTCTATTTGCTGATCGGAACATTTATTAGAGTAGCGGTGAGGTCCGGTCGGCAGATTAGGGGTTAATAAGTGTAGGTAAAGTAACGGTGACGTGGGGGGGCAGTTTAGGGGTTAATAAATATTATGTAGGTGTCGGCGATGTTAGGGACAGCAGATTAGGGGTACATAGGGATAATGTAGGTTGCGGCGGTGTACGGAGCGGCAGATTAGGGGTTAATAATATAATGCAGGTGTCAGCGATAGCGGGGGCGGCAGATTAGGGGTTAATAAGTGTAAAGTTAGGGGTGTTTAGACTCGGGGTTCATGTTAGGGTGTTAGGTGCAGACTTAGAAAGTGTTTCCCCATAGGAAACAATGGGGCTGCATTAGGAGCTGAACGCTGCTTTTTTGCAGGTGTTAGGTTTTTTTCAGCCCAAAATGCCCCATTGTTTCCTATGGGGAATCGTGCACGAGCATGTTTTTCCAGCTAGCCGCTACCGTAAGCAAGGCTGGTATTGAGAGTTGAAGTGGCGGTAAATATGCCTGTACGCTCCTAACGCAACCCTTCAGAGAATTCTAAATTCCAGCGTTGTTTAGAAGCAGCGCGAGAAAAAAAAGACACGTAGCTAAAGAAGGCATCTAAGCTTTTTTTTGGTTTCAGTACTCTGGACAGCACTTTTTTTATTGGTGGATGAATTTATCCACCAATCAGCAAGGACAACCCAGGTTGTTCACCAAAAATGGGCCGGCATCTAAACTTACATTCTTGCATTTCAAATAAAGATACCAAGAGAATGAAGAAAATTTGACAATAGGAGTAAATTCGAAATTTGCTTAAAATTTCATGCTAAATCTGAATCACGAAATTAAATTTTTGGGTACAGTGTCCCTTTAACACTATGAGGCCCATTTATCAAGCTCTGGATGGAGCTTGAGGGCCTGTGTTTCTGGCGAGTCTGAAGACTCGCCAGAAACACAAGTTATGGGTTATTCAAATTGGGGTTCACGGACCATTTATGTAAAACATATTTATATATATATATATATATATATATATATATCACACACACACTGTATATTTAAAAATAATATATATATATATATATTACATATATATATATATATATATATATATATATATATATATATATTACACACACTGTATATTAAAAAATAATATATATATTACATATATATAAATGTAAAGAGACAAAGTGCACTCCTAACTTGCAGAACCAGGCCTTGGGTGCAGCAAAAAATATCAAAAATGAGCAAAAGGAAGCGCACTCCAAAGGACTTGTGTTTAAATATTCACCTTTAATGTGAACGTTTTCGAGCCTATGCAGCTCGTCCTCAGACAGGCAAGATATGAACAGTTACACTTATCACCACCGTGACTAAATACCCATCCTACTCCTACGTCACACTCTACACGTTGGACACACCCCCCAGTGGGGAGGTGTCGGCCGTGTCAATGCGGCGAAGAAATAGGAACCCAAGTGACATAAAACATTACATAAAAGCAAGTCAACTGTTAATGATAGATACACAGCAGGATTTGGCACATAGTAATGTAAATATATAGCGGCAAGTGGACTGCCGTAATCGCGTTGCCATAGAGACAATACAACAAACACATCCATTGGTTAATGTCCTGGAGCCAATCAGTGCTAAGTATAACGAAATAGCCTGTCAGAACTTAAACTGAAAGAGTTACCATAAACAACAAAATAGGACCAGCAGTCATACTATGTGTGATCGTTACGCTGAGAGAGCTCAGAACAGAACAGCGGGTGAAAATCAACCCAAAGACACCATAACCACAAGAAAATTCTGTACGCTCACACAGCAGACGGTCACCATAGTTACTACCAAGCACAGGCGGTGTTAAATAGCATTGAAGCCAATAAGAGAAAGAGCAATCTAGTAGTGAGGAACGATAAATAGAGGAATACTAAAGAAAGGATGGAACAACGGATGACTTTTGTTACTATGTACATGGGAGACAAGAAGGCATTCACAGGGGTACTTCAGAATCATTGTAACATCTTGAAGTCTGATAAATTTCTGCCTTTCACTCAAATGTCTACTCCACGATTGGGGTTCCGCAGATCACGATCCCTACGTGATTTTCTGATCAAAACAGATCCAGTGGATTGCTACCGTCAGTCGACTTGGTTGGAGACAAATAAGAAAACGGGAGTCTTCCGTTGTCAGGGTTGCGTAACCTGTAATGGGTTGATTACAGGGTCTTCTTTTACGCACCCACACAGATGCCAGATATACAGACACAAGCACCGCCTTACATGTACCACGACCTACATTGTGTACTTGTTACACTGCCCCTGTGGTCTGTACTATGTGGGCAAAACCTCTGATGATTTGAGACTGCGGATGGCAAATCACTGCTCCGCCATTTGGACTGCCCTCAAACGAGGAGAATCTGAACAGCCGGTAGCATGGCACTTCGTGGATTGCCAACATAGGGTGTCTGATCTGAAATACACCATAATAGATCACATCCCACCCCTGAGTAGGGGAGGTGACCGCAACAAATTACTACTACAGAGGGAGTCCAGCTGGATGTACAAGCTTGAAACCATTACACCAAGGGGACTTAATGTATTTCTTGATTGGCAGGTGTTTCTCTAGATACACCAGTATGCCTGATAGAGAGCCATAATCTATTTATCATGTCTATTGAGAGTCACCATCCATTATATAATGTTCTTTCTTTATACTTGCCTTTCTCTGTGATGTTGCCTTTACCACATCATTTCTATTTTGCATGCCAAGCTTCTGTCTCTCTATAATGGCTTATGTTCAATACCCATTATTTTTTACTTCTAACTTTTAATTTGTGTTTTTGCCTAAGTCTTATGGTTCTGCTTACTCCTGTCTCTGTCTGGTACTCATAGTTACCTTTAATCCTTGGTGGTACTGTTTATCTTCCCCAGTCCGTCAGTCATGTGTGCGTTCAAACTGACTGTCGTGTGCGAACTACGCAAAGGACGATGCTTGTCCTCTTTAATGTTCTGTCTAAACCCACACACACTGACGGACGTTTGTGTATTGGCTAAGTTACCAGTATTCCTCTATTTATCGTTCCTCACTAATAGATTGCTCTTTCTCTTATTGGCTTCAATGTTATTTAACACCGCCTGTGCTTGGTGGTTACTATAGTGACCGTCGGCTGTGTGAGCGTACAGAATTTTCTTGTGGTTATGGTGTCTTTGGGTTGATTTTCACACGCTGTTCTGTTCTGAGCTCTCTCAGGGTAACGATCACACATAGTATGACTGCTGGTCCTATTTTGTTGTTTATGGTAACTCTTTCAGTTTAAGTTGTGACAGCCTATTTCGTTATACTTAGCACTGATTGGCTCCAGGACATTAACCAATGGATGTGTTTGTTGTTGTATCTATCATTAACAGTTGACTTGCTTTTATGTAATATTTTATGTCACTTGGGTTCCTATTTCTTCGCCGCATTGACACGGCGACACCTCCCCACTGGGGGGTGTGTCCAACGTGTAGAGTGTGACGTAGGAGTAGGATGGGTATTTAGTCACGGTGGTGGTAAGTGTAACTGTTCATATCTTGCCTGTCTGAGGACGAGCTGCATAGGCTCGAAAACGTTCACATTAAAGGTGAATATTTAAACACAAGCCCTTTGGAGTGCGCTTCCTTTTGCTCATATTACATATATATATATATATATATAATATATATATATTACCCTCACACACAATCATATTATAGTGCTTGCTATATTACTTGCAGCCAGCAGGTGGCAGTGGTGCATAACATTTAAGAATTACAATTGTAAAATAAAAATAAAAAATTTTATCAGTAAAGAATATACATAACACATGTAGTAAAAACGTTTTCCATCATAGAAATCTTCTCTGCTGTAATTCTTAAATTAGAAATCTTCACTGCTGTAATTCTCCCTGATCGGCTATACTGAACTGCTCTACTTCCTGCTGTGCAGTCTACACTCTATCTTTATGCTGTAATAAGATCTGGAGTGAGTTTTTGCCTAAGTAGAGATGATGATAAAATAGAGACATACTTTGATTAACAGTGCCAGTGTTTGTTCCACAGGCGTGCAAGTTAGTCTGCAGCCCCTCCTTCCCTGACCACCAGACCGCTCTCTCATTGGCTAAGTAATGGCTATGCATTATGGGACTTGTAGTTAGTTCCTAGCCTTGGGAGCTCCCTCTGCTGCCCGCCCATAGAAATGTCCCAACCGCACACTGAAAATTGTGCTATTAGCAAAGGTATAGGCTCTGTTATAGGCGGAGCAGCAGGCACATAGAAAAAATGTGCAAAGGGCAATAGCAGGATATACCTCTCTACCTCACGTGCGGGATATACCTCTCTACCTCACATAGAGGTATATAAAAGGATTTTTTTTAATTAAACTAGACAGTAGACTGGAACTTTTATTGGCAGAATAAATATAATTTTTCCAATAGGGGGGCTATTAGAGAAATTATATTTATTCAGCCAAAAAATGTATTTTCTTTCTTTTTTTTTTTTTCCCAGGAGGCTCACGTGCGGTTGTAATCATATGGAGGAGCCTCCACTGTCTCTGTCTGCTCTGATGAGGTGGACAAGAATCACAATAATTCAACCCGATCGAGTACGATCGGGTTGATTGACACCTCCCTGCTAGCGGCCTATTGGCTGCAAGTCTGCAGGGGGCGACGTTGCACCAGCAGCTCTTGTGAGCTGCTGGTGCAATGCTGAATACGGAGAGCGTATTGCTCTCCGCATTAAGCAATCTCTGTCGGACCTGATCCGCACTGTTGGATCAGGTCCAACAAACATTTGGTAAATTGGCCTCTATAAAGCATTCAAAGGAGGGCTACTAAATGGTACATGATCTAGGAAATAAAAGTTACAAGGAAATAGTTTGTGACCTTAATACGTATAGCTCAGAGTAGAAATAAGATGATACAGCTGCCTTGCCTCACCAGCAGCACCTCCCCCTTAAATTGTAGCCCCAGCTGCTGTAGCACACCAGGATCTCCTGGTATCCTGGTTGGCCAATCTGGCCTTGAAGTGGACTGCAAAAATGTTAGCGATAATGTGCTTTTATTTGTGTGGTTATTTTACAAGTTGAAACATTTTTTATTGCTTGAGCAAAAGTCTAGAGTGAACTAGGATGTCAGATCCCTCATATAATAGACTTCTATGGGGAAAAATTGAAAAATCTCATATTCTCAATTAGATATAAACAATGGTGTTGTATTTAAATGTAAGTTTAAAATACTGCACACATATATACATACACACAAATACATATGTACATTCATTTACGCATATATACACACGTATATATTAATACACATGCAAACAGATACACAAACATATATATGTATACACATATATACATTCACATACATACATACATATATATTAATACACATGTAAACAGATACACAAACATATATGTATACACATATATACATTCACATACATACATACTGTCATGATTCCACCTTAAATCCCTTTGTCCACCTTTACTATTCACCTATAAAAGGATACCAGACACACCTGTCTAATGCTTGATTATTGAAGTTGTGTTCCTGAAGAACTTCCTGTTCCTCCGTTTCTACTCTCTCAAGCCTTTAACTAATTTCTGAGAATCATCTACATTGGATCAAGTTTTCACTTTCAAAGAGTATCTCAACAGATTATATCTTCCAAAACTTACTTCTCCAAGGTATTTATCCCTTGCCGTAATCTATAGCCTGTATCTGTGACGTCATCTCACACGCTGTATCACAGGATCCGTACAGCTCTCACATCTTGCAGCCTCCTCCTCTCTGACCTGTTCAGTGAACGCTGCCTAATCAATAACGCTGCTTCCCAGCTGTGTCTTCGATACATTTCAGTCTCCGATCAGGTACAAACTACCTCAAGCTCATAAACTGTTTTTGCCTCAAGTAAGATTATCTTATAACTTACAAACTATATTTTGTCTATTCAAGTTTACATATTATTATTATCGGATACATATTTTTTTCTATCTTTTTGCTCACCAATTTTGTCTCCTATTTTTCTCTTGTGCGCACAGAGTGTATTATTTTTTGTCATTAATACAGCCTGTCTCTAGTAAGACAAATCTTATTTATGAGTGAGTTTACTTTAAGAATCTTATTCCTCAGATTTTCCACTCTGTATTATTTTTTATTTACACAAATCATTTATCAATTACTAATATTAAGTTGCTTTATTCCATGAGTTTAACTTATTCAAAGCTATATTTGTTAAATATTGGAAAAAAGCTACAATTCTATTTTTATTTTCCTGGAGACATGACAGAATAATCAAGCCTAAAAAATATATAAAGTTATTCTTAAATATGGAACCTGCAGCAATGGCAAATGAAATAACCAGTTTAAATCAAAAGGTGGAGATATTAGCTCAGGGTTTAACAGAGTTAAAAAATGAAAATAACACTTTGAAAAGTATTTTGAATGACTATATTACACAAAAGGCAGCTGAACACCCTGAACCAAAGATTAACCCACCAAGTGTGTTTTCTGGTGTACGCACTCGCTTCCGTGAATTTCGCAATGCATGTTTACTCATGTTCTCTATGAAACCTAAAACATATTATTCTGATAGAGTAAAAGTATGTACTGTGATCTCATATTTAAGTGGGGAACCCAGATTATGGGCTGACAAATTTTTTGAGGCTAATGATCCCATTTTAGGTTCACTGGAAGATTTCTTTAACGCAATGGCTTTATTGTATGAGGACCGCAACACCCAACTCACTGCTGAAAATAACTTAAGAACACTTAAGCAGGGCAAACGGCCAGTTGAGGACTACGTCGCTGAGTTTCAACTATGGGCTATGGAGTCTCAGTGGAACTCAGTCTCTCTACGCAACCAGTTTCGTCTGGGACTATCAGAACATTTGAAAGATGAGTTATCTCGTATTGAGTTCCCAGACACGCTTGAGTCTCTCATAAAGATCTCTATTTCAATGGATAGGAGATTCAGGGAACGCCGTGCTGAAAAGGTACCACCTGAACCATTTCCAAAGAAGTACCATCAACCACATGTACAACAACCTTCTTCAAGTCCTGTACCTATGGAAATTGGCACAATTAAGGGTCCTCTAACATACGAAGAAAAACAAAGAAGAAGAAGTTTAAATCTTTGTATGTATTGTGGAAACAAAGACCACACAGTGTCCACTTGTCCAACTCTAATACGCCAGAAGAGGGGTAAGATATTGATAGTTAACCCTCAAATTAATTCTAAAATATTATCACACTTAACCATTTCATTGTCTTTGCAGTGGGATCAACATCTTCTGCTGAATGAGGCCATGATCGATTCAGGGGCGTTTGGCATGTTCATGGATCAAACTTATGTTACAAAAAATAAAATACCCAGAGTGTTAAAGCAATTCCCTATTCTTGTCAAAGTTATTGATGGTTCCACTCATTTAAAAGGTCCAATAACACACCACACTATTCCACTACTCACTACTACAGGTAATGGACATACTGAATATATCACATTCGATATACTACCTAACTCTATCCATCCTATCATTTTAGGATACCCTTGGTTGCAGCTGCATAATCCAAGTATTGATTGGGTAACCAATAATATACAATATACATCTCAGTACTGTACCAATACTTGTTATCCTACAATCTCTATAAACCACATACAACCTCAACTACCCCCAGAATACCTTGAGTTTTCAGATGTGTTTAATCTTAAAGAGGCAGAAAATCTACCACCACATAGGCCATTCGATTGTCCTATAGACACTAAACCTAATACCACCATACCTTTTGGTAAAATATATCCTATGTCTAATAAAGAATTACAATACCTTAGAGAATATCTCGATGAAAATTTAAGAAAAGGGTTTATATCCACTTCCACTTCTCCAGCAGCAGCTGGAATGTTTTTTGTGACCAATAAAGACGGTACTATACGTCCTATTATAGATTACAGGGGTTTAAATGAAATTACAGTAAAGAATCGCTACCCACTTCCACTCATCCCTGAACTCTTAGAAAGATTAACTGATGCTCAAATCTTTACCAAACTAGATTTGAAAGGTGCGTATAATCTCATACGCATAAGAAAAGGGGATGAGTGGAAAACAGCTTTTAAAACTCGTTATGGCTTATATCAGTACAATGTCATGCCTTTTGGCTTGACAAATGCTCCAGCAACTTTTCAGTTTTTTATAAATGAGATATTCAAGGATTTATTAGATATCTGCGTAGTGATATATCTAGATGACATTTTAATTTATTCTAAGAACATAACTGATCACATCAAACACGTACAATGGGTTTTAATGAGGTTAAGAGAGCATCATCTTTATGCTAAATTAGAAAAATGTCAATTCCATGTAAAGACAATCAAATTTCTGGGTTACATCATCTCCCCAACTGGCATAGAAATGGATCCTGACAAAATAAAGGTTGTTTTGGATTGGCCTGTCCCTACCAATTTAAAATCTCTCCAAAAGTTCCTTGGTTTTTCTAATTTTTACAGAAGATTTATTCAGGGGTATTCTTCCATAGTCCAACCCTTAACTAAATTGACAGGAAAAATTAAATTCTGTTGGACTACTGAAGCACAAGAAGCTTTCGAACATTTGAAAAAATGTTTTACTTCAGCTCCCATCTTACAGCTTCCTGATCCAGAAGCAGATTTTACCTTAGAAGTTGATGCCTCAAATGTTGGTGTTGGGGCAATTTTGTCTCAACGACGCATTGGATCACAAGTTAACCATCCTGTTGCCTTTTATTCCCGACTCTTGACTCCAGCAGAAAGGAATTACTCTGTGGGTGACCTAGAACTTTTAGCAATAAAAGTTGCCATGGAACATTGGAGGCATATTCTTGAAGGCACATCCAAACCTTTTTTAGTACTTACAGATCACAAGAATCTACAGTACCTAAAGAAAAACAAAACTTTATCTTCACGTCAGGTCCGATGGTCCCTTTTTCTAGATCGCTTTAACTATCTCATCCACTACCGTCCAGGATCAAAAAACACTCAAGCAGACTCTCTATCCAGAACTTTTCAGAATGTACCTGAAAAGGAAGAGGCACAAAATATCATACCCACTCACAGATTCCTAGCCTCCATTACCTCATTCCATTCTGATCTACTAAATGCTCAACTCAAAGATTCCACAATCCCTTCAATCTGTATTAAGGATTCTAAGACTGGTTTATATCATTATCACAAACTTCTGTATGTACCACCAACATTAAGAAAACAATTACTTCATCATTTCCATAATCTTCCATTAGCAGGACATCCGGGTATTACTAAAACCCATGAATTGTTGAATAGAGAATATTGGTGGCCGAAAATGAAACAAGATATTTGTAGCCATATCACTGACTGCCAAGTTTGTTCCCGAACCAAACGACCTTCGCATAAACCATTCGGTTTGTTGACTCCTCTGCCAATACCTGACACTCCTTGGCATATGATTTCAATGGATTTCATTGTAGAGTTACCACCTTCGAAGAACTATACCTGTATCCTAGTAGTCGTTGATCACCTTACTCGTATGGGACATTTCATTCCACTTAAGAAGATACCCTCTGCAACAACCACTGCTACCTGTTTCATCAACCATATCGTAAAATTACATGGTCTACCACTTTCAATAGTTACAGATAGGGGAACTCAGTTCACCTCCAGATTCTGGAGGGAATTGTGTCGTCTATTGAAGATCACCCCCAGATTCACAACAGCTTTTCATCCGCAATCTAACGGTTTGACAGAACGACTAAATCAAACGTTAGAGCAGTATCTTCGGTGTTATATATCTCAAGTTCAAGATGATTGGTCAGACTGGCTACCAATGGCGGAATTCGCTTATAATAATTCGATTAACACTTCTACTAAAATGACACCATTTTTTGCTTCTTATGGTTATCATCCGAGAACAATACCCACTTCTAACCTTACCTCATCTTCTCCCTATGCTGTCGAATATATTACTGAACTGAAAAACTCTATACCTTTATTGAAAAAACATCTGGAGAATGCAAAAGATAAACAAAAGTTTTATTTTGACAAGAAACATATACCACCCCCTTCATATAAACCTGGAGATCGTGTATGGTTATCCACGAAAAATATAAAACTGAAAGTTCCCTGCAAAAAATTGGCGACCCAATTTATAGGTCCCTTCAAAATTAAGAAAATCCTAAATCCTAATGCAGTCGTTCTCCATTTGCCAGCTCATCTACGGATTCATCCTTCCTTCCATGTGTCTCTCTTGAAACCTTATTCTGGTACATTAGACTCACTACCCGGGACTGATTCCTCTGATACGGATTTGTGTGCAGATCAGTCTGACTTCGAGGTGGAAAAGATCTTGGATTCCCGCAACCGTTGGAGACGAGTTGAATATCTGGTCCGTTGGTTGGGATATGGTCCTGAAGATGACTCTTGGATTCCCTTACGTGATATTCAGGCTCCAGAACTCTTACGTGAATTTCATCTTCGCAACCCTTCCAAACCTGGGTCTCTGCTCCCAGGAGGTCCGCCTTGAGACGGGGGATCTGTCATGATTCCACCTTAAATCCCTTTGTCCACCTTTACTATTCACCTATAAAAGGATACCAGACACACCTGTCTAATGCTTGATTATTGAAGTTGTGTTCCTGAAGAACTTCCTGTTCCTCCGTTTCTACTCTCTCAAGCCTTTAACTAATTTCTGAGAATCATCTACATTGGATCAAGTTTTCACTTTCAAAGAGTATCTCAACAGATTATATCTTCCAAAACTTACTTCTCCAAGGTATTTATCCCTTGCCGTAATCTATAGCCTGTATCTGTGACGTCATCTCACACGCTGTATCACAGGATCCGTACAGCTCTCACATCTTGCAGCCTCCTCCTCTCTGACCTGTTCAGTGAACGCTGCCTAATCAATAACGCTGCTTCCCAGCTGTGTCTTCGATACATTTCAGTCTCCGATCAGGTACAAACTACCTCAAGCTCATAAACTGTTTTTGCCTCAAGTAAGATTATCTTATAACTTACAAACTATATTTTGTCTATTCAAGTTTACATATTATTATTATCGGATACATATTTTTTTCTATCTTTTTGCTCACCAATTTTGTCTCCTATTTTTCTCTTGTGCGCACAGAGTGTATTATTTTTTGTCATTAATACAGCCTGTCTCTAGTAAGACAAATCTTATTTATGAGTGAGTTTACTTTAAGAATCTTATTCCTCAGATTTTCCACTCTGTATTATTTTTTATTTACACAAATCATTTATCAATTACTAATATTAAGTTGCTTTATTCCATGAGTTTAACTTATTCAAAGCTATATTTGTTAAATATTGGAAAAAAGCTACAATTCTATTTTTATTTTCCTGGAGACATGACACATACACACATATGTATTAATACACATACAAAAACACACACATACATATACATTTATATATACATATACAGTATATATACCTTATATATTACCAGTCCAGCACCTTGGCAAATACCATATCCCCTTAAATCACTGTGAAAGAACATTTAGTTTACATATAATATAATGTCCAATAATGTATTCTTTCAGGGTAATGGATGAATTGCAGAATCATCATAAACATGGACAAAGTTTTATTTGTCCAAAGCCAAATTCACATATCATATGCATTATATTGCCAGAAATAGATGGGCCCCTTGACCAAAGCATCTAAATGAGCTTGTTGGACATCCCATTCCAAAACCATGGAAATTAATATGGAGTTGCCTCACCCTCTTTGCAGCTATTACAGCTGCCACTCTTCTGTGAAAGCTTTCACAAGAGTTTGAAGTGTGTCTGTGGGAATTTGTGGCTATTCAGCCAAAAAAGCATTTGCAAGGGCAGGCACTGATGTTGGAAGAAAAGTTCTGGCTTGAAATCAGCATTCCATTTCATCCTAAAAGTATTAAATGGCATAATGTCAGGGCTGTGTTCAGGCCACTTGAGTTCCTCAACAGCAAACTCGTCAAACCATGTCTTCATGGACCTCACTTTGTGCACAGGGGCACAGTCAAGCAAAGTGCCAGCAAAGGACCTTCTCCAAACTGTATGCCACAAAGTAGAAAACATCAAACTGGCTATAATGTTATTGTTTCCTGCAGCATTAAGATGACATTTCAATGGAATTAAGGGGCCTAGCACAAACCCTGTAAAATAGCCCCAGACCATAATTCCTCCTCCACCAAACTTTTCAGAAGGCACAATGCATTCTTCTTGCAATCACCACACCAAGATTCTACCATCAGATTGCCACATAATAAAGGATGATTCATGACACCACTGCTTCAGAGTCCAGTGGTGGCGTGCTTTACACAACTCCAGTTGATGCATGGCATAGCACATGTTGATGTGAGGCTTGTGTACAGATGCTCGGTGGCCTGGCAGTTCTAATTTTTAGTTTTTGTCAGATTAGCGATTTTCACTTTTGCGCACTGGGTTTTCACTCTCCTTGTACTGTTCAGGTAGCATATTTCGTCTCTGCACACATCGGACTTCTGTGACCACAGTTAGCAAGTATCAATGTACAAACGCACTAAGCTGGGTGCGCTATTAACACATTGGCACTATTCAAGGGGTGGGTTTGTCATTCTTTGTCTGCCTATGTACTGTTATACTCCTTGGTACACTTCTGTGAACTAACTTATTTGCATGGACTCTGACCCATTCTCCTTGGACTGGGATTTGGTACCTATTACATTGTCTGTTGCCTGTACGACTATGCTTTGGGCTTCCCTTACTGGTCTTGTTCTGGATTACATCCTTTGTTCTTGAAAGCTGATTATTAATTTTACTTTCCAACTTAAGGGTACCTTCTTGAACAAAAATTATCTTTCTAGGCTGTGATACTCAGCCATGGAACCAATTTCATGTAGCTCCTAATGCATAGTTCTTGTGCTGATGTTTCCAGAGGCAACACATAAGTTGTTGTTACATGCTTCAGCACTCTGTAGCCCCACTCCTTTTCCTAGATGCTTCCACTTCACAATAAAATCACTTATAGTTGATAGGGGCTAGTAGGGCATACATTTCATGAACTGACTTGTCCCGTAGGAGCATCTTATGACAGTGCCATGTTTAAATGCACTGAGCTCTTCAGTATCATCCATTGTATTGCC
This sequence comes from Bombina bombina, assembly GCF_027579735.1. Classification (NCBI taxonomy): domain Eukaryota; kingdom Metazoa; phylum Chordata; class Amphibia; order Anura; family Bombinatoridae; genus Bombina; species Bombina bombina. The sequence goes on along the minus strand of NC_069500.1, from coordinate 1,236,236,207 downwards.
AATAATGGCTAATGAGAATTATTGGCTATGGGCTGGATTTTAAACATCTGCTAGCTATGTGTGTGGCTGAAACACCCAAAATCAATAATTAGAAGAGATGTCCAGATAAAATCGCCAGATTAGCAAAATAATACTGGGGTAATAAGAATATCCAACTAGCAACCTCATGAAATACAGATAAATTGATATATGCAAACCAATGGTCATATAATAAGCAGTTATTAGCAAAGCAAGGCTATAACATAGTGTTGTATGACTTTTCTTATGCAGTAAGTAATCAGCATAACATAAGGAAGCATAGCTTGTTGTAAACAACAGATGTGTTTATTGGGTTTTTAGACATCTAGCACAATAGTGAATATGTATATGTATGTAAAGTGTAGATAATGGCTTTGTGTTTTATCTGGTATATATCACAACTGTTAGATTTGAGATTCAGGACAGTTATTCTAAGAAATTTTGAGAGTTTTGGGTGACTAAATATATCATGAAAATTTGCTTCCCGTTTTCATTACCTGTCTATTAAAAGGGTTTGCAGGTATTGCTAGCTAATTCTAAGGATATAACAATGTATTCCTAGTGTAAGTTTCTATTAAAGTTATAAAATGATTGTGTTAGATAATGTTTATCAGTATGGATGTATTGTATATACTTGCAATAGTTTGTTCTTCTCTCTATGGTCTCCTGTAGCTCTCTCCCTGGATTATCAGGTTACTCCTATGCCTCAGATCTCTTTCTCTTGTTGTATCTCTAATCTCTCTCTCCACTTTCTGTTGAATCTCTCCCCTTATGTTGGTCTGTCGTATGTAGATGTGAATCTCCTCTACAGTGTTTTTCTATCATTCTGATTGGCTAATCTAGGTCCGATACGATTGTAAATAGTTATGTAGAATTATTTTGCTAGTTAAACAGTAACCACCAGTTGTCCTTCTTATACCATATTATGGATGTATAATAATTCCTTAATTAAATAATTTAGGTTAACCTATACTTGAACTTGTGTGGGTGACATTTTCATAAATTTGAACAAACTTTCTATGGCTTTAATTACGTTGTCCTGATAATTTGTCTCCTGAACCTGCTATATTTCCCTAATGTGTCAGTATCTATATATCATAAAAGGCTTTATCTGTTACCCAATTATTATTAGAGCAAGTTCATGATGATGAGAAACATCATCCCAGTTAGTGGAAAGAAAGGGGTATGTATGTATGTATTAGGTTTTGTGTTTAACTCATCATGCTGTTAATACTTTTGTATTAGTAAATAAATACATGCTATAAAATATATCTATATATGTGATTACATAATGAGTAAAAGTGTGATTATATATATTATCCTTCAGGAATTTCTACTTCAATATCCCATGTATATTAATTTCTATTGTAATATTTTGAAAAAATAACCAGTTTTGTACAAATGTGGCACACATTAACCCTTTAAGGACACTGCTTTCAGTTTGCTCAATGGTTTTATGATGGGAAAAAAAACGTCATATGTCCTTAAGAGGTTAAATATTACTTTCAGTAAACAAACAATTCCACAGCACCTTCCTTTTAAACAAGATTTATTGAACTTCTTCTCCCATGGTGCAGCAACCTGTTTGTACCTCCATGGGAGAAGAAGTTCAATAAATCTTGTTAAATAGGAAGTTGCTGTGGAATTGTTTGTTTACTATATTTACAGAGGTTGACAGTCCCTCTTACCACTTGCATCTATCTGATTCACCTGGGAGCTGTACACTGTCTTGTCTGTGACTATCAGGGGTCAAGTCCTACAAAAAAAAGAGTGGGAACTAACCAAGACGTCCATCCTCCCTCACAATTAATATTGTTTTATATATATATATATATATATATATATATATATATATATATATATAGATAGATAGATAGATAGATAGATAGATAGATAGATAGATATAGATATAGATATACACATACATACATACATACACAGTATATATATATATATATATATATATATATATATATATATATATATATATATATATATATATATATACAGGTGAAACTCGAAAAATTAGAATATTGTGCAAAAGTTCATTTATTTCACTAATGCAACTTAAAAGGTGAAACTAATATATGAGATAGACTCATTACATGCAAAGCAAGATAGTTCAAGCCATGATTTGTCATAATTGTGATGATTATAGCTTACAGCTCATGAAAACCCCAAATCCACAATCTCAAAAAATTAGAATATTACATGCAATCAATAAAACAAGGATTGTACATACCTGTAGAACAATATCGGATCTCTGAAAAGTATAAGCATGCATACTGTATGTACTCAGTACTTGGTTTGGGCCCCTTTTGCAGCAATTACTGCCTCAATGCGGCGTGGCATTGAAGCTATCAGCCTGTGGCACTGTTGAGGTGTTATGGAAGACCAGGATGCTTCAATAGCGGTCTTCAGCTTTTCTGCATTGTTCGGTTTCATGTCTCTCATCTTTCTCTTGGCAATGCCCCATAGATTCTCTATGGGGTTCAGGTCAGGCGAGTTTGCTGGCCAATCAAACGCAGTAAGCCTACGGTCATTGAACCAGGTTTTGGTGCTTTTGGCAGTGTGGGCAGGTGCCAAGTCCTGCTGGAAAATGAAGTCAGCATCCCCATAGAGCTCATCTGCGGAAGGAAGCATAAAGTGCTACAAAATCTCCTAGTAGACGGCTGCATTGACCCTGGACTTAATGAAGCACAGTGGACCAACACCAGCAGATGACATGGCTCCCCAAATCAACACAGACTGTGGAAACTTCACACTGGACTTCAAGCATCTTGCAGTGTGTGCCTCTCCACTCTTCCTCCATACTCTGGGTCCTTGGTTTCCAAATGAGATGCAAAATTTGCTCTCATCAGAAAAGAGGACTTTGGACCACTGAGCAACAGACCAGGTCTGTTTTTCTTTAGCCCAGGTAAGACGCTACTGACGTTGTTTATTGTTCAGGAGTGGCTTGACAAGAGGAATATGACATTTGAAGCCCATGTCCTGGATCTGTCTGTGTGTGGTGGCTCTTGTGAAAGTCCCCAACACTTTTGAATGGCCTTTTCCTGACAATCCTCTCCAGGCTGCGGTCATCCCTGCTGCTTGTGCACCTTTTTCTTCCACACTTTTCCCTTCCACATAACTTCTAATAATGTGCTTTGATACAACACTTTGGGAACATCCAACTTCTTTTGCAATTACCTTTTGAGGCTTTCCCTCGTATGGAGGGTGTCAATGATGGTTTTCTGCACAACTGTCAGGTCAGCAGTCTTTCCCATGATTGTGATTCCTACTGAACCAGACTGAGAGACCATTTAAAGGCTCAGGAACCCTTTGCAGGTGTTATGGCTTAATTAGCTGATTAGAGTGGAACACTTTGAGCCTAGAATATTGCACCTTTTTACAATATTCTAATTTTCTGAGATTGTGGATTTGGGATTTTCATGAGCTGTAAGCCATAATCATCACAATTATGACAAATCATGGCTTGAACTATCTTGCGTTGCATGTAATGAGTCTATCTCATATATTAGTTTCACCTTTTAAGTTGCATTAGTGAAATAAATTAACTTTTGCACGATATTCTAATTTTTAGAGTTTCACCTGTATATATACTATATATATATATATATATATATATATATATATATATATATATATATATATATATATATATATATATATATATATATATATATATATATATATATATATATATATATATATATATATATATATACATACATACATACACACACACTCACTGTATATAATCGATACACTTTGGTTAATGAAAGCAAATTAAATCCAAAGAAGGGCTGAATGGTTGCCTTTGGGTCTGAGAATCCTCCTCTGTCACAGAGTCTCACCCATTTAATGTGCAACTGTCCTGTTTTTTTTACTTTTTTACTTACTGTCCAATATGAGTAGCTAATTACTACTACTTTTTTGCTCCCCAGCTTACAGCCATTTGTTTATCCGGTTCCTATTATGATCAGCTATTGCCTTTGCAAAATCCAAGGATATCACATGGGTTGATTCACCTTTATCAATGTTCCTACTCACTTCCTCATACAAAGGAATATGATTACCTTGGCAAGATCCGTTTCTTATAAACTCATATTAATTGTTAACTACAGTCTTGCTTTTATAAATATGCTTTTTGGATATAATCATTTCCAATACCTTCTAGTATCTTTCCTACATTGATGTCAGATTTACTATCTATAGATTCCTAGTTAAACTTAGGCTTCCTTTTTAAATGGCAGCATCATATCAAATGTTTGCCATCCTTGTGGTACTTGAGGAGATTGAGTTGTTAGAAAATAGTAATATAGGTTTGGCTATTACAGAACAAAGATATCTTAGAACCCTTGTAAATATTCCATCTGGAGGTTGAGTATTATGTGCATTAATATTATCCAGTGACTCCCTGTTATTATTTGGGGCTCCATTAAACATAATCCGCATGGACAAGAACCTGTCTGCCAAGCATTGTGGCACAAAGAAATACCTATGAATTTGCTCCTTGTGCTCTTGTGCAACCAACTGCACAAGAGCAGAGTTTATCAATCGTAATTGTTGGATCTGATCAAGATGATGCAAGTAGCAGCAGTCTTAACATGACTGCTTCTAAACTAGGGTTGCAGTGTTGCTTGGGATAGTCTCCATCCATGAGGCTCCAAAGCTGCATCTAAAACTTGATCAATAGAGCCCTCAGAGTCAACCAAGTTATAAGGAAGGGCTTAGAAGTTCCATTGTGCTGCAATGACTCTCGTTTTGGTTCTCTTGTGTTTATCAAAGAAAAAAATTATTTAGCACCAATCCCTCTCCTGGTCGCTACTGATCACATTTCAGTGCCTCAATATTTTGCCTTTTAGACTTTACAGACTTATATGACATAAATGCTCACTCTGACTTTAACCATCTCACTAGCTACTACATATGGAACACTACACACTCTTTTACTCCCTTACAACAGAGGAATAGATAAGTAATAACAATTGTTCTCAGTGTATTGCAAATGAAACATTTCCGAGTACTACCTCCACACCAATATAATGCCCCTGCAGATACCTAATCCTATATCCCAGACAACAGTAATGATTCACATACACTGTTTATACCTGTAGCTAATGCCCTTATTTAGCATAGGTACAAACACAAGGAAACATACTGAACAAGCAATACAAGCCACCATAATCCCTGACATACACCTTTATACCAATTGCAAAAGCCTCTCCCTACTATAAAGAAAAATCACAGAGTACTATTCCCAAAGATATACACTGACCCTGCATGAACCTCTCAGCACAGATCTCCAAACCTTTTTTTAAAGCTGTGTAGGAATATAAATGTGTTGCAGTATTGCATTATATATATTATTATTTTTTTATAGTTTGAAGTAATCAAAAAGTACTGAAAGCAAAAATTAAAGCATAAACGTTGATGGTTTATAATATTAAAATGACTTATTAAAGCCATTTTTGATGCAGAGTAGAGATTACCCACCCACCTGAAACCTCACACTCCCTGATCCCTCCCAAACAGCTATCTTACCCCCCTCAATCCCCCCCCCCCCAACACACTGGTCACCTCCATCTAAGGCACTGGTTTTCAAACCTGTCTTCAGGCCTCCCAAACAGTCCAGGTTTTCTGGATAACCTTAGGTGAGAGCAGGTAAATAACCTTATTTATTAATCAGCTGATTCTTTCACCTTTTTTCTAGGTCAGATATCCTCAAAACATGGCCTGTTAGGGAGGCCTGAGGACAGGTATGAAAACCAGTGCCCTAAGGTAAAAGCAGAAAATCTGCCAGTATACAGTTTAGGGATTTTTTTCCCCAACTTTTTTTTTAAATTCTTTATATGAGCTTGTAAATTAAATTTTTGATCCAGAGTAGAGATTATCCTCCCACATGACACCTCCCACTCCCTTATCCTTCCCAAACTTTTTTTATATTCTTTTTTTCTCAAAGTGTAGTGTTCCCTCCTCAACCCTTCCAACTTCCTGATAACCCCTAACAGTGGAGGCTCCTCCAGTTGTGCACATTCGCACGTGAACCACCCAAGGGGGCAAGGAGGAAAAAAATAATTGAGCCAAAAAAAAAAAATTCAGCAAAAAAAAAATTGTTTAATTTTTTTTTTTTTATTAAGTGTGTGTGTGTTATTTTATTATTTATTATAATATTTAGTGCTGTGTAGACTGGGCTCTGTTTTGTTACTGTAGCCTCTTACTGTAGCCTCAGCCTGTAGGACCGGTACCACCATTAATATAGTTGTAGACTCACTGTAGATTGAAGCAGGAGGGAGCTAGGACCAGGCGGATGTAAACTATCTACGGGTTTGCTCTCACTGCGCGAGTGCGTGCACAAGTCACCAGAGTTCCAGACACTGATCGCATGTGCGATCAAGCAAAACCCTATCCTGCACAGTGATCTCTATGCATCACTGTGCAGGCGTGGCTCCTCCCAGCCCGACACCGCTAATAGAGCCCTATTCGCACAGGCTGAAGTGTGCAAGCTGACTTCAGCCTGTGCTCTGGCTCCTCCCACAGTCTGCCTGATGGCTGAGTCTCGCCTCTGATACGCTGTAGTAGCGTCATGTGACCGCTCCCACAAGTCTCCTCCCCCTCAACGGCGTGAACATCTCATTGAGGAGATAGCCGTTGAGCAGAGAGGAGCAGGGGCAGACGAACCACTTATTGCATGTGGAAAGTTTAGAATAAAAAAAGTCACATGAGTATTTTAAAAAAAAAATATTACCATGCATGTCCCTGCATATATATGTGTATGTCTGCCTATATATGTGCAGCATGTGTTGGTGCCTATCTCTGTGCATCTATGTATGTATGTGTGTACCTCTACATGTATGTGTGTGTATCTGTATGTGTATCTCTGTGTGTGTATGTATGTATGTATGTATGTATGTATTTATGTGTGTGTATCTCTGTGTATGTATGTTTGTATATTTCTTTGTATGTATCGATGTGTATCTGTATGTATGTCTGTGTATCTCTGTGTGTGTGTATGTATGTGTGTGTATCTCTAAGTATGTATGTGTGTGTGTATATCTTTGTGTATGTATGTGTGAGTGTATCCCTAAGTATGTGTCTGTGTATGTGTCCCTTTCATCTGCTATCTTGTGTACTAACCTTACACAATCATGCCAGTACATCCCCTAACATCAAAGGTCCTCATAGCACCCAAGGACCCAAAAACCTTAGAAATACAGCTTCTGTCCTCAAGATCTACCTTTAAAAACACTCACCCAAAATAATAAAAAATAGATAAGCTAAATTGGTGAGGGGCTGGGAATGTTAGATATAGTGTGGCAGTGGTGGGTCCTAGGAGATCAGTGGATCCCCTATAGTAGGTATAACAATGATACCTATATAAGTTATATACCAGCACTTATTACAAGCAAAATTTGTTTTGTTTTCTGTGGGCGGGGCTTTCTCAAAGGGGTGGGGTCTTGTGCACCACCATCTTAAAAATTCACCAGCCGCCACTGACCCCTAAACAGCTCTTTAACGCTCCTGCCTCCTATTAGTTGCGGCCTTCTTAGGTACTGACAGCGGTCTGCCAGTACCCAGTTTATATGTTTTTTATTAGTTATTTTATTTACTTATAAAAGTATAATTTTTTCTGCAGTGTAGCGGTGCCCACTACCTCCCCCCACCCCGAGATAATTAGTGTGGGTTTTTGAAAAAAAAAGCCAGAGGCGCTTTCGGAGAAACATACGTTGGATCTATTGGACGCTTGGACTCTGATGTCACTGGGAGGGTTGGGACTCTTTCAGAACACCTGTAAGCTGTCAGCTAAGCGCTAGTTTGTAAAGCATTGTTAGTCTGTTAACAGCATGGTTTGTTCCACATTGTAGTCTATATATACCCAAGTGACTTTGCTATTATAATAAATATTAGCTTTTATATATCTTGGAGTCCTTTGCGGTTATCTGGTCAAGGATTATTCATGGGCTTTCATACAAAGAGCTGAGTTATAGCTCTTGTCTGTGTGAGTAAAATTCCACTCAATTTTCCAACAGGAGTTCTAACAGTACTTCACTATTGTTGTTTTTCTTTCCTCCTTAAGGACATTTCTTCAGAAGACCACTGAAACACATTCTATTTTATTGTGGACGTATTAGACACATTTTGTTCATTTATTTGTTTTGCTTGTTACTGTGTTATTACAGAATGTCACCTTTTATCACAAATGTTATAAGATGAATATATTTATTTCTCAAACTAATTGAAGAAAAACTAATTGTAAATATATAGTCAATGTAGCATTAATAAAATAAATTACATTAATTTCTGTGCATTAACTGAGTTGTTCGCTATTTCACATGTTTGTAATTTGATTCAGGAAAAGTTGTAATTCTATTTATAAGAGTTATCTCTTTTTTACCTCAGTTATATACTTTTTTTTTACTGAAACTAAACAAGTAACTACATATGCTTTTCAGGGTAAACGTGTTTCTAAGCAAAAAACATTGAGTGAAAATAAATATTTATAGAGGCTGATGCATGCAGTACTTTATGGCTAAGAACAAGATAAAGTATCACAGTCATTTTCTACTAAGTGTTATTGACTTATGATTGCATGTAATCAACCCCTTTATTTGTGAGTGTTGAATCATTTTCGTGATAGTTTTGGCTGTGATTACTCTGCAGTTTCCTCCAATATGCATGCATAACTTCACCTCTTAAGACCCCCTAAATTGTACACCACACATCTGCTCTGTTGAACATGAGCCACAGAATTAAATGAAACTCTAGATTAGCAAATTACTATAACTTCAATGTGGATAATTATGATCTCTTGACCCTATGAAACAAGATTCAAGAAGTACCACCTGAGGCTCATATCCATTTGTTTCTTGCCTATAAGATCTATACTATTCAATATGATGCAGAGTATGCATTTCATAAAGTAAACTTGCCTGGTAAACATGGTGACTGTGATGTCACAGAGTTCTCACCACCAATAAACTAGCTGATAGTGTGAGCTTACTGACAGCTGTACATTCTAATTGCTGCCCATTACCAAGTACAATGTCACCAAGAAGCAACTACAGCAACTTGCAGCCATCACTGCACATCTTTTATTGCTTGGTTTATGCACTGTACAGACAGGATAGATCATCCAGAGATCAAATACTATAATAATACAAATAAGTACATGAGCTGTTTAGTAAAAAACTACAACTTTTATTTAGACACATTTTTTCATAAAGTTTCTGAACAACAGTGATTAACAGACATTAATATCTGTCAGATAAATGGTTCCCTCCTGGTATGCACAAAATATTATAGATGATTTTTATTTTTTTTAATAAAAATTGTTTTCATTTTGTTCAAATTATGTGTTTTTAAGAAAATCTATATACTATCATATGCTAGCTATTTAATAGCTACCTAGTTAAAATAAGTACAAAAGTACCTGTAAAATAAACCCTAACCTAAGTTACAATTACACCTAACACTACACTATAATTAAACTAATTACCTAAACTACCTACAATTAATTACAATTAAATAAACTAAATTACGGAAAAAAACACTAAATTACAGAAAAAACAAAAAGAATTACAAGAATTTTAAACTAATTACACCTAATCTAATCCCCCTAATAAAATAAAAAAGCACCCCAAAATAATAAAATTCCCTACCCTATACTAAATTACAAATAGCCCTTAAAAGTAATCAGCTCTTTCACCTATAAAAAAAATACAATAGCCCCCCAACATTAAAACCCACCAACCACACACCCAACCCTACTCTAAAACCCACCCAATCCCCCCTTAAAAAACCTACCCCCTTGATGATCACCTTACCTTGAGCCGTCTTCACCCAGCCGGGCACAAGTGGTCCTCCAGAGGGTCCGAAGTCTTCATCCTATCCGGACAGAAGAGGACATCCAGACCGGCAGAATGCTTCATCCAGGTGGCATCTTCTATCTTCATCCTTCCGGAGCGGAGCAGGTCCATCTTCAAGACATCCGACGTGGAGCATCCTCTTCATCCGACGGCCGACGACTGAATGACTGGTCCTTTAAGTGACATCATCCAATATGGCGTCCCTTGAAGTCTGATTGGCTGATAGAATCCTATCAGCCAATCAGAATTAAGGTAGGAAAAATCCTATTGGCTGATGCAATCAGCCAATAGGATTGAAGTTCAATTCGATTAGCTGATCCAATCAGCCAATAGGATTGAGCTTGCATTCTACTGGCTGTTCCAATCAGCCAATAGAATGCAAGGTCAAACCTACTGGCTGATTGCATCAGCCAATAGGATTTTTTCTACCTTAATTCCGCCAATAGGATTGAAGTTCAATCCGATTGGTTGATCCAATCAGCCAATAGGATTGAGCTTGCATTCTATTGGCTGTTCCAATCAGCCAATAGAATGCGAGGTCAATCCTATTGGCTGATTGCATCAGCCAATAGGTTTTTTCCTACCTTAATTCCGATTGGCTGATAGGATTCAATCAGCCAATCAGAATTCAAGGGATGCCATCCTGGATGACGTCACATAAAGGAACAGTCATTCAGTCGTCGGTCGTCAGATGAAGAGGATGCTCTGCGTCGGATGTCTTGAAGATGGAACCGCTCCGCTCCGGAAGAATGAAGATAGAAGATGCTGCCTGGATGAAGCCTTCTGCTAGTCTGGATGTCCTCCTCTGGCCGGATAGGATGAAGACTTCGGACCCTATGGAGAACCACTTGTGCCCGGCTGGGTGAAGACGACTCAATGTAGGGTGATCTTCAAGGGGGTAGTGTTAGGTTTCTTTAAGGGGGGATTGGGTGGGTTTTAGAGTAGGGTTGGGTGTGTGGGTGGTCAGTTTTAATGTTGGGGGGTATTGTATTTTTTTTAAAGGTGAAAGAGCTGATTACTTTGGGGCAATGCCCCGCAAAAGGCCCTTTTAAGGGCTATTTGTAATTTAGTATAGGGTAGGGAATTTTATTATTTTGGGGGGCTTTTTTATTTTATTAGGGGGATTAGATTAGGTGTAATTAGTTTAAAATTCTTGTAATTCTTTTTTTTCTGTAATTTAGTGTTTGTTTTTTTCGTAATTTAGTTTATTTAATTTAATTGTAATTAATTGTAGGTAGTTTAGGTAATTAGTTTAATCATAGTGTAGTGTTAGGTGTAATTGTAACTTAGGTTAGGTTTTATTTTACAGGTACTTTTGTACTTATTTTAGCTAGGTAGTTATTAAATAGTTAATAACTATTTAATAACTATTATACCTAGTTAAAATAAATACAAAGTTGCCTGTAAAATAAATATAAATCCTAAACTAGCTACAATATAACTATTAGTTATAGCTAGCTAGCTTAGGGTTTATTTTATCTGTAAGTATTTAGTTTTAAATAGGATTAATTTATTTAATTATGGTAAATTTATTTAGTTTAATTTAAATTATATTTAAGTTAGGGGGTGTTAGACTTAGGTTTAGACTTAGGTTTAGGGGTTAATAAATTTAATATAGTAGTGGCGACGTTGGGGTCGGAAGATTAGGGGTTAATAAATGTAGGTAGGTGTCGTGATGTTAGGGATGGAAGATTAGGGGTTAATTAAAATTAACTAGTGTTTGCGAGGCCGGAGTGCGGTTGTTTAGGAGTTAATACATTTATTAAAGTGGCGCCGATGTCCGTCGGCAGATTAGGGGTTAAACATTTTATTTAAGTGTTTCCGATGTGGGGGGGGGCTCGGTTTAGGGGTTAATAGGTAGTTTATGGGTGTTAGTGTACTTTTAGCACTTTAGTTAAGAGCTTTATGTTCCGGCGTTAGCCCATAAAACTCTTAACTACTGACTTTTATATGCGGTAGGGGTCTTGCCAGGAGAGGATCTACCGCTCACTTTTTTAGGCGATCGTAATACCAGCATTAGGAAAATCCCATTAAAAAGATAGGATACGCAATTGACATAAGGGGATTTGCGGTAAGCTAAAATTGCGGAAAAAAGTGAGCGGTAGACCCTTTCCTGCCTGACTCGTAATACCAGTGGGCGTTAAAAAGCAGCGTTGGGACCCCTCAATGCTGCTTTTTAAGGCTAACGCAAGACTCGTAATCTAGCCGTTTGTTTGTAGGATAGCCTTATGCCAGTAATTCCTGAATTCCCCAACAGTGTTTGTATTTACCACCTCAAATGGAAGTCTATTAAGAAAATCATATTAAGAAAATCAACTACCCGTGAAGAAGTGCTTCTGCAAATGGCTCTTAACATGATACCATTCATCGTGAGACCATTATCCCTTGCTCTGGAGTTGCTTCTTTTTTGAAAAATTATTTAATTCTCAACATTATGAAGTCCCTTAGAAAACTTGAAACATTTTATTATATCACTTGTTTCCCTTCTCTCATACAAGCTACACATGTTTAGGACATAGTTTGTAAGCTTTATTTTTTAAACAATGTACATTTTAGTAGTCTTCCTTTGAACAAATGCCAGTCTATTTATGTCCTTCTAGAGATATTCGGGTAGATTTATTAAGCAGTGGATGCTGCTTTCTAAGCCCTAGTTTCAGAGTCGCCTGAAATGGAAGTTAAGAAGCAGTGGTCGTAAGACCGCTGCTCCTTTAATTCTCTGCCACCTTTTAGGCGGCGGACTGAAATCATCCCAATCCGATCGGGATAATTGACACCTCCTGTTAGCGGCTGATTGGCCGCGAGTGTGCAGGGGGCAGCATTGCACAAGCATTTCACAAGAAATGCTTGTGCAATGTTAAATGCCAACAGCGTATGCTGTCTGCATTTAGCGAGGTCGAGTAGCCATGATTTTCTACAGCAATAATGTCCGCTCAACCTTTAATAAATATACCCCATGGTCTCCAGAACTTCACACAATACTCAAAATAAAGGTCTAACTAGTGATCTGTAATGTGGCAACCTTACTATTTCTGCGTGCAAACACTTAACTCTACAACCAAGCATTCTACTGGCCTTGCTTGCTGCAATTCTGTAGTGTTTACCAAGTTTAAAATAATCTGAAATAATAATTCCCAAATTCTGCTCCTCTTCTGTGAGTCAGGAAGTTACATTTAGTCTGTAATTACACTTTGGATTTTTCTTCTCAAAATGTATAATGGGCACTTTGTGATGCTGAATTTTAGATTCTAGTCATTTGCCCTGGTTTGAATGGTAGTGCTGAAGCTTAAAAATGAAGTGCTGGACCTTCAGTGTTTTTTTTCTTTTTCAAATCTATTTTATTTTTTTTTACTTATTTTTGTTTGAAGCAAATATCAGTTTTAGTGATTGCACGTCCCATGATGTTATTTCCTGTGATATCACATCTGCATTACAAAGTATGCTAATTAAAGTGTAAAATTTTTTATTTGATTTTTTGTAAAGCAGGAAACCTAAATATCACACATATGTCCAGCAAACACCATTAAACCAGCAAAGGAAAATCTTCACCTGCCATGGAAAAAAAATGTTTAATCTTTTCAGTCACACAGCACCTATCCAGTGTTAAAAAGGGGCTAGGTATGCTCTATCCCAGCCGTATTCTTTGATTGTATAGATTTTTCTTTAATATTAAATATAGTGAAGAAAAAATCCACTTTCATAAAATATAAAATAATGGCAGATTGTTTCTCTTTACTATTGAAAATAGTTTTTGTATCAATACATTAAAAAATATTTTTCATATCGTTTTTACATTTAAAGGTTGATAACCTATAATCAAAATAAACTATGTGTATTGTCATTTTGTTTTAATAATATTTTTTAGCTAATGGAACAAATGAATAATTGTAGAGATGTAATAGCACAACTAAGAGCATAAAATAATATATCCTATTATATTGTTTTTCTAAAGGGTTAACATCTTTTTAAATTTTACTAAGTGCATTTATCACTGCTAAGCAAAACATGAATTATGTATACAGAAATAATCATGGGATGATCTACGATAAAATACTTTAGATCAATTCTAAGTACAGATTTTCACAGGTGCAACTGTAATGAAAAAAAAAACAACAAATTGCATACTACAGAATTTAATGTAGAGTCTGCCAAGAAACCAAATAAAATTAATCATTACATTTTCAAAAATATATACAAGGCTATTATAACAACATATGGCTGAATGAGTACTTCTATAATTTAGCATTGAATCATATTACCTCTCTGAAAGCATCTATAAAACCATAGTAATATTCTGAAGCAGCAAAAAAAATCATACTGCATCAACAAAATATAAAATAACTTATTTTCCTTCAAACTATTAGTATTTAAGGGTCTTTGAATATGAACCATAATAAAATAAAGGAAAAAATGCAATAATGAAAATCATATCATAAAAGGCTTCATTGAAGAAAGAAGCAACAGCTAATCACTGCTGGAATAAGCCTTAAGGTAGTAACCTATAGATGTGTGTGTGTCCCTTGGGTGGGGGTGTAGACTAAGGGGGGTTTAATGGTTGCTGGCTGTAATGCATGGATGTTTCAGGTAGGAGTTCATGGTACGAATATGAAGCTGGGAGAGTTTATGATGGGTGTGATTCATTATAGATGGGGTTTATGGTTTATGCAAGGGTAATTAGGATTTATGTGCATTATTATTACTTATAAAGTCTTAACATTTCATAAAGAGCAATGCAGGAAATTCCTTACACATGTGGAGATATAACATTATTTAAAATGCCATAATATTTGAAAAACGACATTGCTCTGTTAGTGTTGTGCAGGTCCATAATGGAACTTTTACTGTGTGTTTAACCCCTTTGTGGGAGTTAAAAATACAGTAGCACAGGGTCATTAGTCTTAAAATGACATCCTCTAACAAACTAGATATTTTGACTATTATTGCCCTTTATAACGAAGGAGGGGAGTACCAGTCACTTTTTAACCCAGAATGCTCTAGGTTTAATTGCTGGTAATCTTACAAGCTTTAAGAGAAAAATGAGAGATTAAAGTGAGAGATGCCAAACAACCTGTAATGTATAATAAATACTGCAGTGCTTCATATTAACACCAGGCTAGTGCATGTTGTGCTAACAGTTAACAGTAAATCACAGAAGCTGTGTGTTCAAATGTTTGTTGCTGGATCCTAGCTCACTATAGGCTGGATTGTGCGTGTCGGAAATAGATCGCGTATTACGAGTTGAAAGTAAATAGATATATAGTTATAGATATGTATTTTACATGAACAGTGTATCAGATATATATATATATAATTATATATTTAATAATAAAAAGCACATTATTTTCTATGTGAAGAACATAGGAATATAAAATATGCATTTTGTGCATCGGATTTTGGGATTTAGATTTTAACGCAGTCGGGTTAGCACATATAAAAACTTAGTCATTTTAAGGTGCGTTATTTAAATATTACATATAAAATATTACAAAAAGATGGGGCGGAGCTTAGCCACGCAGGCGGATGGCTGTGTTCTAAGAGAACTCCAAAACCCTAAGACACTACAATAGATATTTATGGCATTTCCCTAACCTAATTTGCCCATCCTCTATTGGGTAACTTTAGCAAACTTGATACTCGTCGAGAAACAGCTAAGAGGAGACTGCCTTGCTTATAGCCGCTGAGAGATCTGGGACGCAAAGAGATGGAGATAAAGGTCTCCTGATTCAGGAGGGACCCCCTTAGTTGTGCAAATCACACCATGGAAGAAACTTACACCCCGCCCTGGTTATCACTACGGCCATGAGGAGACACGTTGGCAGGCTACTGTTAAGGTAAAGAGACTTTGCATATAAAATGACACAGACTACCTCCACGTGGCCTGATTATTACCCCACACTTCTTAAACTAGTTTCATCGGCCATTGGTAGCTGGCTTCACTTGTTGCCGATACTTAATCGGAATAGACCTGAGGGACTGCCCTGCCTTGCGACCCAGATCTAGGGGTGTAAAACAACAGACAACTTTTGTAAAACTGCAGAACGGAGTGAACTTTGCTTTTTCTTTTTCCACTCTCTTGCATAGAGCGCCGGAGATTGCTTGCTTATAAGGGTTTTTTTTTCGCACAGCAGATAAGGAGTACAAGCTCTCTTGAAAGGGGGAAACGATCTAATATACATAATAAACCGCCTACAAAATCACTTATAAAAAGGGTGGCACAGGCTGACAGCAGGGTACAATAAAAATTCTACCTTAGCACACTACTAAAGATCCCTGTGACCGAAAATTTGAGTGAGAGCGTTATACTTGAAAAAAAAAGCATAAGGCCTATTGGTACATCTGATAGAACAACCGCATTAAGGTGGCTGAGGTGGTGGAGTGTCCCCTATAGGACTGGAACATGATCAGTGGAATTGCCTACTAACAGAGCCTTAAAGACATCTGTGCTTATCAGAGTATTATAGCATATGAAGAAACTACTCAAATAAAAAATTTAGATACACACTGCTACCTAACGATAGAAGGGGTTGCTGAGGGATGCCATGTAAAAGGCAGTCTAAGGCTGACAAAAATATGCCAGTGCGCACGCTTAATAAATACTTGAAACAAGTGGAGCACCCCAACATCTCCTCACCCGACAAAATGGACAACAGCCAACAAGCACCACTGGCGCCACAGCAGGTTACTGACATACATGTCCAACATCTCATTACCAAAGAAGACTTACAGCACCTATCCTCAAAGGAGGACATCAGAAACACAGAAAAGGAAATGCGGGACCTCTTTAATGATCTTAGACAAGACATTAATACACTAGATACTAGAGTGACCCAGGCTGAAATAACACAAGCAAAAAATTCACCATCAATCCTGCAGGTGAATACAGAGTTCCAGCAACAGTCGGACACAATACAACTACTGTCTGATAAGTTAGAGGACCTTGACAACAGAGGTCGTCAAAACAACTTAAGAATCAGGGGTGTCTTAGAGTCCATCCACCCCCCAGCAATAGAAGGTTATCTACAGAGCCTGTTTCGCACATTAAAGGGAACTCCGTCTTCCCCAGAAATAGCACTGGAACAAGCCCATAGGGCACTCAGAGCAAGACCACCCCAAAAAGCGCCCCCTAGAGATATTATTGTCCACTTTTTAAGCTTTAAGGACAAAGAAGAAATCCGCAAATGGGCATGTACCAAGCATCCGGTGCAGCATGTGGGAGAGGACATACAAATTATTTCGAATTTATCCCCGACCACCCTGCAAAAGAGAAGGGAAATGGCACACATCATGACGAAATTGAGAGCACATAAGGTCCAATGCCGGTGGGGCTTCCCAGTGTCACTGGTGGCCATATGCAACAACAAGACCGCAGTATATAGACCAGGATCAGATGTACAAGCTTTTTACACAAGTCTCTCTATTGACAAAAATCTGCAGCAGCAGGAAAGTATCACTGAATCCATCTGCAACTTAAAGGTGACTGTTAGTGTAATAAACACTTTAAGACAACTGCAAAAATCCATGTTTCTTGGACTTAACAATCCTGTATCCTTTTATTCTAATGGATAACTCGGCTGAGGCTGATATCCAAGCAAGGTTCTGTACATTATGTTGTTTTCAGATATGGCTTGTTATACACATGCTTCAGGGTCTTGTTGTGGGTTTGCTGTATAGGGGGATTAATATGACTACTCACACAGATCAATCACAAAGCATAACCCATAAGTGTACTCTCTCCCTTGGGGGTTACTTGCACACAAACGCAAGACACTTTGTGAATTTAGCTTCTAAATAGACACTACATATCTCTCAGCAGTACGGCAGATACATGTATATAAGCCCCATCCACGTTGCTGACACTAATTTGGTAAAAATAAATGTTTATTATAGGATTTTCAGCTTAGTGATTCTTCAATAATTGCGCAGCTTTATGATTGTTGTCCACATTGTTCTGATGTGTGTTAATGAAGTTGCTTTTATGGGTTACCGGGGTTTGAGGAAACTACTGTAATCTGAAGCGATAGGAGAGAATTCTCACTAAAAACACAAATTGCACTGACTGCGATATACTAAGTAGCCAGGGATTGGAAGGATACTCTTATGTTTTGGCCTAAACTGCTAGGTGTCACCTGGTTAGACTATAAGACCTGTTAGTGATATGAATGTGGGTGCTTTGTTATTGTGAAATGAGCGAGCATGTATTTATACACCTTAGTACAGTTCTCCCCTACCCTCCCAGAAACCTTCCCCCATGCCAACTTTGAATCACCTCTTTAGACTGTGATTTCATAGTCTCTGGAAGCTATATGATATATTAAAATTGTACTAGTCTAGGGGTTACTACCCCTACTGAATTTTTTAGTTAATAGAAGTTAATGAGTTCAGCAGTTTGAGCTTTTTGTGTACGAAGAGTATTAACCTATTCGTATTTTTTCTGACAATTTTTTTTTCATTGTGTGCCGGGTTCTTTGCCTAAATAACCCATAACCTTCCCTGTGCCTATTCCATTTCTTCTACTTTAAATCTTACCTTGCCCTCACTTACCCCTTAGTCTCTTAATCTCAGAGTTTTCTAAACCCCCCCCCTTTTTTTCTGTGTTTCCTCCCACACAGAATGAATCATCAAACTAGCAAATTTGGCTCCCATGGCCTCACCTTCACTACTGTTAATGCAAAAGGATTGAATGATCCAGGTACAAGGTCTATAGCCTTCAGGGAACTTAATAACCTACACAGCCATGTGCTTTTCTTTCAAGAGGTGCACTTTCGTAGAGGTAAGGAGCCAAAGTGGCATAATACGCAATATCCAACAGCCTTCTTTGCCTCTGGCACCTCCAAGAGATGTGGAGTCGGATACTAATCCATCACTCTGTCCCTTTAAAAATCACGCATGTAGAGAAAGACCCTGAAGGAAGGTTCCTAATTCTGATAGGCATGCTTTATGAGCACCCACTAACATTAGCCACATTGTATAGCCCAAACACTGACCAGCATAAGTTCATGAAAAAAGTTTCGAAGTTACTTTTGGACTTTGCGAAGGGCCCAGTGTTTCACTCAGGGGATCTCAACCTGCCAATGGATGCACGAGTTGACACATCCAAGGGCTCAAACAGCATCCCTGTTAAAACAATCAAATCAGTTAAAACAATTATCTCAAATCTTTTACTACACGACGTGTGGAGATCACTCCATCCATCAGGCAAAGATTTCACCTATTACTCACCCTCACACAATAAATACTCTCAAATAGACTATTTTCTTACTGACTCAACAGGACTTGACATGATTACTAAATGCACTATAGGCCTTATCACATGGTCGGACCATGCACCCCTCACTTGCAACATTCAATGGCCAGACTTGCCCCCCATGACGTATATATGGAGATTAGATGACACTCTACTGGACAATCCCGGAATAAAAGTAGAAATTAAAAAATCATTGACAGATTACACACAATGACCCCTCACAAACTTCACTTATGAATTTTTGAGAGGCTCATAAATGTGTCATGCGTGGAGAGTTTCTTAAACATAAGGCGAGCGCTAGAAATTCTCTAGAGAGCGCTAAAAAAGAACTCAACAAACATCAATTGGAGGCTTTTCAGCGCAAAACACTATCCTTAAAGCAACAATACTATGAGGGGGCAACAAACCAGGGAAATTATTAGCTAGATCCATACGCAGAAAGCAACTTAAATCACATATACATTTTATACAAGAAACGGATGGTACAATATTGAAAGGTAGTAAACAAATTGCAAGCTCTTTTCACTCATATTAAAATGAGCTCTAAAAATAACACAAACAAATGGAATAAAACATCAAAATGATAACATAACTGATAGGCATTGCGCGATAGATCAATACCTGGCCTCAATAGGTCTTCCACAACTTGAAAGTGATAGAAAAAATAGCCTTGATGCACCCATATCTATAGAAGAACTAGTCCAAGCTATAAAGGACTTTCCTGGTGGAAAGAGCCCTGGACCAGATGGGTTTACTCCTAAGTATTATAAAGTATTTATTAAAACTTTAGGCCCCTTGATGCTCCAACTCTTTAATAATTTAGTAGATAGCCCGTTACTAGCTAGTACAATGCTAAAGGCACATATTGCAGTTATTCCCAAACAGGGCAAACCCCCCACTTCCCCGGCTAATTTTTTGCCTATCTCACTGTTGAATACGGATGCAAAGGTCTTAGCTGAAGTCTTAGCAATACGTCTTAATAAATATCTTCCAAATTTAATCTCGTCGGACTAGGTAGGTTTTGTACCTGGTAGAGAGACGTGGGACAATACCAATAAGGTGATCTAGTTAATCAACTATGCACAAGTTGAAGGTGTGCCTTTGGCACTCTTCTCGACGGACGTGGAGAAGGCCTTCGACCGCCTCGATTGGCTTTTTCTGTGTCGGGTCATGAAGGCGATGAACTTTGGTGAATCCTTCATTAACATGACCTTAGCACTATATTCTACTCCAAATGCTCGGGTGAGGGTAAATGGTACATTAAACAAACAACACCAATATCGCTGTCCCAGTAAGGAAAAAGGTAGGGAGAGATTCCAATAGTTAAAAGTTCAATTTATTGAGACATAAAAACAGCAGCACAGCATACAAACACAATCCACAGCTGACGCGTTTCCTGCCTCCCGGGCAGTTCATCAGAGTTAAGGAAACAAATGTTACTAACAGCTGTTAAATTGGAAAGGGAGTGGTGATCATGTCCAATCACAATCTGATATAGCAAAAACACTCGTAATTTAATTAATTTGCACCCAAAAAAAATATATCCAAATATAAAGTAACAAAATTTACACTACAGCTTAAAATAGAACATTTTCTAAAATGAATGTTACAAGTATAACAAAATTTCATGCAAACCTTGTATGCAATACCCTTAAAGGCTCTGTTTTGAAATGGCTTCTGCGTAACATGTAGCTTACTAATATATATACAAGATAAATGCAATCAATTTATAGTAAGAAAATGCAAAGATAGCCATAACCACAACAAGCCCATCAAGTGGTATTAAATGTTATAAATCATGTGAATGAAAACTTGTAAATGAAACCTTTAGTGAAAGCTTGAATTTCTATGTATAATCTAAGCATATCAACACATGCTATAACTAAGACAACCCAATATGTATGCATCTCCTAAAGATGTATGGTTTTAGGGCAGTTAATCCATGGCATACATAATTTACTCTACTATGAATAGAAGTGAAGAGAATAAAAATTATTTCCTATCTATAATTTAACATCGCTAATTTTATTGATCCCTAATGGGCAACCAGTTTTTAGGGTGTAGATCCAAAAGATCTCCTTTCTACTGAGTGCCTGATATCTGCCACCTCCTCTAGCCCCTAGTGACACCTGCTCAATGCCTTGAAATTTAAAGTGATCAAATTTATTGTCATGTTCAAAAAAGTGTTTAGCAACAGGCGTCTTTGGTACATCTGCTTCCAAAGACAATAAGTGTTCTCTAATCCTATCTTTGAGACACCTAGAGGTAAGACCTACATATTGAAATTTGCAAAACATACATGTGATAAGATAAACAATGTATGAGAAATTGCAATTAATGTGATCTTTAATATTATAAGTATATCCAGTACTAATAGAAGTGAAGCTATCACCTATTAAGGCAAACTTTAGTGAAAGCTTGAATTTCTATGTATAATCTAAGCATATCAACACATGCTATAACTAAGACAACCCAATATATATGCATCTCCTAAAGATGTATGGTTTTAGGGCAGTTAATCCATGGCATACATAATTTACTCTACTATGAATAGAATTGAAAATAATAAAAATGATTTCCTATCTATGTATAATTTGACATCGCTAATTTTATTGATCCCTAATGGGCAACCAGTTTTTAGGGTGTAGATCCAAAATATCTCCTTTCTACTGAGTGCCTGATATTGGTCACCTCATCTAGCCCCTAGTGACACCTGATCAATGGCTTGAAATTTAAAGTGATCAAAGTGTTTAGCAACAGGCGTCTTTGGTACATCTGCTTCCAAAGACAATAAGTGTTTTCTAATCCTATCTTTGAGACACCTAGAGGTAAGACCTACATATTGAAATTTGCAAAACATACATCTGATAAGATAAACAAAGCTATCACCTATTAAGGCATAATCGCAACACTTGCAATGTCTACCACCACACTTGTAAAAACCACTATTCCTAGTCAGCCAGTTACCATTGTTACTGTTATGCTCTAATTCCCCTAAATTATAACCTCTCTCAGCAAGACGTAATGTAAGATCATTGGCATGTTTCCAATAATCACTCAAGTTGGTACAATTACGCCTAATATATTGACCTTTTGGTATACCCCTCTTCAGGTGTTTTGGATGAGATGAATCTGCTCTTAGTATGGTGTTGCCAGTGACTTCTTTCCTATAGACTTCTGTTATTATATTCTGTTCAGTATGACAAATCAATACATCTAAATTAGGTATACAAACTTCTGAAGTACTGTAGGTAAATTTTAAATTATCATCATTTTCATTTAAGTAAGCAATTCATTTATCCAATTCCCCCAGACTATCAATATGTCATCTATATACCTAGTGTATAATTTGATGTCACTCTTGAAATTATTCATATCACCAAAAATTCTTTTAATTTCAAAATCTGCAACATAGAGATTTGCATATGAGGGGGAAAATTCCGCCCCCATTGCAGTACCTCTAAGTTGTATATAGAAATCATCAATGAAAATGAAATAATTCTGATTCAAAAATCAAAAATTAATGGCCTGCAAGATGAATGTGATTAATTCTGAATCATAACCTGAATATCTCTCTAACATTCTCTTTATTGCACTGACTCCTAGGTCATGAGGGATACAGGAATATAGAGAAACTGCATCTATAGTAACAAACCTATATCCATCTTTCCATTGAAAATTCTGTGTGAGTCTGAGTAGATGTTTAGTATCTCTAAGAAAGCCAGGCAAAGACTGTACAATGGGCTGTAACTGTGCATCTACCCACTGCCCCAATTTCTCCCCCAGGGAGCGATTAGCTGAAATTATTGGTCTCCCTGGAGGATTAGTCAGAGATTTATGGACTTTAGGTAAATATTTACACACTGGCACTCTAGGATATTACTAGAAAAGTATAGAGCTTTCTACCTCCAAGTCCAATAGATGTTTTAACTCTTTCTGATATTTAGAGGTGGGGTTGAATGTTAACTTCTTATAGGTATAAGTATCCCCTAATTGCCTAAGAGCCTCTCTAAGGTAATCTGTCTTATTAAGAACCACAATTGAGCCACCTTTATCAGAGTTGACAACTACTATGTCTGAATTATCCTTCAATTTATTCAATGCATGCAATTCTTTATTATTTAGGTTGTTATATTTGTATTTACCCTTATCATTACTCTCATTAACATTTTCAGACAGAGCAATAAGATCTTGTTCTAGGATTGAATGAAACAATTCAATAACATCATTACGTTAATATACTGGATAAAAGGTACTTGTTTTGGATTCACTAGAGTTCCTGGAACATTATTTAGAGGAGAAGAAAATCCCTCGGGGATTGAGGATGAAAACAATTTCCAGCATTTCATAAAGAGTATCCAGAATTTATGGTTACCTGGAATCAATCCCTTACAGAGTGCTCATTGACCCTAATGGAGAAACTTGTCAAATTCAAAAAGGAACAGAGAGATGGTGTGATGGTTGAAATTGATAATCTAGATAAACCACTGGAAATGTTTAAAGAGGATGATAAAATAGTACCTTTCCAAAAACAATTGGATGATACATTGGAGAAACTAAGTACTGAATTGTCTGATAATAAGTTCAAAAAGTATGAAAGAGACTCTAAAGATTATGAATTGGGAGTTGTTTACAGTTGGAATGCTGAGAGAAAAGCTCAGAGGAAGAAACTACATAATAACACAAATAATAAAAATAAAAATAAGAACCAGAGAAAAGTGACATTTTCCAGTTTTGAAAGTACAACATGTATGAATGATACTACTGCAGCTTCATTAACTACCTCGTTTACACCAACTTCAATGACACCTATAAACTCAACACTGATCAGAACATCTGTGGATACTGAGTTGGCAATGGAAGCAAGGCCAAAAAACGGGGCAGCTCATGTGCAATACACAAAAGAGAAAAACAAAGATGTACCAGAGGAAACGCCACTAGCAGAATCTCAAACATCGAGATATCCAAGTCGCAGGACACAATGGAAAAAGAAGATTCCCAAAAGCGGCAAATAATTAATTTAGCCTCCACTAAGTTAGAAAAATGTGAAATATCAGTTCTCTCTAAGGGTTTGGGCTTTTCTCCTACAAGGGACTTTAATCTTTTTGATACTATTTTGGATATCAATAAATGTGTCCGTAAGATTACTCTGACTAAACATTTTAAGAATGTAAATGTGACAGATGTACCCTGTGATTTACATATGGATACACCAGTTCTTAGTGACAATTGTGATTTTGGAGACTTGTGTGATATAGTTTCCTTGTGTGAATTACAGTGTGATAATGTCACTTTGGGTAAGGTTGGTAAGCAACAGTTGATTAGTGAATCCAAAACAAGTAACTTTTATCCAGTACAGGCACGTAATAATGTTATTGAATTGTTTCATTCAATCATAGAATAAGATTTTATTGCTTTGTCTGAAAAAGTTAATGAGAGTAATGATAAGGGTAAATACAAATATAACAACCTAAATAAGAAAGAATTGAATGCATTGAATAAATTGAAGGATAATTCAAACATAGTGGTTGTCAACTCTGATAAAGGTGGCTCAATTGTGGTTCTTAATAAGACAGATTACATTAGAGAGGCTCTTAGGCAATTAGGGGATACTTATACCTATAAGAAGTTAACATTCAACCCCACCTCTAAATATCAGAAAGAGTTAAAACATCTATTGGACTTGGGGGTAGAAAGCTCTATACTTTCTTGTAAAAGCAGTGAATACATTTTTGTTGAATATCCTAGAGTGCCAGTGTTTAAATATTTACCTAAAGTCCATAAATCTCTGCCTAATCCTCCAGGGAGACCAATAATTTCAGCTTTTGGCTCCCTGGGGGAGAAATTGGGGCAGTGGGTAGATGCACAGTTACAGCCCATTGTACAGTCTTTGCCTGACTTTCTTAGAGATACTAAACATCTACTCAGACTCACACAGAATTTTCAATGGAAAGAGGGTTATAGGTTTGTTACTATAGATGCAGTTTCTCTATATTCCTGCATCCCTCATGACCTAGGAGTCAGTGCAATAAAGAGGATGTTAGATAGATATTCAGGTTATGATTCAGAATTAATCACATTCATCTTGCAGGCCATTAATTTCTTTTTGAATTGGAATAATTTCATTTTCAATGGTGAAATTAAAATATTTTTTGGTGATATGAATAATTTCAAGAGTTACATCAAATTATACACTAGGTATATAGATGACATATTGATAGTCTGGGGGGGGGGGGACTGATTGGGAATTGGATAATTTCATCACTTACTGAAATGAAAATGATGATATTTTAAAATTTACCTACAGTACTTCAGAAGTTTGTATACCTTATTTAGATGTATTGATTTGTCATACTGAACAGAATATAATAACAGAAGTCTATAGGAAAGAAGTCACTGGCAACACCATACTAAGAGCAGATTCGCCTGAAGAGGGGTATACCAAAAGGCCAATACATTAGGCTAAGACATAATTGTACCAACTTGAGTGATTATTGGAAATATGCCAATGATCTTACATTACGTCTTGCTGAGAGAGGTTATGATTTAGGGGAATTAGAGCGATTGTCCACATTGGTATCTGGCTTCAATAGAGATATGTTACTTATAGACAAGACTGGTAATAAGAACAGAAACCACAAGAGAAAAGGATCAGAACAGAGTGTTATTAATTTCATCACTAAATACAGCAAACAATTTGGTGAAATTTGTGATATCATCAGTAAAAAGAATGCCCCTATTGGAGAGAGATAAGGATCTGGAAACAGTCTCCACTAATTGTAATTTTATTTCCTGTAGAGCAGATACTATAAGAGATAGGGTAACTAAAAACTTTGGCTCTAGAACAAATACTAAAGTAAGTAACAGTGGTAACTGGCTGACTAGGAAAAGTGTTTTTTACAAGTGTGTTGGTGGACACTGCAAGTGTTGCGATTATGCCTTAATAGGTGATAGCTTCACTTCAATTAGTACTGGATATACTTATAATATTAAAGATCACATTAATTGCAATTTCACATACATTGTTTATCTTATCACATGTATGTTTTGCAAATTTCAATATGTAGGTCTTACCTCTAGGTGTCTCAAAGATAGGATTAGAGAACACTTATTGTCTTTGGAAGCAGATGTACCAAAGACGCCTGTTGCTAAACACTTTTTTGAACATGACAATAAATTTGATCACTTTAAATTTCAAGGCATTGAGCAGGTGTCACTAGGGGCTAGAGGAGGTGACAGATATCAGGCACTCAGTAGAAAGGAGATCTTTTGGATCTACACCCTAAAAACTGGTTGCCCATTAGGGATCAATAAAATTAGCGATGTCAAATTATAGATAGGAAATAATTTTTATTCTCTTCACTTCTATTCATAGTAGAGTAAATTATGTATGCCATGGATTAACTGCCCTAAAACTATACACCTTTAGGAGATGCATATATATTGGGTTGTCTTAGTTATAGCATGTGTTAATACGCTTCGATTATACATAGAATCCTTTCCGGAAAATTCAAGCTTTCACTAAAGTTTTCATTTACAAGTTTTCATTCACATGATTTATAATATTTAATACCACTTGAGGGGCTTGTTGTGGTTATGGCTATCTTTGCATTTGCTTACTATAAATGGATTACATTTATCTTGTATATTTATTAGTTAGCAAAAGCCATTTCAACACAGAGACTTTAAGGGTATTGCATACAAGGTTCACATGAAATTTTGTTATACTTGTAACATTAATTTTAGAAAATGTTCTATTTTAAGCTGAAGTGTAAATTTTGTTACTTTATATTTGGATATATTTTTTGGGTGTGAATTAGTTAAATTACAAGTGTTTTTGCTATATCAGATTGCGACTGGACATGATCACCGCTTCCTTTCCAATTTAACAGCTGTTAGTAACATTTGTTTCCTTAGCTCTGATGAACTGCCCGTGAGGCAGGAAACGTGTCAGCTGTGGCGTGTGTTAGTATGCTGTGCCACTGTTTTAATTTCCATACTCACTAAATTGACCTTTTAACTATTGGAATCTCTCCATACCTTTTTCCTTACTGGGACAGCGATATTGGTGTTATTTGCTTTGTTCTTGATTGAGAGGGTTTTGGAGAACCTCAGCTGACTCAGTAATTCAGAAGCCCATACCGAGGAATATGTTCCGGTGTGAAAGGGAGGCTGCACGCGATTTGTGAAGCAGGTGATACAAACAGCTACACAGAGGTGAGCTATTACTGTGGGAACACAGAGGATACAAACGGAGCTAACTTCTATCGCTCTTAGATCACCACCGGTGTGGTAAGCCTTCCATTTATATATTACTTGGGATGCATATGTGATAGTATTTTACTACATTTACTTGGTGATATCCGCATAAGTGAAGGAAGCCTACATATGGGCACTTTACACTTGTAATATCTCTACAAATCTATTAAGACATTTAAATGTTACATTATCAGATATATTCACTATAACAAATGGGACCAGACAGGGCTGCCCCTTGTCCCCACTGCTTTTTGCCCTATCAATCGAAGCATTAGCACAAAAAGTTAGAGAGAATCCAAACATCACAGGGATGCGGGTGGGGGACATGGAACATAAGCACGCACTTTATGCTGACGATATTCTCTATACCCTCACAAATATCGAAATCTCAATCCCAAAACTTCTGGATGAACTAAACAAGTATGGGGAACACTCTAACTTTCATTTAAATCTGACGAAATCTGAACTACTGAATATAAATGCCCATCCTGAACATATAAGAGTATAAGGTCCCTATAGCTACCTCTAGGTTGAAATATTTGGGTGTATATTTGTCTGCAAACCCCTTAGACCTTTACAAAAATAACTACTTGACTTTATGGAAATAAATAATTAGTGACTTGTCCTCATGGAAAAATAAACCGTTGCCATGGCTGGGGAAAATAGGTCTAGTAAAAATGAACATATTACCGTGCATACTATACATAATGCAAACTGTCCCAATTTCTTTGCCAAAAACTTCTTGCCCCATCTGCAAAGATCTATTGAACAGTTTATATGGACTGGCGTAAAGCCAAGAGTGCCTAGGAAGACGCTGTATCTCCCCCGCGACAGAGGAGGGTTGGGGTTCCCTGACTTAGTGTAATAAACACATTTGTTTGAAAACCCTTTTGAATAATCTTCCTAGAACTAGGCAGTCAGTAAACAATAACTAAAATAGTTAAGGGAAAAATAGGTTTTGTTTCACCTGGATTACCAGTTAATGTTTTAGGTTCCCCAAGGTGAGAGTTAATATTAGCCACTATTGTGGTCATGGATATGTTAAGGCATGAACACATCACAACCTCATGTGGCAATTTGTTTGGTTAAACAATCAAAGGATTCGTATAGGCAACAGTATAAAGATTAGTAACTGCTAAATATGTGTAGATGTTCGTGAGGCAGGATTCATATAAAGTATAGCAGACTTGCATTAACAAAGTTGTGCAGAGTAGAAAGTTTTACTATCAAACCTGGTCCCAAGAAGCTGTGTAACCAGAGAGCTGCAGCAGCGTGTGAGCGGTAGCAAGCTGAAAGACACTGAGAGGCAGAGATGAGCTGCGGGCGGTAGCTGATGACGTATCACGGATACGTCAGTGCAGAATGAGCAGACGACTTCGGAGCGCTCCGGTAGCAGGTAAGTTCCCACAACTTGGCAAGCAAACTAGATAAAGGATGAGGTTGAATCCAAGGTCTGAGAATTAACTGGATGACCAGAGTTTAGCAGAGGCAGGCAGCTTGAGCACTTCTAGCTACGAATGTAACTCAATTAACCAGCAAAGGTAGCTAGGAGGTATGTGCTTAAATAGGCTTAATCAGTAAGAAGGAGGATCTTAACTCCAGCACAGGGAGTTAACCCTTACAGAGCCCCCCACTAAAAGAACCACAGCGAGGTTCAAAGCCTAGGACGATCAGGATTACGTCTATGGAATAAGGATACCAATCTAGGAGCAGATAGATTAGACTCAGGTTCCCAAGAATCATCCTGATGACCAAAACCTTTCCAATGTACGAGGTAAAAGAGTTCTCCACGTCTGGAGCGAGAGTCCAGAATGCTGTGAACTTCGTATTGATCATCAGGTAGGATAGCTTCGGATGAGTCTGGCAGAGTCGTACCGGTAGGAGGGTTATTGCAGAGTTTGACCAAAGAGACGTGGAAGGTAGGGTGGATCTTGTATGAGGAAGGGAGCTGCAAGGTAACCGTGACTGGACTGGGAACTTGTTGGATGCGGAAAGGTCCAATGAATAACTTGCCCAGTTTTTTACATGGATACGGAATCCTCAAATTCTTCGTGGACAACCAAACATACTGTCCAACGACGTAACTCGGGCTAGCTCGATGGCGAAGATCATAGTATCGACGTTGAGATGCTTGAGCCTGTACAATGTTATCCCGTACAACAGAAAGGGTGGTTGCGATATTATCCACTAGATCGTTTACTAGTGGACAGGGAGTCTCCACCCTAGGCATAAGAGAGAATGAAGGATGCAAACCATAATTCAAGTAGAATGGACTGAAACCTGTAGTAGAGCTTTGGTGATTGTTAAAGGCGAATTCGGCGAGAGGTAGGTAAGTAGCCCAAGAATCCTGTTGGTGGGAGCAGTAACAGCGCAGGTACTGCTCCAGCCACTGATTTACCCTTTCCGTCTGCCCATTTGACTGTGGATGGTAAGAGGTGCTGAGTTTGCGTTCAATGTGAAGTGCTTCACAGAGACCCTTCCAGAACTTGGATGTGAATTGGGAACCCCGATCACTTATAAAAGCCTTAGGTATGCCATGCAGACGAATGACATTCTGGATGATTAAGTCACAAGTCTGTTTTGAAGTGGGTATTGATGTGATGGGGACGAAATGTGCCATTTTTGAGAGAACAACCACAACAACAAGAATAACAGAGTAGCCATTCGACATTGGAAGGTCCACAATGAAATCCATCGAAACCACTTCCCAAGATGTTTGGGGTATAGGTAAGGATTGGAGTAGTCCCATTGGGAGTTGTTTAGAATGTTTAGAGGTGGCACAAGTAGTACATTGCTTTAAGAAAACCTTTAAGTCAGAGAGCATGGTAGGCCATTAATAAGATCTCTTAAGCAGTTCAGTAGATTTCTCTTTACCCATGTGTCCAGCTAAAGGAGAGTCATGCACAGACCTGAAAATGTCAGAACGTAGGGTAGGTGGTACATACAGTTTTCCTTCCCTATATAGTAAGCCATCCGGACCACTGGTGAGACCAGGTAGGGGAAGTGATGCATAATTTTTTAAGCCATCACTGAATGCTTGTACCGATTCAGTGAGTAAACCAAGGATGCAGTGTTTAGGAATAATTGTAGAAGGTAGATTCTCTGACAGTATCTTTTGTCCTTGCCTAGAAAGTGCATCAGCCTTACCATTTTTTGTACCAGGTCTATAGGTGATGACATACTGGAATCGGGAGAAATATAGACTCCATCGGAGTTGTCTGGAAGATAAAGTACGGTTAGTTTTTAAGTACTGTAGGTTTTTATGATCGGTGTATATGACTGTGGGATGAGTAGATCCTTCTAATAAATGCCTCCACTGGTCAAAAGAAGACTTGATTGCAAGTAATTCTTTTTCTCCGACTGGATAGTTTAGTTCAGCCGGTTGCATTAATCTAGAATAATATGCTACTGGATGGAGAGGTTCCTTGAATGACTTCCTCTGTGAAAGAACAGCTGCGATAGCAAAGTCTGAAGCATCAACCTCCAGGATGAATTGTTTATCCATATCTGGGTATTGTAGGATGGGAGCAGTGGTAAATTTTGATTTAAGAAGATCAAACACAGATTGTGTCTGTGTGGTCCAATTAAATGGACAATCTAACTTGGTGAGTTCAGTTAAGGGTTTAGTTATAGCTGCAAATCCTGGTATGAACTTTCTGTAAAAGTTAGAAAACCCTAAAAAGCGTTGTACATCCTTTTTAGTGCGAGGAATGGGCCAGTCAAGGATTGCTTGAATTTTGTCATTTTGCATCTTAATGCCTGATGGAGATATCTGATATCCTAAAAAGGATATATCATTAGACTCGAATGTACACTTTTCGAGTTTGGCGTATAAATTGTTATCTCTTAACC
This sequence comes from Bombina bombina, assembly GCF_027579735.1. Classification (NCBI taxonomy): domain Eukaryota; kingdom Metazoa; phylum Chordata; class Amphibia; order Anura; family Bombinatoridae; genus Bombina; species Bombina bombina. The sequence goes on along the minus strand of NC_069500.1, from coordinate 1,236,204,968 downwards.
TAGATAATACCTCCTTTACATGTAGTCTATGTTGCTCAAGATTTTGGGAGAAGATCAATATGTCGTCAAGATAAACAACAATATAAACTTCCAGCACATCCCTAAATAGGTCATTGATAAGGCACTGAAATGTAGCTGGAGCATTACAGAGACCGAATGGCATCACTGTATACTCGAATAACCCGTAACGGGTCCTGAATGCAGTGAGCCATTCGTCTCCAGCCCTCATTCGTATCAGATTGTAGGCACCACAGAGATCTAACTTAGTGAAAACCGTGGCACCTCTTAATCTTTCTATTAACTCTGGAATGAGTGGCAGTGGGTATTTATTTTTCCGAGTACGTTTATTGAGCTCTCTGTAGTCAATGATGGGTCGTAAGGAACCATCCTTGTTTGTTACGAAAAATATACCTGCCCCTGCAGGGGAGGTACTGGGTCTTATGAAACCCTTTTTCAGGTTTTCATCGATGTAATTTTTTAAGTGCTCCAATTCAGGTTTGGAGAGAGGGTATATATGCCCAAAAGGAATGGTAACCCCTGGCAGTAAATCGATTGGGCAGTCATATGCCCTATGGGGTGGTAAAGTTTCTGCGTCTTTTTTATTAAAAACATCAGAGAATTCAGAGTACTGAGGGGGCCGAATGGAATCTGTTGTATGCATAATACTAAAATCAATATTCTCCTTAGAGGCAATTTGACTATCAGGGAATGTTAGACTACAGTCTGGCCAGTTTATATGGGGTTTATGTGTGCATAACCAGTCAATACCAAGTATTATATTGAACATGGGTGAGGAGATCACATCAAAAGAGAGAGCATCTGATACCTGTGGGTTAAAGATTACCTGTAGGGGAATGGTTTGGTGAACAACTGGACCGGATGAGAGTAGAGTGCCATCAATAACCTTAACAGAGACGGGAGTATGCTTATTCACAACTGGAATTTTATTTTTTGTGACAAAATCAAGGTCAACAAAATTCCTACATGCACCAGTATCCACAATTGCTTCAGTGGTGATCTTGTGACGATCCCACTGCAAAATAAGAGGGATAGTTATATAAGTTGTGTTACATGATTTTGTTAGAAGACTAACTGATGAATGCTGTGTCTTACCCTTCTTGTTCTTCAATAGAACAGGACAGTCCTTGACTTCATGGGTAGAACAGGCACAGTACATACATAGATTTAACTGTTTCCTTCTGGACTTTTCTTGAGAGGTCAAAGGCCCTTTGAGGATTCCTATGTCCATAGGTTGAGGTACGTCTCTTGTTTGATAAGAGGTAGTTGGAAGGAAGCTTTTTTTTTCTGCTTAAGTGACCGCAAGGCGTTTTCAGCGGAAACCTGCCTATAAGGATCATCATACAAAGCAGACATTTGTATGAAGAAGGCTGTTAGGGAACCCAAAATGGAGTCCTCAGACTCATAGAAAGTATCCGCCCAAGCCCTAGGCTCCCCCCGGAGGTAGGAAATCACGGTAAGAACCCTAGACCTTTCAGAGGGATAGGTTCTGGGCTTCATCTCAAACATTAACATGCAGGAGTTTTTAAATTCTCTAAATTGAGAGCGATCTCCTGAGAATTGTTCTGGGGGTGAGACTAAAGGCTCAGGGTGAATATCTGTGGTTGCAGGTTTTGGAGCAAGTACTTCCCTTAAACAGATTTTCCACCTGCAATTCGTGAAAGGAATTGGATAAAGTGTCCATCCTATCGGTCAGTGTTTGTATGCTATTGCATATTGTTTCCTGATCCATAATCCTAGTAAAATGAGGGAAATCTATAGGAACAAAAATAAAGTTTTACAACTCTACTTCCTATTATCTTATGGCTGGTTAATTCTGTAATAAACACATTTGTTTGAAACCCCTTTTGAATAATCTTCCTAGAACTAGGCAGTCAGTAAACAATAACTAAAATAGTTAAGGGAAAAATAGGTTTTGTTTCACCTGGATTACCAGTTAATGTTTTAGGTTCCCCAAGGTGAGAGTTAATATTAGCCACTATTGTGGTCATGGATATGTTAAGGCATGAACACATCACAACCTCATGTGGCAATTTGTTTGGTTAAACAATCAAAGGATTCGTATAGGCAACAGTATAAAGATTAGTAACTGCTAAATATGTGTAGATGTTCGTGAGGCAGGATTCATATAAAGTATAGCAGACTTGCATTAACAAAGTTGAGCAGAGTAGAAAGTTTTACTATCAAACCTGGTCCCAAGAAGCTGTGTAACCGGAGAGCTGCAGCAGCATGTGAGCGGTAGCAAGCTGAAAGACACTGAGAGGCAGAGATGAGCTGCGGGCGGTAGCTGATGACGTATCGCGGATACGTCAGTGCAGAATGAGCAGACGACTTCGGAGCGCTCCGGTAGCAGGTAAGTTCCCACAACTTGGCAAGCAAACTGGATAAAGGATGAGGTTGAATCCAAGGTCTGAGAATTAACTGGATGACCAGAGTTTAGCAGAGGCAGGCAGCTTGAGCACTTCTAGCTACGAATGTAACTTAATTAACCAGCAAAGGTAGCTAGGAGGTATGTGCTTAAATAGGCTTAATCAGTAAGAAGGAGGATCTTAACTCCAGCACAGGGAGTTAACCCTTACACTTAGCCACTTACAGATGGGCTATACTCTTACAGAGATTGATTGAATGGTTGCATAACACTACACAAAAACAATGGGTCCGAATAGACAGACAAATCTTTAAATTGCACAATATAGGAGCTCTAGCGTGGATTCCTGCAACAAACACCCTAAATCACTACATAAATAACACATAACCCTAGAAACTCTGTGGGAGTGGGATTGGCTACTACCAGCACTCATATTTCTTCAACTCATTCACCAATGGTCCCGATTATAGAAAACCCCGATATACCATATCACAAACTAGGAACACGTATGAGCACACCTTATAGCCTGAGAGCAGGTATCTTGCATTTTGCGTTGGAGGGGGGTAAGCTGTGCTCACAGCAAAGTATGTTTGAACAGTACGGGGGGATTTTTCCTTCCTGGCTTCGATATTAACAATTATCACATTTCTTGTTGCATCACAAAAACAAAGATAACTTTAATAGGGAACTCACACGTACAATTACCAACATACACTAGGGCCTGGAATAGAGATCTTAACAATACAATTGATGAAGAAGAGTGGCTTAGATCATTTAGACTGGCAAAGCACTCCTCTGTCTCGGCTGCGGTGCAGGAAAAACATCTTAAATTATTGACTAGATGGTACTATACTCCAACAAGACTGCACTAACTCTTTCTATCGGCAAACCCCTCATGTTGGAGAGGATGTGGAGAGCCGGGCACACTTATCCATATTTGGTGGTCTTGCCCTAGACTGACAGATTACTGGTCAGCTGTGCTCGAGGTTTTGTTGGTTAAATTACAGACACTAATCCCAAACACGCCAGAAACAATATTAATGCTACGCCTCCCTAAAACTAAAGATGATTACACTCTGTCCCTTCTCTTGATAATGCTCACAGGAGCCAAGAGACTTATTCCTAAGAAATGGAAATATCAAAACAGGTCCCATCAATTGATGAATGGTACTCCTCAGTAGAGGAATTACTAACCATAGAAAGACTACATTATGATGATGCATGAGATGCATGAGATGATGCTGGCTGTGTGGAAAGCTACTCCGTTATTTTCGTTGGAACATTCTTTGGTTATTTGTTTTGTTAAAACAAAATGAAAATTCCATTTTCATGACGAATGTGCATTCAACTGAAAACAAATGTAAGTGAAAAAGATTGGAATGTGATATATGCACAGCACATATACAGTCTAACACAAAAATACTTAAATATATATAAAACATAAAAGAGCATTTTTAATCATTATTAATATTTAACAATGCGTTTAACTGTATATGTAGTGTAAATATTTTCCATTCTATTGCTATTCACATAATAGAAAATGTTCTATGCATTTATTTATATATATATATATATATATATATATATATATATATATATATATATATATATATATATATATGATGTTTGGATTTCTGGATTTCCTGGTCTTGGCTTGCTCCTAGTTTTTGTCAATGGACTAATGCTCCAAACTAAAGGAAATGTATCCTCAACATCTTGGTTCCAGTACTATAATAAAAACAGCAAGTCATGTAATATTTCTTGAATTATGTTCTCAAGCTTGAAATTACTTTATTATCACTGGATGTATAAAAAGAGATTTTCTAAAGAATGTTGCTAGCTGCACTTCCTAACAGATGTAAAAGTGTTAGATCTGTCAGGAATAGGAATCTGGTGGGTTTTACAAAGTACACATTAAGTATTAAGAAAATAGGTTGTCACTTTTGATGGTCACCGACATACAATAAGTAAACAAGAATTCTTTTTAAAAAAATCAGCTTGTCCATTTTTCTGTTTCCAGCAAGCCTGAAGGTTCTCGCGGAAACAGATGTATTTGGCCATATTCGGGCCATGATAAATCGGCCCCTTAATGTGTACTTTGTAAAACCCACCAGATTTCTATTCCTGACAGATCTAACACTTAGATTTAATGTTAATTTCTCCTGCTTTGTTTTGCAGTTCAGCTTAGCGCACATTTTATCTGTGACTCTTTTTTTCAAAAGCTTCTTAGGAGGGGGTAAGTGGTTTTGGTTTCTCAAGAGCTTTTTAAGGGGGTTTAAGTGTTTATTGCATTGCTTTGCCATATGCTATAATTGAGAAAGGGGTTTAAGCAGAGAGCTGGTTAAAAGGGGATACCACACAACTTACAAGCGAGAAAAGATCCTTCTGTCTTTTCAAAATGTAGTAAGAATTGTAGTGATAGTAAGTGCGCTAAAAGAAAGCTAAAGGTATCCAAATATTAAAACAAATAATAAGTGTATCCAGTATACATATACAGGAGTTGGTAATTGTGCGAAGTATGATACGTGTATTAGATTTCTACAGTACTTTAAAACAAGTGGGGATGATCTATAAAAAGTGTCCGTGAAAAATGTAGTGGTATGCGGATGTCTTACTTAGGAAAGATGATCTATCAGTAGTGTACTAATAATAAAGGATGAATTCAAAGTATGTGTCAAAAAACAGTGTGATCATATATTTATGTGATATTAGGTGATATATATTATATTGTCAAGCAATGTGAGTTAAGGTTACAAAGAAACAATGTGTTAAACTAGATACAGATTGTGAGGAAAACTTAAATGTATCTAAAAAACTTAAATGTATCTAAAAGTTTTGGAGATAATCACTCTTTGGTTTTCAAACAGAGGTACTTCCCTGCACTTAGTGCTAATTGCACGCAGGAAAAGGAGGATGTTGAGGAATGTTGAAGAAGTAACCCTGGTTAATGAGTAAAGTTGAGAAAATCCTTAGACGTAAGATGTCCTTATTCAAGTAGTATTATGTCAAATAACACAGCCACTCAGATCAACGCGTTTCGCTCGCCAGGGAGCTTTTTCAAGATAGGTGTGACTGGTCAGGTGTATCCTTATAAAGGTGTCAGAAAACCCTCATTGGTGGTTTCTTGATTGATGTATTTAAGGTGGAATAACAAGAATACTGTGTATCTGTGTTTTTTCTGTATATGTCCCAACTCATTTAAGGTGGAATAGTCTCTTTATATTCATTCTCAGCTTAAAGAGGAATATCATTTTTGCTTAGTGTCTGCTTACTTAAAAAGGCTACATTATAAGTGCTACTACAATCAGTTCATAATATTCTAAGATAAGTGATATTCATAAATAATTATAAAAAGAAATCTTTTTAATAACATCAGCATTAAAATATCGCAAAAAATGTTTTAGATGGCTGTCAGACAAATTCAAAGAATATTAATTATTTTATAAAACATCCTATAAAATGTTTGATAAGTTTTATAATTATTTATGAATATCACTTATCTTAGAATATTATGAACTGATTGTAGTAGCACTTATAATGTAACCTTTTTAAGTATTAAGTATTAAGGAATTGAGTTTCCCAGGCACCCATAAAAAGATTGGCGTAGCTAGGTGCAAACCTTGTGCCCATAGCTGTACCCTCTATCTGCAAATAAAATTTGTCATTAAAGGAGAAATAGTTATTGTCAAGTATGTATTTAATGCTTTTTAGAATGAAAGATCTATGTTGATCTGACATGTTTAGATCAGATTTTAAAAACATTTCAACCGCTTTAATTCCCTTGGAGTGGTCAATTACCGTGTATAACGATGTTACATCACACGTTGCTAGGATCATCCCTTCTTCCCATTGTATGGATTTAAGTACATTCAACACTTGTGTGGAGTCTTTAAGGTATGAATTAAGATTTTTAACATGTTTCTGGAGGAAGTTGTCCACATATCTGGACAAGTTCGCTGATAGAGATTCTATCCCAGAAATGATTGGTCTACCTGGAGGGTTGACCAAACATTTGTGGATTTTCGGCAGAAAATAAAAAATGGGAATACGAGGAAATTTAGGTGTCAGAAATTCAAGTTCTTTATCATTTAGAATGCCAGATTTACTGCCCTCCTTCAGTAATTTGTCTAGTATCCTATTGAATTTTTTTGTAGGATCAAAATCTAGTTTTTTATAAGTCTTGGTGTCATTTAGAAGTCTATTTGCCTCTTTAATGTAATTAGTGGTGTCCATCAGGACAATTCCTCCGCCCTTATCGGCAGGTTTAATGGTCACCCCACTGTTTTTTTGGAGGTTCTCAATAATCTCTTTATCTTTCATGCTTAAATTATAATTTTTAAGTTTCTTGGGATTATATTTCTGTATATCCTTACAAACTAGCTTTTCAAAAGTGTCAAGGTAGTTCCCCTTAGCGTGTACAGGATTGAATTTGGATTTTATTTTAAAGTCTGTATGTTGAATACTATCAGAAATTTCATTACTTATTTGCCTTTCCATAGGGTTTTTGAGAAAAAACCTTTTCATAGTGAGATTTCGTACAAATTTTTTAATATGAATATGGGTATTAAACTTGTCTAGTCTCTTAGTTGGTGCAAATGAAAGACCTAAACCAAGGACTCTTTCCTCATCTTCTATCAATTTTATACTGCTTAGATTAAAAATGCCCTGATTTTTGCCCATTATCTCCATCTTTTTGCCTCGTTTAGAGGCTCCTCTTCCTCTCTTTCCTCTAGGTTTCTTTTTCTCCTTAGACTGGACTCGTTTTCTTGTCTTAATATATCTCTTGAGCGGCCCTCTTTGAGACGGCTTCTCTCTAAAAAAACTTGTTCATCATTTTTATATATTTCCTCATTAGGCCTTTGATCTCTAAAGGTTTCAAACCGATTTTGTGTGGGAATTCTCCATTGGTCATCTTGTCTATTTACCCATCTGTTAGTTCTTCTGGGATATTCCCAGAAGTTTTGTCTATTCTGAAAATATCTATCTGAGTTTCATCTAAAAGTGTTATGTTGCTCTGGGATGCAAAATATCTCGCCCCAAGGGTGTTCTCTCTTGCCTACTCCTCCCTCATACAAGCACCTATATACAACAAGTCTTTTTATATCATGCATTGGGAGGGTGCTCTGCATTTTAACGCTTCTGAAGAGGCATGGAGGTCTGCAACCTTATTAACTAAAAGTGCGGTTCATAGTACTACCTATTTTTAACTCTATTTTAAGACCCTGACACAATGGCATTACACCCCCTTACGCTTATTTCAGATCTCCAAAACAAATTCCCCTATGTGTTGGAGGGGATGTGGCAAAGTGGGATCCCCAGCCCATATGTGGTGGGAGTGTCCTAAGATTCAGAGAATCTGGACATGGGCATTCTATTACTGCACCAAACTAGGCTTGGTGGAATCTAATCGGCCAGCTGCAGCACTATTTCATTTATTCTCTGACAAGATACCTCGACACTTAAAGTATCTGTGTATATATATTTTCATGTCTGTTAAGCTAAACATCGCTAAGGCATGGCTCCAATCTAAGGGCCCTAGATGGAGTCAGATTAAGTCTACAATGGCACATATTGAAATCATGGAATGCGCGGTCTTTGCAGTTAACAACAAAATCACGATTCATTGTTTATGTTGGGAAGCCTGGCGACAATGCCTAGAAGGGGAGATTATCATGTGCTAGAAATGCTTTGTGCCTTGTGTATTGGGATTATTGGTGACACCACTCATGGGGGATGGATGCCAGCCGCCGGTGGGTTCTCCTGTAGGGATTCAGAGCTATAGCGACACCTGGAATTAGAGGTGGGGAGTCATCCCCCTCCCTCCCTTTTCCTCTCCCCCCCCTTCCCTTCCCACTCTCCCCCCCTTTTTTTTTTTTTTTCCCCTTCCTTCCCCTCTTTCCTTTTCTTATACTACTTGCTATAAATTTGTTGAGTTGCTTTTTTTTCTCGCTTGATATTAATAAACAACTCGTCAATCTATGTCTATATCATATAATGTTGTTTATTGACTGTTAATGAACCGTTGTGTCAAGTGTTACAAAAGTAAAAAATGTATGAGGTTTGGGACTCTACGCATGACATACTATCGTCTACTTTTATCCTGTCATTAGAAACTATTGTATATTATACTATTAGAGACTTGATATTGATAGCTACTGAGCTCTTACTGTATGATGATGTTTCTCGTTGTTACATAAGTTTCACCTGTATTTGTATTTGTATGTCATTTTATCATAAACCTCAATAAAAACTATTTAAACAAAAAAAAAAAGTGTTATGTTGGAATTCTGAGTAAAAATGATCCCTATTTTGGTATCTGGGAACTCTCGGTCTATCTTAGTGAGTATTGGAATTGGCATTATAGTTTCTATCATAATGGTAATTATCATTATATGTGTTACGATTCCTATTTTCAAAATTCTCATTTCGTTGTGTTTGGGAATAATCTAGTGATCTATTTGTATGATTATTTTCCCTTCTATGTTCATTGGAAATTGGGGGGTTTGTATTTGAATTATCCCCCCTGTGTATTTGTGTATTATCGTTTATGTCTCTTTCCATCTTTCCCAATTTAGTTCTCAAAAGTTCTTTATTGAGATTAGCTAATTTGTCCATTATAACTTTTTGTCTTTCTTTGAATTCATTACTGCTTTTTTTATCCTTTAATTTCTCTTTAATTTCTAAGATGTTATTCTCAATATTTATTAATGTATCGTTCCTCAATCTCTTTAAGATATCTATCAAAGTGTTGGATGCTTTTTTTAAAGTATCAGTCCATTCATTCTGTAGTGTATCTGAGAGGGGAAAGGTACAGTTTTTGTTTAGGCGAAGGCCTCTTGGGATAATATCCTTAGAGGTGTATCTATTCAAAAAGACCAGTTCCATTTTTTGCTTAAGTTCTTTGGTCATATTGTATTCCAAATTTTGCATCAAATCTGATATTTTGTCAGATGTACATATATTGGATATTGGGGTATTTTCATCTTTCATGTCGAGGAAGATTTTATCTCTAAAGTCAAAAATATCTTCCATAATAGGAGTATAAGAAAACCTGCTGCGACTGCTTTAGAAGGAAAAGGAAAATATTAAGAAAGGGGTTTAAGCAGAGCGCTGGTTAAAAGGGGATACCACACAACTTACAAGCGAGAAAAGATCCTTCTGTCTTTTCAAAATGTAGTAAGAATTGTAGTGATAGTAAGTGCGCTAAAAGAAAGCTAAAGGTATCCAAATATTAAAACAAATAATAAGTGTATCCAGTATACATATACAGGAGTTGGTAATTGTGCGAAGTATGATACGTGTATTAGATTTCTACAGTACTTTAAAACAAGTGGGGATGATCTATAAAAAGTGTCCGTGAAAAATGTAGTGGTATGCGGATGTCTTACTTAGGAAAGATGATCTATCAGTAGTGTACTAATAATAAAGGATGAATTCAAAGTATGTGTCAAAAAACAGTGTGATCATATATTTATGTGATATTAGGTGATATATATTATATTGTCAAGCAATGTGAGTTAAGGTTACAAAGAAACAATGTGTTAAACTAGATACAGATTGTGAGGAAAACTTAAATGTATCTAAAAAACTTAAATTTATCTAAAAAATTCCCTTGCAGCCTTATTCATATAATAAAAATATTTTGTTTATTTTTACACAATCGCAATCAGATTGAAACTTAAAACAGAGGGACGTCTCCCCATATATAAAAATAATAAAATCAGATTTTAGGCAAGTTGAAATTTCATACTAGATACTTTATAAGCAACTTAGTAAGCAGACTTTAGCTGGGGAAGTGTGTTTGTAATCCAATGTATTATGCAGAGAGAGACAGTCTCTTATACCATCAGAAAACCATTTTAAAATGTCGTTGCTTCACAGATAGGTTATTACTGACCAAGTTCAAGGTTTAGGCAATATATAGATTTCTTGTAGCACAATACAGTCATTAAACTTTATGGATCTTAAATCTTTAAGATTCTTTCTACTTACTTCACCACTCGTGTGGAACCGATATCCTCTGTTCAGCTCCAAGTTCCCAAAACAAGTCAGTGCGCCGTGTGTATCTCTGTGTCATCGGCAAACTTCAACTGCTGTTACCGTGATAATCGGCTTTCTTGATATTGGAATCACAGGTTGTTTTGGAGATAATCACTCTTTGGTTTTCAAACAGAGGTATTTCCCTGCACTTAGTGCTAATTGCACGCAGGAAAAGGAGGATGTTGAGGAATGTTGAAGAAGTAACCCGGGTTAATGAGTAAAGTTGAGAAAATCCTTAGACGTAAGATGTCCTTATTCAAGTAGTATTATGTCAAATAACACAGCCACTCAGATCAACGCGTTTCGCTCGTCAGGGAGCTTTTTCAAGATAGGTGTGACTGGTCAGGTGTATCCTTATAAAGGTGTCAGAAAACCCTCATTGGTGGTTTCTTGATTGATGTATTTAAGGTGGAATAACAAGAATACTGTGTATATGTGTTTTTTCTGTATATGTCCCAACTCATTTAAGGTGGAATAGTCTCTTTATATTCATTCTCAGCTTAAAGAGGCATATCATTTTTGCTTAGTGTCTGCTTACTTAAAAAGGCTACATTATAAGTGCTACTACAATCAGTTCATAATATTCTAAGATAAGTGATATTCATAAATAATTATAAAACTTATCAAACATTTTATAGGATGTTTTATAAAATAATTAATATTCATAGAATTTGTCTGACAGCCATCTAAAACATTTTTTGCGATATTTTAATGCTGATGTTATTAAAAAGATTTCTTATATATGTATTCGATGGCCATAAAACTTGAAACTTGTAATCTAACGATTTTTATATGGTGCAAACCTTGTGCTCTATAAAAGGTACATAGATGACCTTCTAATAGTCTGGAAGGGTACTGAAACTGAACTTAAGAATATGTTTGATGAAATGAATAATAATACCTGGGGACTAAACTTTAGATATAACTATAGTAAATATTCAGTGGTGTTTTTAGACCTAGAAATAATGAAAGCAGAAAATAAAATTGAAACTAAGACCCATTTCAAAAAGGTTGCAGAAGATTTATCATTTTAAATGGAGGGAAAAAATATAATTCTATTTCGGGTATTGTATAATATGCAGTTTTTGCGATCCACTCTACAGGGAGTGCAGAATTATTAGGCAAATGAGTATTTTGACCACATCATCCTCTTTATGCATGTTGTCTTACTCCAAGCTGTATAGGCTGGAAAGCCTACTACCAATTAAGCATATTAGGTGATGTGCATCTCTGTAATGAGAAGGGGTGTGGTCTAATGACATCAACACCCTATATCAGGTGTGCATAATTATTAGGCAACTTCCTTTCCTTTGACAAAATGGGTCAAAAGAAGGACTTGACAGGCTCAGAAAAGTCAAAAATAGTGAGATATCTTGCAGAGGGATGCAGCACTCTTAAAATTGCAAAGCTTCTGAAGCATGATCATCGAACAATCAAGCGTTTCATTCAAAATAGTCAACAGGGTCGCAAGAAGCGTGTGGAAAAACCAAGGCGCAAAATAACTGCCCATGAACTGAGAAAAGTCAAGCGTGCAGCTGTCAAGATGCCACTTGCCACCAGTTTGGCCATATTTCAGAGCTGCAACATCACTGGAGTGCCCAAAAGCACAAGGTGTGCAATACTCAGAGACATGGCCAAGGTAAGAAAGGCTGAAAGACGACCACCACTGAACAAGACACACAAGCTGAAACGTCAAGACTGGGCCAAGAAATATCTCAAGACTGATTTTTCTAAGGTTTTATGGACTGATGAAATGAGAGTGAGTCTTGATGGGCCAGATGGATGGGCCCGTGGCTGGATTGGTAAAGGGCAGAGAGCTCCAGTCTGACTCAGACGCCAGCAAGGTGGAGGTGGAGTACTGGTTTGGGCTGGTATCATCAAAGATGAGCTTGTGGGGCCTTTTCGGGTTGAGGATGGAGTCAAGCTCAACTCCCAGTCCTACTGCCAGTTTCTGGAAGACACCTTCTTCAAGCAGTGGTACAGGATGAAGTCTGCATCCTTCAAGAAAAACATGATTTTCATGCAGGACAATGCTCCATCACACGCGTCCAAGTACTCCACAGCGTGGCTGGCAAGAAAGGGTATAAAAGAAGAAAATCTAATGACATGGCCTCCTTGTTCACCTGATCTGAACCCCATTGAGAACCTGTGGTCCATCATCAAATGTGAGATTTACAAGGAGGGAAAACAGTAAACCTCTCTGAACAGTGTCTGGGAGGCTGTGGTTGCTGCTGCACGCAATGTTGATGGTGAACAGATCAAAACACTGACAGAATCCATGGATGGCATGCTTTTGAGTGTCCTTGCAAAGAAAGGTGGCTATATTGGTCACTGATTTGTTTTTGTTTTGTTTTTGAATGTCAGAAATGTATATTTGTGAATGTTGAGATGTTATATTGGTTTCACTGGTAAAAATAAATAATTGAAATGGGTATATATTTGTTTTTTGTTAAGTTGCCTAATAATTATGCACAGTAATAGTCACCTGCACACACAGATATCCCCCTAAAATAGCTAAAACTAAAAACAAACTAAAAACTACTTCCAAAAATATTCAGCTTTGATATTAATGAGTTTTTTGGGTTCATTGAGAACATGGTTGTTGTTCAGTAATAAAATTAATCCTCAAAAATACAACTTGCCTAATAATTCTGCACTCCCTGTATCACTATCCTACTCAAAACTACACCGTTATAATATTCTAAGTTCGGGAGTGCCAAGCCCCCGCTTTCCTTCTGTAAAGATAATTTTTTCATTGAAATTCTAGATTTCTTTCCATTCCAAAAAAACTTTTGAATATCTGATTGTAATTTTTTTAAATCTTTTTTAAAAATTGGCATTGGAATACTTTGCATAATATAAAGTATTTTAGGGAAGGTTATCATTTTGTATAAATTTATTCTACCCGCAATGGAGAGAGGTAGCTTAGACCAAAATTTAAGCTCTTCACTAATTTTTTTAAACAGAGGAGTAAAATTCATGCTATACCACTTAATTTTAGTATTAATTTGCCCTTTGATCATCATTAATTCCGACTTACTTGAATTTATTTTATAACCAGAAAACGTGCTGAAATTGTTTATTATTTCCATTATTATAGGAATATTTTTTTCTAGATTACTTACAAACAAAAGCAGATCGTCTGCATATAGGGCGATCTTGCATTCATACTGCTCTATTTTGATTCCCTCTATCTTCTCTCTTAAAACACATGCTAAAGGTTCTATGACAATGTCAAATAACAAGGGTGACAAAGGGCATCCCTGTCTAGTACCTCTCTTTAGGATGATATCACCCGAAATTTGACCATTAACTAATAACGCTGTGTGAGGAAAATTATATAACTTTTCAATCAACTTAATTATCCTTTCATGAAAGCCAAACTGCCTTAAAGAAGTGTATAAATGGTTCCAATCTATAGAATCAAATGCTTTATGAGCATCTAATGCGATAATAGCCGCATCACAGATCCTATCTCGTATCTTCATATTACTTTGCTTTTTAAAGTGATCTAAGACAAGAAAAACTTTTCTAATATTGGATGCAGAATTTCTACCTTTCAAAAAACCTGTTTGGTCTTTATGTATTACATGTTTAAGTACTGTTTGGAATCTCTCCGCTATTATACCAGTTAACAACTTGTAATCTACGTTTAGGAGAGATATAGGTCTATATGAATCCATTTGATCACTTTTTTTATTTGGCTTTAATATTAAGGAGGTCCAAGAGGCTGTAAAATTAGTTGACATTTCATTCCCCTCACAGAAATAAGAGTTAAAATGGGACTTAAGATTAGGTATTATGTGCTCCGATAATATTTTATAATATTCATTTGGCAATAAATCTGGCCCGGGTGACTTATTATTTTTGAGATTTTTTATTGCCTCTTCAATTTCCTTCTCTGTAATTGGTTCTATTATTTTGTTCATCTCGTCCCTATCTACCATTGGAATTTTTAGGTCAGACCAAAATTTTTCTTTATTACCGGGATTTAAATTTTCAGCACTACCTTTTGGTAATATTCTTCTAATGCGTTCATGATCTCCTCTGTTTTAGTCAATATTACCCCTTCTTTATTTAAAGTGGGAATAAAATTATGTCCTCTAGATTTATTAGCTAATTTCGCTAATATTTTTCCAAATTTATTCCCATACCTAAAATACTTTGAGCTGGTTTTAATTTCTTGTTGTGTGGTGTTGTTTAATAACCACATATCTCTTGCTTCTTTGGCCTCTCCATACTTCTTCCAATTAGTTTTGGAAGGTTCACTTATAACTCTATTATATGATAGCGTGAGTCTTCTAGAAATTTCCTTCTCTCTTTTTTTTGTTTTTGTTTTGATCATACATAGATATGCTATGATTTCTCCCCTTAGTACAGTTTTAGAAGCCTCCCAAAAATGTTCAGGTCTGTTAAAATATTCATAATTATTATGTACATAATCTTGCAATTTTGCAACTAAAAATGTTTTGAACTTCACATTCTCCAATAAATATGTTGGAAAACAAAATCTTTTAATTATAGAATTGTACATATTTATCTTCAAATTTAGTGTTATCGGGGCATGATCTGACAGAATTATATCTCTTATTGTAGTATCTGCCTCAATGTCAACCAATTTTTCCGAAATCATAAACATATCTATCCTAGAGAGGGTTTTGTGTGTTTTCGACACACAGGTATACTCTTTACTCACTGGGTTATTTTCCCTCCATATATCTTTAATATTTAGATTATTCATAAGTTTTTTGAGAAGTTTGGATTTGAGATTATCCCTTTTACTCTTTTTAATAATTTCGCCATCTTTAAATCTATCAATTGGTACTTGACAGGCCATATTAAAATCTCCGCCCAATATAAGTGTGCCCTCTGATTCCATCAATATATGTGTCTGGAGATCTGCCCAGAATATGGGGGAATGCTCATTTGGTCCATATACATTACAAATAGTGATAGTCTTCCCCTTAAATTCTATTTTTAAAAGTATATATCTCTCATTTGGATCTAAAAAACAAGTCTTCAGTTTAAAATCTAATTTTTTTTTTATTAAAATAGCTACGCCTCTCTTTCTACTTTTACAGGGAGTTCCTAACATCGTTCCTACCCAATTAGTTTTCAGTTTTTCCAATTCCAATTTCTTTAAATGAGTCTCCTGTAATAATGCTATATCCGTTCCTATTATTTTAAGATGTTGAAGGATTGCTTTCCTTTTTAGTGGTGTGGTTATTCCGCCTACATTCCAGGAGGTAAATTTAATTAAACCTGACATATTTTATATAAGGGAAAGATACCGGGAAATAGGATCTGAGAGGGAGAGAGAAAAAACAAAAAAAAACAAAACAAAAAAAACAAACCCTGAATTCTTAAAATGTTACTAGGTGCATGGATAAGTGGAAATTTCCATAGTAATACGACTTTCACTTTAAACAAATCTGACAGTTAAGTTCTAACTTGTAGCCAGTACACATTAATTTTGCTTTATTTCCTTCATATATAGTTCAGCCTGATTTATATTTTCTAACATTTTAATTCCCTTTGTCTCTTTGTTTTAATATTTGGATACCTTTAGCTTTCTTTTAGCGCACTTACTATCACTACAATTCTTACTACATATGCTATAATTGAGCAGCAGGATTCTGTCCCTAAATTGACCCAAGAAACTGAGTCTCCTGAATGCCTTTCTACCGTTAGTAGGTGTACTTATTGTACGAGAGCTGAAGTGCCTTCTCCAGCTCATTTATGCGGCTCATGTTTAGATTTGTTAATGCATTCAGAGCAATCTAATTCTGTTTTTAATCTGCCGCTCCGACATTGCCGCAACCTAAATAAAATGTATTAACCCCTAACCCACCGCTCCCCCCATTGCCGCAATCTAAATAAACGTATTAACTTTTCAGGGCAATGGGGAGCTTAGGTTTTTTAGTTAGGGCTTTATTTGGGGGGTTGGTTGTGTGGGTGGTGGGTTTTACTGTTGGGGTATTATTTTTATTTTTTTAAAAGGTAAAAGAGCTGATTTCTTTGGGGCAATGCCCCGCAAAAGGCCCTTTTAAGGGCCTTTGGTATTTTAGTTTAGGCTAGGGTTTTTTTTATTTTGGGGGGCTTTTTTATTTTGATAGGGCTATTAAATTAGGTGTAATTAGTTTAAATATCTTGTAATTTGTTTTTTATTTTGTGTAATTTAGTGTTTTGATTTTTTGTAATTTAGGTATTTGTATTTAATTTAGATAATTGTATTTAATTTAGGTAATTTATTTAATTGTAGTGCAGTGTTAGGTGTTAGTGTAACTTAGGTTAGGTTTTATTTTACAGGTAAATTTGTATTTATTTTAGCTAGGTAGTTAGTAAATAGTTAATAACTATTTAGTAACTATTCTACCTAGTTAAAATAAATACAAACTTGCCTGTAAAATAAAAATAAACCCTAAGCTAGATACAATGTAACTATTAGTTATATTGTAGTTATCTTAGGGTTTATTTTATAGGTATTTAGTTTTAAATAAGAATTATTTAGTTATTAATTGTAGTGTTTTTTAGATTTATTTTAATTATATATGTTAGGGTTAGGGTTAGACTTAGGTTTAGGGGTTAATACATTTAGTATAGTGGCGGCGAAGTTGGGGGCAGAAGATTAAGGGTTAATAAATGTAGGTAGGTGGCAGCGATGTTAGGGACAGCAGATTTGGGGTTAATAATATTTAACTAGTGTTTGCAAGGCAGGAGTGCGGCAGTTTAGTGGTTAATATGTTTATTATAGTGGCAGCGATGTCCAGAGCGGCAGATTAGGGGTTAATCGGTATAATGTAGGTGTCGGCAATGTCGGGGTGGCAGATTAGGGGTTAATAAGTGTAAGATTAGAGGTGTTTAGATTTGGGGTTCATGTTAGGGTGTTAGGTGTAAACATAAAATGTGTTTCCCCATAGGAATCAATGGGGCTGCGTTACTGAGCTTTACGCTGCTTTATTGCAGGTGTTAGACTTTTTCTCAGCCGGCTCTCCCCATTGATGTCTATGGGGAAATTGTGCACGAGCATGTACAACCAGCTCACTGCTGACTTAAGCAGCGCTGGCATTTGATTGCGGTATGGAGCTCAATTTTGCTCTACGCTCACTTCTTGACTTTTTACACTGGGTTTATAAAAACCTGTAATACCAGCGCTGTAGTTAAGTGAGCGGTGACAATAACGTGCAAGTTAGTACCGCACCCTTCTTACCGCAAAACTCGTAATGTGGCCGTTTATTAGTAGCCTATAAAAAAAGTATACCATTTAATTTATTTCCAAGAGATTGACACTTCTTAGATATTTTAATTTAATTTGTGAGTAAGCATGAAAATAAAACCCAACTATTAACATGCAGCATTCTCTTGTGGGTAATAAATCCAAGACGTTCATTTAGAAATTGCTCCTCTGAACTAATTCTGATTTTACACCTAAGATAAACAGCTGTCAAAGTAAAATTAAACTTTATAAAAATTGTTTAGGAACCTCGCAATACTGACAAGATTTCTTAAAAAATCTCCCCAGAATAGAGATCATCAGGTCCTATGTCTCCTGGGCTCTCCTCCTCCTAGGCTTAAATAGAATGCATTAATAGAAGATTATATTACTTATCTGAATTTAATGCATTGTCTACAGCCTTTGCAAAATAAAAAAAAAAATCATTCTGCATTAATTCCTCTGCATAGATCAAGAATATTAAGTGATATCAAATTAGACACACTAATGATATGTATGTTTTTTTAGCTGATTGATAATACTAGCCATTAAAGTACTACATATTTAGTAACCAAAGTGTCTCAAAGTCAAAAATGGTTTCTTTGGGCTGCATTTTGTCTTGTTTAGACCAGGTAAACTAGGCATTCATCTGTTTCAAAATCATAGCATCAAAATATAGTGCTTCATTTAAAAGAAGTATTTTAATTAAATCATACATAGTTTAGTGGAATTTTCTATGACTTTTGAAAAAATAAATAAAATATTCATATAAGAGATACAAGAGATGGATGAAAATGATTCCCGATTTGAGAAACTGTCTGCCTGTCTTTGCGGTGAATAGAAAAGATGGGTAGTGGACCAAACAGTGTACCTTACCCTATATTCTATTGCACAAGCAATTGCTTGTGTAGCAACCTGCCCCCTGCTCTCATTTGACCAATCGATTGAGATCAGGGCCTGTCAATTATCTCAAATAAGTGAGTTGGGGTGATTTATTTCTGCAGCCTCAGAGGTGGTGGATAGGTTGCAAAACAGCAGCAGCATGAAAGTCTGAAATGCAAGGGCTTTAAAGCAGCATATGTTGCTTTGTACATTAAGTCTTAGATCTATGCTACAAAGTGGTTAATAGATTAATAAGAAGAAGGAAGCTCCAACAGCAAAAAAATACAGTACCCTAAAGTACAGCTATAAGTAATAAAAGGACAAATAACATCTAAAGTATTAAGGGCTAGATTACGAGTTGAGCGCTATCGTTTTTTGTGAGAACGATATCGTTTTTTTTAGCTTTTGCGCTCTTCTGAAATAGCGCACATATGACAAGTTGACAGTAAATGTGTTTGCCCAAGTGCAATTGTGATTTACGCTCGTCGGGTTAACGTGACGTCAGAGCTGCATAAAGGGTAGTGGAATAAAAAAGAGTTGCATTTAACACATTAAATATACAGGTACACTTTTTTTTAAAAATAAAATTATATTCTATAAAATATTAAAAAATATTAATAATCATTTTGAAAAATTATTATATATACTGTAAAAATATAGATATAATCTATGAAATATTTAGAATTGTTTACAGTATGTATTTAATTATTATTATTTTTTTTAATATTTAATATTTTAATAACCTGCATTAGCAATTACTAATTTGCGCTAACCCAACACCGCGTTAAACCTAAATCACAATGTTAGTTGCACATATTTTCCATTCTTATGTTCTTCAAAAAGAAAATAACGTCATTTTTATTATTAGATATACAGTAAATTTCTATATACAGGTAGTCCCCAGATTACAAACAAGATAGGTTCTGTAGGTTTCTTAAGTTGAATTTGTATGTAAGTTGGAACAAGAACTTTTTTTAGAATAACTCTAGTATATATCTGATACTGTTAATGTAACATAGATATCTATACCTTTATATCTATATGAATAGATATACAGGTATATTTAAATATATATATATATATATATATATATATATATATATATTTACAATAATCTATGAAAGCAGAACACAAGCGCAACCCAGATTCAAGGTAGTAAAAGTATTTTATTAAGCATTCCTCATGCGCGTATATATATGCACTTACTAGAGTTTAGTTTAAAACAGGCATATCTGTATGTCAATAAAAACTCTGCTCAGCTCTGTTACCGCAGCCGTCTAAGGTCCAGTAAAATCCTCTGTCACAGCTGTCTTAAAAGACCAAAAGCAATTGCCTAAACAAGGCTAGATACAGTGTAGTTTCCCACTACGACTGTAAAACACTTCTGACTCGAAGCACGTTTCATCTGCCGACTGAGCAGACTTTCTCAAGAGTAGCAAATGTGTATAACCTGTCATATCATAGACCGGATGTAAATCTAATGCCTATAAAACACACCCATTTACTCATTGGGCAGCGTGTGACGTGTGTGTCGTAACAACCAATCAGCAGCATCATTATGTATTTGCTAAGTACCCATGTGATATGCTTCTGTGCATGATTCTTGTTGCCATTAGACAGCGTTTTCCACAGTGTGTGTTGGGAATACGTGTGATACACAGAATCACAATTTAACCTCTTAATCTTATTGCGGACACCCTGTAAAGTCCTTATTTATCAAAAGACAACATAACATATAATTCTAATTATCACGGCTACGGTAACAGAACTGAGCCAAGTTTTTACTGACATACAGATATGCCTGTTTTAAACTGATTTCTAGTAAGTGCATATATATGCGCATGAGGAATGCTTAATAAAATACTTGTTTAAGTACCTTGAATCTAGGTTGCGCTTGCTTTCTGCTTTTATAGATCTTCACCCACCAGAAGAAACACAGGCGACACGTTTCTATTTCAATCAGCACCTGGGAGATATCTACTTTTCATCTTTCCCTTTTTGGTCACCATCAGGAGGATTTCTAGTGATAAGCAACTACAGAGACTTAAGTTACACACTGTCTCCTGAACAGAGACATCAAGCTGGTGACTATATTAACAAGGGGTCTATTAAGACCGATTGATTATTGTGACATTTTTATTTTTATGTTAATGTTTATATAATAAGTTAATTATCTTTACGCTTACTGTGAGATTCCACAGTCCATATCAGCAGCACTGTAAATTTTCTATAGATATTTACAATAATCATTTACATTTTATGTATGTGAAGAACTTTGGAATGTGAAATATGAATAACTGCTGTCGGGTTAGCATTCGAGTGATAGGTGTTAGTATTTTTTCTCCTGTTAAGTGTAGTCAGTCCACGGGTCATCCATTACTTATGGGATTATATCTCCTCCCTAACAGGAAGTGCAAGAGGATCACCCAAGCAGAGCTCCTATATAGCTCCTCCCCTCTACGTCACACCCAGTCATTCTCTTGCACCTAACTAATAGATAGGACGTGTGAGAGGACTGTGGAGAGTTGGTTCTGGCATTTCTAAGGTCGCATGGGTGGAAGGTGAACGTAGAAAAGAGTTCTCTATTGCCACTCACAAGAGTTCCCTTCTTAGGGACTCTTATAGATTCTGTAGAAATGAAAATTTACCTGACAGAGGACAGGTTATCAAAACTTCTAAATGCTTGCCGTGTCCTTCATTCCATTCAACACCCGTCAGTGGCTCAATGCATGGAGGTAATCGGCTTAATGGTAGCGGCAATGGACATAGTACCTTTTGCATGCCTGCATCTCAGACCGCTGCAATTGTGCATGCTAAGTCAGTGGAATGGGGATTACTCAGATTTGTCCCCTATGCTAAATCTGGATCAAGAGACCAGAGATTCTCTTCTATGGTGGCTTTCTCGGCCACATCTGTCCAGGGGGATGCCCTTCCGCAGGCCAGATTGGATGATTGTAACAACAGACGCCAGCCTTCTAGGTTGGGGCACAGTCTGGAATTCCCTGAAGGCTCAGGGATCATGGACTCAGGAGGAGAGACTCCTTCCAATAAACATTCTGGAATTAAGAGCAGTTTTCAATGCTCTTCTGGCTTGGCCTCAGTTAGCAACTCTGAGGTTCATCAGGTTTCAGTCGGACAACATCACGACTGTGACTTACATCAACCATCAGGGAGGGACAAGGAGTTCCCTAGTGATGATGGAAGTCTCAAAGATAATTCGCTGGGCAGAGTCTCACTCTTGCCACCTGTCAGCGATCCACATCCCAGGCGTGGAGAACTGGGAGGCGGATTTCCTAAGTCGCCAGACTTTTCATCCGGGGGAGTGGGAACTTCATCCGGAGGTGTTTGCCCAACTGCTTCATCATTGGGGCAAACCAGATCTGGATCTCATGGCATCTCGCCAGAACGCCAAGCTTCCTTGTTACGGATCCAGGTCCAGGGACCCGGGAGCGGTACTGATAGATGCTCTGACAGCACCTTGGGTCTTCAACATGGCTTATGTGTTTCCACCCTTCCCGATGCTTCCTCGATTGATTGCCAGGATCAAACAGGAGAGAGCATCGATGATTCTAATAGCGCCTGCGTGGCCACGCAGGACCTGGTATGCAGATCTAGTGGACATGTCGTCCTGTCCACCATGGTCTCTGCTTCTGAGACAGGACCTTCTGATTCAGGGTCCTTTCAAACATCCAAATCTAATTTCTCTGAGGCTGACTGCATGGAGATTGAATGCTTGATTCTATCAAAGTGGGGATTCTCGGAGTCAGTGATTGATACCTTAATACAGGCTAGGAAACCTGTTACCAGGAAAATTTACCATAAAATATGGCGTAAATACTTATATTGGTGCGAATCCAAGAGTTACTCATGGAGTAAGGTTAGGATTCCTAGGATATTGTCTTTTCTACAAGAAGGTTTAGAAAAGGGTTTATCTGCTAGTTCGTTAAAGGGACAGATCTCAGCTCTGTCTATCCTTTTACACAAACGTCTGTCAGAAGTTCCAGACGTTCAGGCTTTTTGTCAGGCTTTGGCTAGGATTAAGCCTGTGTTTAAGACTGTTGCTCCGCCGTGGAGCTTAAACTTAGTTCTTAACGTTCTGCAAGGTGTTCCGTTTGAACCCCTTCATTCCATTGATATCAAGCTGTTATCTTGGAAAGTTCTGTTTTTAATGGCTATTTCCTCGGCTCGAAGAGTCTCTGAGTTATCGGCCTTACATTGTGATTCTCCTTATCTGATTTTTCATTCAGACAAGGTAGTTCTGCGTACTAAACCTGGGTTCTTACCTAAGGTAGTCACTAACAAGAATATCAATCAAGAGATTGTTGTTCCATCATTGTGCCCTAACCCTTCTTCAAAGAAGGAACGACTTCTGCACAATCTGGACGTCGTCCGTGCCCTGAAATTTTATTTGCAGGCAACTAAGGAATTTCGTCAAACTTCTTCCCTGTTTGTCGTTTATTCTGGACAGAGGAGAGGTCAAAAAGCTTCGGCTACCTCTCTCTCTTTTTGGCTTCGTAGCATAATACGTTTAGCCTATGAGACTGCTGGACAGCAGCCTCCTGAAAGGATTACAGCTCATTCTACTAGAGCTGTGGCTTCCACTTGGGCCTTTAAGAATGATGCCTCTGTTGAACAGATTTGCAAGGCTGCAACTTGGTCTTCACTTCACACTTTTTCAAAATTTTACAAATTTGACACTTTTGCTTCTTCGGAGGCTGTTTTTGGGAGAAAGGTTCTACAGGCAGTGGTTCCTTCTGTGTAAAGATCCTGCCTGTCCCTCCCGTCATCCGTGTACTTTTAGCTTTGGTATTGGTATCCCATAAGTAATGGATGACCCGTGGACTGACTACACTTAACAGGAGAAAACATAATTTATGCTTACCTGATAAATTCCTTTCTCCTGTAGTGTAGTCAGTCCACGGCCCGCCCTGTTTTTTACGGCAGGTCTAAATTTTAAATTAAACTCCAGTCACCACTGCACCCTATAGTTTCTCCTTTCTCGTTTGGTTTCGGTCGAATGACTGGGTGTGACGTAGAGGGGAGGAGCTATATAGCAGCTCTGCTTGGGTGATCCTCTTGCACTTCCTGTTAGGGAGGAGATATAATCCCATAAGTAATGGATGACCCGTGGACTGACTACACTACAGGAGAAAGGAATTTATCAGGTAAGCATAAATTATGTTTTTCTGCTGTGCTCTCCATTCACTTCTGTTGGGAGTATACATTAACATGGTCGCAATTGCGTTTCAATCGCATGCAAACTTTTTAATTTCAACTTGTAATATGCGCACTACCTGACGCGTGCAGAAAACTTACATCAAGCAAAGTTTCTGCTCGAGCTGGAACCCTTAATAGCGCTCCACTTGTAATCTAGCCCAAAATCAGCATAAAGAGAAAAGGGCAGCAAATACATTTGAAAAGAAAGGGGTAACATGTTAATGAATGATAAATCTAACAGCAAAACTATACAGTAAACAAGAAAAGTTACTAAAGTGTAAATGAGGTCAGTTTATCAAGAGAAGTTAAAAGCATCAAACAACTTTACTACAGAAGAAATTGAAAACGTAATTTGCCACCAGAGACACAGGTATTAACAAGGAATTGAGGCTTCTGTTTGATGTCTGCATGCTGGGAAATAATTTAGGATTGGCTGTTATGATTATTTCTTTGCCATTAAGGGAAGTTAATAAAAAAAGTTTATTTAAACATGAAACCTTCTGTCCTGTAATGGCATTTAGATATCACAAAATAACATAATTTTCATAACTTAATTCTCTTAAAGTGTTATGCAACTACTGTACTTGTTTGATATGTTATCAATAGGACTATCATTGCTTGCAAGGCTTGATATTTGCATAATGCCAAAAGGTTTCATAGCTTTTTAAAATATGATAACGATACATCAAACTACAAGTAATATTAATAGTGCATAACTAGAATCAAATGATAGCAGATGAGTACAGCAAGAATACAATTTAGTCTTTACACAGTACAGCAATAGTTTGATAAAATATTCCACAAATACATCTACATTTTAAGAAAAAAATATGTGGCTGATATTTTATTTCTTGCCTGAAAATCACAACTGACCATGAAAGTTTCAAGATTAGTCTAATAGTTTTTAAGACATTTAAAGTTGAAAAAGGTGCATTTTTAAAAAACAGAAAACGTCTCAATCTGCCCGCAACTGATTAAACACAAGAGGCAAAATCAGATTAGTTTGCTAACATAAATTAAAAGAGAAAACCTACAATGGGCCATATTACAAGTGGAGTGGTATTTATAGCTCCTGCTGGTAAGCTAACTTCTAGAAGTGAGCTTTTTGCACGTGTTGGGTAACGCTTATATTACAAGTTGAAAGTAAAAATGTTTGGCTCACGGGCTAACCCGCACATAAAAAGCAGAACTTTGAATATTATGCGCTTATTAACGTATTCCCCCATTGAAGTAAATGTAGCAAAAAAGTTGAAAAAAACACTTGCGCCGATAAACCCGACCGCTAATTCTCAAGTGTGCTAACTTGACATGAAAATATTAATATTTCACATTCCAGTGTTCTTCACATAGAAGAATATGTTCAATTTATTTATAAATACATATTTATATATATACTAGTTGGATTCTTTCACCACCCTGCCATTTTTGGAATCCACCAGGTGGATTCCGAAAAAAGCAGGGTAGTGAAATAATACATCCAGGTGGATTGTTTCACCACCCCTTTTGCTCTCTCTCCCTCCTCTCTTTTGCTCTCTCTCTCCCCTCTCTTTTGCTTTCTCTCTCCCCCTCTCTTTTGCTCTCTCTCTCCCCTCTCTTTTGCTCACTCTCTCTCCCCTCTCTTTTGCTCTCTCTCTCCACCCTCTCTCCCCTCTCTTTTGCTCTTTTTCTCCCCTCTCTTTTGCTCTCTCTCTCCCCTCTCTTTTGCTCTCTCTCTTCCCCCAAAATAAATAAACCTAACACTAAAAAACTAAACTATCCATTGCCCTGAAAAGGGCATTTGTATGGGCATTGCCCTTAAAAGGGCATTCAGCTCTTTTGCTGCCCATCCCTAATCTAAAAAAAAATAAGTTTAAATTAACCTAATTTAAAGAAAAAACAAATCTACTATTACAGAAAATAAAAAAACAAATTACCAAAGTTTACAAAATTAAACCTAATCCCTATGATAATAAAAAAGCCCCCTCAAAATAAAAACACTCCCTAATCTAAGAATAAACTGCAAGTAGCCCTTAAATGGGCTGAAAAGAGCATTTGTTTGGGCATTGCCCTTAAAATGGCATTTAGCTCTTTTACTGCCCATCCCTAATCTAAATAAAACAAACCTCCCCAAAAAAACCTTAAAAAACCCTAAGTCTAACCCCCAGGTTGGTACTCACTGTTCCTGAAGTCCGGTGGAGAAGGTTCTGTTCAAGGCGGTGAAGTCTTCTTCCAAGCGGCGACCTCTTCTTTCTTCTTCCAGGAACAATCCGGCGCGGAGCAGAGGGTGGAGCTGAAGACTGGCGACCCTGGAACTGAAGACCGGCGACCTTGGAACTGAAGACCGGCGACCCTGGAACTGAAGACCGGCGATCCTGGAACTGAAGACCGGTGACCCTGGAACTGAAGACCGGTGGCCGCGAAGCCATGGAGCGTGGAGGATCCTCTTCGTATGATCACCAACGTACACTGAATAGTGAATTTAAGGCATGCAATTAAAGATGGCGTCCCTTGAATTCCTATTGGCTGATTTGATTCTTGAAATTGAAATCAGCAAATAGGATGAGAGCTACTGAAATCCTATTGGCTGTTTAAATCAGCCAATAGGTTGCCGGTCTTCATTTCCAAGGTCGCCGGTCTTCAGTTCCAGGATCGCTGGTCTTCAGTTCCAGGGTCGCCGGTCTTCAGCTCCGCGGTCATCTGTCTTCAGCTTCTCTCTGTGCCTGATGTTCCTGGAAGAAGAAAGAAGAGGTTCCCGCTTGGAAGAAGACTTCACTGCCTGGAACAGGACCTTCTCTGCCGGACTTCAGGAATGGTGGGTACCAACCTGGGGGCTAGACTTAGGTTTTTTTAAGGTTTTTTTTGGGGGGGGGGTTTATTTAGATTAGGGATGGGCAGTAAAAGAGCTAAATGCCCTTTTAATAGCAATGCCCAAACAAATGCCCTTTTCAGGGCAATGGGTAGTTTAGTTTTTTTTAGTGTTAGGTTCTTTTATTTTGGGGTGTTCCCTGGGTAGGGTTTTTTTTAGGGGGACTTAAGACTTTTTTTCTGCAAAAGAGCTGTTTACCTTGGGGCAATGCCCTGCAAAAAGCCCTTTTAAGGGCTACTGGCAGTTTATTCTTAGAATAGGGGGTGTTTTTATTTTGAGGGGGCTTTTTTATTTTCATAGGGATTAGGTTTAATTTTGTATATTTTGGTAATTTGGTTTTTTATTTTCTGTAATGTTAGCCTTTTTTATTTTTTGTAATCTTAGCTTTTTTATTTTTTGTAACTTTAGTATTTTTTAGTTTAGGTAATTTGTGTTAATTTAGGGGGTGTTAGGTTAGGGGGCGTAATAATTGAATTAGTTATTTGCGTTTTTGCGGTTTAAGGGGTTAATAGGTTAATTAGGTTTATTGCAATATGGGGTTTTTTTTGCGGTTTAGGTGTTAATAGGGTAAATAGGTTTATTGCGATGTGTGGGTTTTGCGGTTTAGGGGTTAATAGGTTAATTATGTTTATTGTGATGTGGGGGTTTAGGGGTTAATAGGGTAATTAGGTGTATTGCAATGTGGGGGGTTTGCATTTTAGGGGTTAATAGGTTAATTATGTTTATTGGGATGTGGGGTTTGCGGTTTAGGGGTTAATAGGGTAATTAGGTTTATTGTGATGTGGAGGTTTTGCGGTTTAGGGGTTAATAGGGTAATTAGGTTTATTGTGATGTGGGTGGTTGACGGTTAAGGGATTAAGGGGTTAATTACATTATTATTTTGCGATGTGTGGGTTTGCAGTGTAGGTGTTAATACTTCATGTGGGAGGTTCGATATTTTTTGTTGTACTTCGTGCGGGCAGTGTTTTTTTTTTTGTAATGCTCCATTTACCTTCGCTGCATTCCGATGGATTGCGCAAATGGCAGGGCGGTGAAAGAATCCACCTTCTTTTGGCTGCGCGTGCAGCCAACATTCTGTTGGCTGCCTCGCGCTGCCAACATTCCATTGAGGATGTGTGCGCAACTGCCGATGGCGACGGACATTACAAACGCAATTATAGTATATATATATATATATATATTTATTTATAAATACATAGAACATATTCTGCTATGTGAAGAACTTTAGAATGTGAAATATTTACAGGAAATACACAGTATTAAACTTTATAAAATATGAATATTTCATAAATATGATTTTACATGTTTTCATCTACTTGACTCTAAAGGGCTCCAATGCACACACACATATATATGTATACATATGTATTTAGGTGTTTATATGTGTATAAATACATATATAATATAAATACATATACGCACACATATAAACACACACACACACACATATATACTGTATATATATATATATATATATATATATATATATACTGTATATATATACTGTATATATATATATATATATATATATATATATATATATATATATATATATATATATATATATATATTGATTAAAAGGGTATTAATACCCCTTCCCTGAACTTATAAGGGGACAGAAAATAGACTATCTGGTATGGTATAATATTTATAAGCAAGCATGATTAAAGTATTGTAACTCTGCAACATTGGATTTATATTTTTACATTTTCATTGTATTTATTTAGCAAAATTTTCTTTTTGTAATATTATACTGAATATTTGTACAATAAAATATAAATATTTTATACTTTATCCTCTCACGCCTTTATTAATATATATTGTACTCAAAATCTTTCATAAAATATGAGACCATTTTTACTTAGAGTTAGGTGTCAGGAATTTAGATTTCAGAATAACCTTTCTCTAAGGCATTATAAGGCGAAAACGTTACAACCATTATGGAAACACATTAAGGGAAAAACTAATTTACAGTGTCCACTTAAGGAACATGGATGTGGGAGTTAGTTTTCAAACCCATTGATCTCAGCACCCTTAAGCCCTTATCCCCCCCACCCAAAAAAAATGCATTGTTTGAAATGTGTGTCTTGTTCACACTTCTGTTACAGGTTTCTTACATGTCATGATATACATATTAAATAATGGTATAGTTTTAGCGCTGCAGAATCTGTTGGCGCTCTACAAATAACCGATAATAATAATAGTTTTAATCTGCTAGGTCTCCTGAAAAAAAAAAGAGATAAATATTATAAGTGGGTTTCTCACTAAAAAATGGCCTACAGCAGGGCTTATTATTATTTTTAAGTGAGGCTACCTTGCAGGAAAGGTGGGTGCCTGTATTGCTTGTAGTGAAGTATAATGTCTGTCTGTTTGCTTGCATGCAAGGTGGGTGTCTGTATTGCTTGTAGTGAAGTATAATGTCTGTCTGTTTGCTTGCATGTAAGGCAGGTGTCTGTATTGCTTGTAGTGAAGTATAATGCCTGTCTGAGTTTGCTTGCATGTAAGGTGGGTGTCTGTATTGCTTGTAGTGAAGTATAATGTCTGTCTGTTTGCTTGCATGTAAGGTGGGTGTCTGTATTGCTTGTAGTGAAGTATAATGTCTGTCTGTTTGCTTGCATGTAAGGTGGGTGTCTGTATTGCTTGTAGTGAAGTATAATGTCTGTCTGTTTGCTTGCATGTAAGGTGGGTGTCTGTTTTGCTTGCAGTGAAGTATAATGTCTGTCTGTTTGCTTGCATGTAAGGTGGGTGTCTGTATTGCTTGCAGTGAAGTATAATGTCTGTCTGTTTGTTTGCATGTAAGGTGGGTGTCTGTATTGCTTGCAGTGAAGTATAATGTCTGTCTGTTTGCTTGCATTTAAGGTGGGTCTGTATTGCTTGCAGTGAAGTTTAACGTCTGCTATAGTAACAAGATAGTTGGTAAAGTAATACTAATGGTAAGTACCTATAGGTGCCAAATATTTTTGTAATCAACAAGCACCTGTTCGTGGGGTAGGGATGGGAGAATGTTTTGCAACATTCGAAAAATGAAGCGAATTTTAACACGTTCGTTCGAACCGAATTTTGAATGTTTACATAACATTCTAACATTCATTTTTTGAATGTTCGGTTATAATTTTACGATTACATTCGAAAATATTTGTTTAGAAAAATTTTAATTTATATATTTGTAATAGTATTTCTAATGCTTTATTTAAATGTAATATTCAAATTATGCAATATTAGAATTCGAAAAATTTGAATTTATATGTTTGTAATAGTATTTCTAAAACTTTCTTTAAATGTATTATTTGAATTATGCAATATTCGTTTGAAATAGAAGCATTCAAATTGATATATTTGTATCTATTATGTATCAATTTACTAGATTCCCTACCACATGAACTATTGAACTACTGGATAGTATTTGTTAACTAGAATGTTAAATTCAAAATGTTTAATGTGGACATTCGCTCAGATTATAAACATTCAAATTCGAAAGTGACATTCGAAAACTGTAAATAGCATTTGATTATAGAATTTTTAAGAATATTCGTTTGTATCAACATTCAGATTTGTAATTCGAATTTCGGTAATAACATTCGTTCTAACATTCGAATTCGGAAATTTACACATTAGCCCATCCCTATTCGGGGGGCAATATAGCACTAAGGAGACTCATAGAAAAATGAGTTAGAAAGTCTGTAACAAAAAAGAGTGCTTTACCCCTACAATTATATAGGAAAATTTCTCACTGAATAATACAGGAACGATTTTTTAACCATTCATGCTTTGGGGTAAATTTATCAAGCTCCGTACGGAGCTTGATGCCCTGTGTTTCCGGAGAGCCTTCAGGCTCGCCGGAAATAGAAGTTATGAAGCAGCGATCTAAAGACCGCTGCTCAATTACCTGTATGCCTGCTCTGAGGCGGCGGACAGAAATCAACCTGATCGAATACGATTTGGTTGATTGACTCCCCCTGCTAGCGAAAGATCATATCATGTCCGCTCGCACATTAATAAATTTGACCCCTTTATCTTTATTGGTTTAACTATTCAATCATACATGTTTAAAAACATTTAAACTCTCTAGATATTAATATTTAGCATAGGTGTGTGAATAATACCTCTGAGAATCGTATCTAGATGTGAAACATTGTAATTAGTTTGTATAATATCAAGCAGTCAGATACAAACAATATTTTTTTTTGTCGGCTAATAATAAATTAAAAAAATAACGCTGTAACAAGAGGAGCTGTTAATATATGGGATGTCAGATTATGAGATTAAATCTATCTAGCTAATACTATATCTGTAATTACAAAGTCCTTGCTTGCACAGTTAACTTCAGCACAGATGTTCAGTGTAATAGATTCTGTCTGCTTAAGCCCCAATAGATTGTCTGCTTAAGCCCCTTCTATAGCGGGGGGCTAGATTAACATTTAACTGACTTGTTTCACTATCATAGCATAATGTCTGATCTCAGAATATAACACACATTTACATTCCTTTGGCAAAAATTATTGCGATCGACAATTATCATAGTTTAATGTCTGTCTGAGTTTGCTTGCAGGAAAGGTAGGTGTCCGTATTGCTAGTAGTGAAGTATAATGTCTGTCAGTTTGCTTGCAGGTAAGGTGGGTGTCTGTATTGCTAGTAGTGAAGTATAATGTCTGTCAGTTTGCTTGCAGGTAAGGTGTGTGTCTGTATTGCTGGTAGTGAAGTATAATGTCTGTCAGTTGCTTGCAGGAAAGGTAGGTGTCTGTATTGCTTGCAGTAAAGTTTAATGTCTGTATGAGTTTGCTTGCAGGTGAGGTGGGTGTCTGTATTGCTTGCAGCAAAGTTTAATGTCTGTATGAGTTTCCTTGCAGGAAAGGTGGGTGTCTGTATTGCTTGTAGTGAAGTATAATGTCTGTATGAGTTTGCTTGCAGGTGAGGTGGGTGTCTGTATTGCTTGCAGTGAAGTTTAATGTCTGTATGAGTTTGCTTGCAGGTGTGGTGGGTGTCTGTATTGCTTGCAGCGAAGTTTAATGTCTGTATGAGTTTCCTTGCAGGAAAGGTGGGTGTCTGTATTGCTTGTAGTGAAGTATAATGTCTGTATGAGTTTGCTTGCAGGTGAGGTGGGTGTCTGTATTGCTTGCAGTGAAGTTTAAGGTCTGTATGAGTTTGCTTGCAGGTGAGGTGGGTGTCTGTATTGCTTGCAGTGAAGTTTAATGTCTGTATGAGTTTCCTTGCAGGAAAGGTGGGTGTCTGTATTGCTTGTAGGGAAGTATAATGTCTGTCTGAGTTTGCTTGTAGGTAAGGTGGGTGTCTGTATTGCTTGTAGTGAAGTATAATGTCTGTCTGAGTTTCTTGCAGGTAAGGTGGGTGTCTGTATTGCTGGTGGTAAAATATTTAGATGTTGCTTGTAACAAAAAAGCTCAGCACAAGGGTGGAAATGGTTCAGCAATTAGAGGGTTAGTTTAAACTTCCTTAATATCTTAAATGCAATGCATTGCTCAGCTTTACATTGTGTTACACTGGGTAACCTTTATTTATCATATATCTCTAAATAAATACATAAGAAGCAGTGTTTAAGCTTTCAATTACATAAAAAAGACAAAGCTTTGTGTTTCCCCAATAAATTATAGGATGTACCCGCTCCCCGCCTCCGAGATCAAGATAGAAGATGCCGCCGGGATGAAGATTAAAGAGGCCGCCTGGATGAAGACTTCTTGCCACCTGGATTAGGACTTCAACTCCGGGATGAAGATCGTTCAATCAGGACTTCAAAGACTGTAAGTGGATCATCAGGGGGTTAGTGTTAGGCTTTTTTAAGGGTTTATTGGGTGGGTTTTATTTTTTAGTTTAGGGTCTTGGCAGTAAAATAGATAAATGCCTTTTTCAGGGCAATGGGTAGCTTAGGTTTTTAGATTATTTTTTTTTATTTTGTGGGGGCTGGGGGTTTGTAATGTTAGTGGGGGTTTGTAATTTTTTTTCATAAACAGAGCAGATTTCTTTAGGGCAATGCCCTACAAAAGGCTATTTTAAGGGCCATTAGTAGTTTATTCTAGATTAGGTGTTAATAGATGTATTATAGTGTGGGTGATGTTGGGGTGTGGCAGAATAGGGGTTAATAACTTTAGTATAGTGGCGGCGATATCAGGAGCGGCAGATTATGGGTTAATAATTTTATTTAGGTGGTGGCGATATCGGGAGCGGCAGATTAGGGGTTAATAACTGTAGGCAGGTGTCAGCGATGTTGGGGACAGCAGATTATGGGTGTTTAGACTTAGGGTTTATGTTAGGGTGTTAGATTTAAACTGTATTTTCTTTTTCCCCATAGACATCAATGGGGCTGCGTTACAAACCTTTTGCTTCCGCGATCGCAGGTGTTAGGGTTTTTTTTGACGGCTCTCCCCATTGATGTCTATGGAGGAAGCGTGCATGAGCACGTCAAAACACAGCTTGTTTTTGGTGCGGTATGGAGCTCAAAATCTCCATATCGCCCGCACAAGCCAGCTTTTTTTATACTTGTAATGGCAGCTCTATAGGGGGTTAAATAACGCAACTTTTGTTGCGTTCTTTACTTTCCCTATAGCGCTCAAAACTCGTAATCTAGGTGATAGTTTGTTAAGAAATTATATAAAATGTATTTCTTATAAACAATTTATATATACTGTATATATTAGGTTATCCTCCACTAACCTTGTTTTTTATCATTAAAAGAAAAATGCTAATTTAATAAAAATAAGAGCAAAGTGTCCCTACCACTCCTTTCCGGCACATCTATTCATGGCTGGTAGCAGGGGCTTTACACAAGCTCTGAGGATCTACAGTCAAAATTGGGTTACTAGCTGCTTAATGACAGATCAAAATTAACTGCAACATTATAGAGATAGAGCCAAAAAATAGGTTTAGCACAGCTGCAGTTTGCTGCCTTCTGTCATTATGCTGCTGCCAGTAGTTCGTTTAGCACCTGGATGTTAATTGTATATTAACTGTAACTTACAGTGTTTAGAATAGCTTTTTTTATTATTATGGACATGTGTTTGCTTTTCATATAAATCTACACCTATTTGACAATGCAGGTTTGTTATTGTCTGTCATATGACTGAAACCTTTACTATGCATTTAATATTAGCGTTTTGTCTGCCCTCTTGGACACACCCACTTGAAATGGCTTCAGTTAAACAGCTAAAGAGAACTAGATTATTTTGGCACACTAAAGTTTTTATATTATAATATTTTTGTTCACTTATACTCAAACAATTTTATTCAAGAAACATGAAACCAATTTTTTTTATTCATGATTTGAAGAGAGCAAATAATTTTAAGCAACTTTCCAATTTACTTTTATTAACTAAATTGAATATCTTCTTGGTATCCTTTGTTGGAAAGCATACCTAGGTAGGCCCAGGAGATGGAGCTAGCTTCTGATTGTCATCAATTGTCATTGGCTTACCAATGTGTTCAGCTAGTTCCCAGTAATGCATTGTTGCACCTTCAACAAAGTTTACCAAGTGAATGAAACAAAATTGACAATAGAATTAAATTGGAAATTTGTTTAAAAATGTATGCTCTTCTATCTGAATCATAAAAGAAAAATGTTAGGATCATGTCCCTTTTAAACATGTATTATATTTTTTACTGTACAAGGACAAGGTTATCTAAAATATATATATATATACAGGCATACCTCGTTTTATTGCGATTCGCTTTATTGCGCCTCGTAGATATTCCTCTTTAAACAAATTTAAGGTTTGTGGCAACCCTGTGCCATTTTCCAACATATATACACATATAAACACATTAATAAACATGCATATACATATATACACACCTCTATATACACACTTCCATCAAAAAGATTATAACCCACTAAAGGCTCAGATGATGGTTAGCATTTTTTAGCAATACATTATTTTTTAAATTAAGGTATGTAACTTGTTTTTTTTTTTAGACATAATGTTATTGCACACTTAATAGACTACAGTAGAGTGTAAATATAACTTTTATATGCACTGGGAAACAAGTGTGACTCACTTTATTACTATATTCACTTTATTGCAGTGATCTGGAACCGAACCCGCAATATCTCCGAGGTACGCCTCTATATATAAATATTTATATATATATATATATTATATATATATATATATATATATATATATATATGTTTGTGTGTGTATCTGTGTGTATGTGTGTTTACATACATTAAGTGTGCAGAGCTTAAAACTTAAATTTCACCCCACCGCCATATTTTATATCTAATTGAAGATCTTCACTACTTGAGGGGAGGTTTTGCGCACCTTCAGCCCCATAGAAGCCTATTATGTGAGGGGTTTAGAACAGCCAAGCAACTTGACTTCCACATGTTAGTGTGCCTTATTGTCTAAGAAGTATAAGATAGAAGCATTTCTGTGGTTGATATCACATCTGTTTCAGCAGTACCGTGATTGCGCTTTTCATGCTCATGTAATTAATGCACTTAAATGACTTTGTGCGTATAATTACCATAAGACGTTGCTATATGATCCTATAATTCCAATACTATTAGGAAGTGTTTTTGCCATCAAGTTAGACTTAAACACATAAATCTTTTATGATGTGACATTTGTTTGACCATGTACTGTTTTGTTTTGTTACTGTAGACTAATGTAGTTTCATGTAAAACACTATTATATCTGTTATGAACACATATGCACAGAGCATAACCCTGTTAAATAAACCTCTATTAAATAAATATGTATTAGGTATAAAAAAAAAAATAGCTGACAGCACTGAACATTCATCACCCTAAATATAAATATCTTTAATAATAGGTTGAAAAATAGCAAACGCGTATACCGAGATAATAGTGTTAGCTAAACCAATTTATTTTTTTAACAAAATAAATATATACATAAATAAATATATTATAAGTAAGCAGATTATTTTCCAGACTCAAATGTTAAGCTAATTTATGTTGTTTATAGACTATGTGTAGACTAAAGGCTCTTGGGTCTAAATGTGTCATAAATGAATTAAGTGAAAATGAGTTACCCACCAGTCAACTAATAATACTCCAAAATGCATTCTGTGTACTACATTCTTCATCTACAATAGAGTGCCAATTTTATTCAACTAATTAAATAAATTCCAAATGGAACTAGCTTCACTAATTCAATTATCTATTGAATATGTATGTACATTTTTATAGATTTGGGGTGTTAAATTTGGCTATTCTTTTTATACCCAACTCTACATTCAGTTTGATCTCTTTCTAGCAGTGAGTATGTATACTATTAGCTAGGGATGAACTTTAGTAGGTTATTGTTAGGAAAACCCAAGACCCTTGTATGATGACAGGGGACAGCAAAAATGTACTTGACTTGAATTACAATAAATGAGACAAGAGCACAGAATTCACTCCATGTGGTTGCATGATTAAATCTTAAAAGAAAGCTTTATTCTAAAAATGTAACCTGTGTTTATATTGTCATAGAGAAATATAACCTACATGTGTTAAAATTTAGTGAACAAGCATCAATTATTTTATAAACAGGAACAATAAGACAACCAAGAAAGCAGATAAAGTAAGCCAAATGATTCAGAATAGGGATGGACAAATGTTTTGCAACATTCGAAAAATGAAACAAATTTTAACACATTCGTTTGTTCGTTTGAATTTTGAATGTACAACCTTCTAACATTCATTTAATGTAATAGTATTTCTATTGCTTTCTTTAAATGTAATATTCAATTAAAATTTTTCTAATAATTCGATTTGAATTACACCATATTTGAATTCGAAAAATTAGAATTTATATATTTGTTATAGTATTTTTAATGCTTTCTTTAAATGTAATATTCAAATTATGCAATATTTGAATTAATATATTTGTAAATATTATGTATCAATTTACTAAATTCCCTACCACATGAACTATTAAACTTCTGAATAGTATTTGTTAAATTGAATGTTCCATTCGAAATTTTGAAAATCTAATTATGAACATTCGAAAATTGAAAGTGAAGTTCGAAAACTGTAAATAACATTCAATTATAGAATTTAATAATATTCGTTCTTTTTAACATTTGACTATGTAAATCGAATTTCTACAATAACATTAATTTTAACGTTCGAATTTGAATATAAATACATTCACTCATCCCTAGTTCAGAAGCACATGGAGACATACTGTACTACAGATGGGTGCAATGATTACTAACCATATTATAAATACATTGATCCTAAATATCCAAAAAGGAATATATAGGTAAGAAATCTGATTAAAAGATCTGAACTAGATATATGAAAGTAAAAACAAATCAATAAACTTTTGCTATGCCGCTAAATATAGGAAACCCAATAACAATAAACAATAACTCAACCTTACAGTTAATTACCCAATAAAAATACTCAAACCCTGATATTGATAGCTTCCAAGAAATTGTGCTCTGTTACTTTCTATAAGAATATTTAAAGGTATCTTATAGTGAGATCACAATTCAGTCTTAATTTCTTGTGATCGATGAATATGTCAGTGCTAACTCTTTCTTCATTATGTCATTAAGGTGCCCACCAAATTCAAAAAAGGAAAGATAGTAATCAAGGACCACACTATGTATCCCCCCGTACCAAAATGAATAAAGGAATCCTTTAAAACATATTAATTCCCTGACATCAAATACTGCACTAAAACCAAATCACCCAGCCTGTCAGGGTTTTTTCCCTGTTTTGTTTGCCATGTGCTGCTGGCAGCCATTTTACTCACCTCTCTTCCTGACTATAGTGCATTGTGGGGGATGCTGCTCATTTCCTGCACTTCCTTTTATGGCCAGACTGGTGTGCATCATCCATGTGAGACAGGATGCAGTCTCAGAATTGTGATGTCATCACTTATTATTTAAAGGGCCTCTGTTCAGTATGCTTTGCCTTTGAGTTGTCTCAGACCTGTTTGTGAGAGTTCCTGTGTATTACCTGGCTGCCTGACGTCCTTCCTGGTTTCTGATCCCTGGCTTGTTCCTGACTCTGCTGTTTTCCTTGTTGCTGATTCCGGCTCGTCTGACTATTCGCTTTGGCTCCTGACTCGGCTCACCTGACTACCTGCTCTGGGTTTGACTCCTGGCTTGTTATTTGACTTGTGGACTTTTTATTATTCTTTGCTATTAATAACGGTGTGATTATTTTTGCACTTTTCGTCTCAGTCTGATTCCTGGCACCCTGACACAGCCTCAGTGACTCTCTCCCATAATATACTTTCCTGTGTTATTCCTTGATTCATTAGTAATGTTGTCAAACTTAAAGGGACACTCAAGTCAAAATAAACTTTTATGATTCAGAAAGAGCATGCAGTTTTAAGACACTTTCCAATTTACTTCTATTATAATTTTTTTTTTATATTCACACTTTCGGTGGAACAGAATCCTACTGAGCATGTGCAGAAGCTCACAGGGTATACATATACTAGTCTGTGATTGGCTGATGTCTATCACATGATACAGGGGGGAAGAAAATGGGAGAGAAAATTTTTTTTTCAGGAACATTTTTTACTGCTTATTTGAAATTCAGAGTAGGTGATAAATCATTTTCTTTTTTATTATGCACTTGTTAATTATGCAATTCTACTGCATTGAGTGGTCCTTTAAGTAAAACCAAACTGCAAAATTAGTTTGCACCAACTGATGATCATGTTAAAATCTGTTAAGTTTATAAAGGTTTGCTGATTCATAACTGGTTGAAAATGTACATTTTAATATTCACCTAATCAAAAACTCACTCAACCAACCTGTAAACAGTAAGCTTGTGAACAGTTTAAAATTCAACAATGGAAAAGAACGTACTAGCCAAGGATGCACTGACTAGTTCAGGAAGGTACTGAAACCTTGTTTAAATTATGAGATCATGAAAAGTATTTGAGATTATTATATACATAAAGAATTCATATCCATATCCATCAAAGAAGGACCTAGATTCAATAAAGCTTGTTCGAGAAATGAATATCTCTTGAAAAACTGTCCACAACATCTCAACTCAAAAAAATGCAGGATTCAAAGAGATTTGTAACTTCCCCAAAACAGAGTTGCAAGATCAGCTTTGATATAATCAATAGAGTCACATCTATCTTGCAACTGTTAACTTCTTGCCATGTAGAATGAGTTTCAGTCTAAAGGATATTGAAATAAAAAAACCTTACTAAACAAACAAATTAAAGGGACATTTTTATATTTCAGATAGAGCATGCAATTTTAAACAACTTTCCAATTACTTCTTTTATACATTTTTCTTCATTCTCTTTGTATCCTTTATTGAAGTAGCATCAATTCACTACTTGGAGCTAGCTGGACAGATTGGTAAGCCAGTGAAAAGAGGCAGCTAGCTCCCAGCACCTTGGTATTATTTCCAGCCAATGATACCCCCTATATCTCAGACCTTTTCTTCAGATACTCTCCCTTCCGTCCCATTCACTCTCCTCACGACCTCCTACTCTCCTCCTCTATTGTTACCTCCTCACATTCCCATTTACAGAACTTCTCCAGACTGGCTCCCAACTTGTAGAACTCTCTGCCTTGATCCACAAGTCTCTCCCCTAGTTTTGAAAACTTCAAGTGCTCCTTAAAGACTCTACTATTCAGGGATGCATACAACCTACACTAACCTTTCCTAACTCTATTGCTATCCCATTGAACCCCTTAGCATGTAAGCCTATGAGCCCAGCTGTCTATAGATCACCTTCATAAGAGCTGACTACAACAGTGCAACTCTCAGCAGGGTCCTCTACCCATTTGATCCCTATAAATGTTATCTTGTATACCTCTTATGTTTATAGCGCTGCAGAATCAGTTGGTGCTATACAAATACCTTATAATAAAACAAATAAATAGATATCAAAACTTTTGCTAAGCCGCTAAATATAGGAAACTCTATAACAATAAGCAATACTGCAACCTTACAGTTAATAAACCAATGAAAATACTCAAACCCTGATATTGATAGCTTGCAAGAAATTGTGCTCTGTTACTTTCTATAAGAATATTTTAAGGTATCTTATACTGAGATCAAAATTCAGTCTAAATTTCTTGTGATCGATAAATTTACCAGTGCTAACTCTTTCTTCATTATGTCATTAAGGTGCCAAACAAATGCCATAAAAGCAAAGATAGTAATTGAGGACCACACTCTGTATCACCCCCCCCCCCCATACCAAAATGAATAAAGGAATCCTTTAAAATCTATGAGTTCCCTGACATCAAATACTGCACTAACACCAAATCACCCAGCCTCAGTGACTCCCTCCCATAATATACTTTCCTGTGTTATTCCTTGATTCATTGGTAATGTTGTCAAAATTAAGTAAAACCAAACTTATAGTTCTACCCAGGTAGAAAATTATTATTGGGCTTGAATAAGCCTAACCATGGGTTTGGCAGCAATACTATTTTGGAATAGAACTTACAGGGGAATAGTAAAAAACGTTTAAAAAGTGTTAATTGGAGACTGGAATTTCATCATATAATTTTTTAAATATCCCCGAAAATAATCTTGGTTTACTATCCCTTTAAACAGGGTCTCACATTTACAATGAGTCTAGCCCAAAATA
Source organism: Bombina bombina (assembly GCF_027579735.1). Taxonomy (NCBI): domain Eukaryota; kingdom Metazoa; phylum Chordata; class Amphibia; order Anura; family Bombinatoridae; genus Bombina; species Bombina bombina. The sequence continues at coordinate 1,236,164,844 of NC_069500.1, read as the reverse complement.
TATTTTAATTTAAAATTTTTTTATTGAAGGTAAGGGAGTTTACAAACATAAATGAAATGGTACATTACTCATTACAAATATTTATGGCATATTTGAGAGCATACATTGCACCAAAAACAAAGAATAATTAAGAATAACATAACCTTCCCCTTCATTTTTCTCCCCTCTTCATATCACTTTGGATCACTCTTGGACCCTTTATTAATAAATAAGTTCGTATAGGGGTGTAAGAATAGAACATAAAATACAAACAAAAAAAAACAAACAAAAAACAGGCATCCCTGTAGATAACATAGTAGGAGAAATTTTGCATTTTAAGGATAGAGGATGCCAGGGTCTTAACCAGGTCCCCACTCATCAAAATTGAACATTAACACAGAATGACATTTAAACATGAACCATAATATATGGAAAAAGATACAAGTCAACCTCTGTTGGATAATAGAACTGAAACTGCTTGGTTTGGGAAGTGTAGTCAATAAAACGACTAAGATGCTTACTATAATTTATTCCTTAAATGGGAGTTATAAGCAATTTTGTGCATGTGGGCTTTCAACTGTCAGGGAAAGGAAATTAAGTGCTCTAGTGTTCTTAAGGAGAAAATGACTTTCGGATATATGGAGACAGCGATGTTTCTTTCAAGAGACCCTTGTTTTATCTTTATTTTATAGTATGTCTCTCACAGGGGTCCCCCCCTAAACCCCCCGTAGACCATGTGGTTATATCTAAGGGCATTATGATATTAGCAGTGTCTACCAAATGAGATGAAGAAAAAATTTAAACTACAAAACGATATACATATTGCAAAAGCGTGATAGAGTAGGGGTAAATATTTAAACAGCACATATTTACTAGACTGAGCATTTCTAGGCGAATACAGATCCCATACTTTTACAGCGGCATATTTAGCCCCCCCCCTTGGTTTCGGCCGCAAACCGCGGGAAGTAGGCCATTTTGATGGTAAAGGAACCTCTGTGTAGTATCAAAAGCAAGATCGCCTAGCAATATAAACTTGCGTCTCTCCCCCAATAGTATAACATCCTGGTGCATCAAAAAACAAACAGACAGAAATTAAAAATAAGCACAAGTATTTTGCAAGTAGCAGTGTAACCAAACAGTCCAAAATGACTTTATGACTCTCTCTTAGCAGTTAATAAACTTTATGTGCTAGTGAAAAACCCATGCCATACTTCTAAGTCCAGGCGTATTTCGCAGAGGTGTGAATATTGTCCCAGTGTCCCATATGTGGTCACTAAAGCCTTGGGAGTGGTGCTGGGGTAGAAGGTTGAAGGATCTTAGATAATTTTCTCTTACCAGATTTTCATTTTGGGTCTCGTCAACACAATCCAGCCGATGGTATTGTCCAGGTTTAAGTGGCATGGGACCACTCGATTGACTATGGCTCTTTGTATTATTTGGAGTCGCATGTGTGACCTCCCCAGGCCCCAGTCTAGGAGCAGAGTTGAATATGTTGCCTCCTGATGTCCCTGAGTCCTGTGCCGTAAAGGATGGGGCCGACTTTGCCAGAACGATGTTGGAGCTCAGATCAGACTCAGACTGCTGCTTGGGCTTTATGTCTGTAGCTTCCCCACTGCCGAAGCCACTCTTCTTCTTGGCTCCCACCATGCAGCTAGACAGCTGCAAGGTAATTGTCAGGTGCGAACTCGGCAGCTCCTCCGTGAGATCAGCAACCTCCGGTAGGTCCGACATTGTGTTTTCTTCATTGGCTTCAGCTGACTGATGCTCCCCCTGCCGCTTTTGGTAAATTTGTATAAGAAAGTCCCAGGGTGCTCTGGCTATTAAGTTCTGAAAACAGCGTTCCATTTTTTCCATGTTACTATCGTAGCAGGTATGTATTCCCATCTCCTGCTCAGCCTCCATGTTGCAGTATTACTGTAGTGGGAGATTAAGTAATATCGTCTGTGGTTCAGGCTTTGTAAAGGTGATAGAGGTCGGTGAATGAGTGCAAATATCGTGTTATAGTGGTGGGCGCCCAGTTAGGACAAATACCCTCAAATGTTTGAGGGGGGTGGCGTTGCCTATATGTGAGCCGCCGCTCTAGGCCTTCTACGTCCGATGTCTGCCTCAAACTTCACGAATACAGCTCAAATTTTTCAAAATATCAGATGCAGGTATGCAGTCTATCCTCATAGACAGTTATATATACTTTTGTGCTGTAGAATCTCTCCTGTCTCCGGCGGATTACAAGTGATCAGTGAGAGCTCAGAGAAATTGCGACCATGTAAAATCGCAGTTCGGACACGCCCCAGCCCAAAATATATTTTACCATTAACTTATTAGAATAGGTCCAATGTCCCCTCCCAAAGATGTCATCGGTTCACCTCACCCACAAATTTACTGCAAACAGAGAACATCAGTATCCCTGTTCAATTCAGTCGTGTTTTAATCTCTGAAATGAATCATGACAGTTTCTTATTTTCGCCTGCTACCAATGCAGTCCTAGTAAATTACTTTTCTTTAAAAAGTAGCTAACAATCTACAGTTGTAAACTTTTTAAAAAATAATATTCCTTCAAAAAATCCCCATTGACTTTCGTTTCATATAAAGTTTACATATATTAGAATTTAGTTTTATATAGCGTGTGAAAGACTGCTGGAGATCATCATAAGATGGGCCATTTTTAATATGTTTGTGAGAATTCATTCTATTGTATAGTCTATACGTATTGGTTGGGACAAACCGCAGTGCAAATTTTGCCAATGCAAATTACATTTTTAAATGCTTTTAAAATATTCTGTATGAGGATGTTTTGTAATGCAGTGATTGATTGCTTACATACTAAGTACATAAATTACCGTAATGTTCCCTTAAACGTACATGAAAACATTTTCTTTCATGATTCAGATTGTGCATACAAGAAAAGCAGTGAAAAGCAGTGAAAAAGATATTACAACATTTTTTACTATGCATAATTAAATATTTAAAGTTCCTTTGTGATCCGCACTTAAAGGGCCACTAAACCCAAAATCTTTCTTTCATGATTCAGATAGAGAATAGAAATTTAAACAAAATTACAATTTACTTCCATAATTTATTTTGCTTCATTTTTTAAATATCCTTATTTGAATAAAAAGCAATGTACATGGTGAGCCAATCACATGATGCTTCTATGTGCAGCAACCAATCATCAGCTAGTGAGCATATCTAGATATGCTTTTCATCAAAGAATATCAAGAGAATCAAACAAATTAGATAATATAAGTAAATTAGAAATATGTTTAACATTGCATTTTCTTTCTAAATCATAAAAGAAAAAATGTGGGTGGCATGTCCCTTTAACAGTTTTCTTCTTTGGCACATTAGAATATAATTTGGAGACATTGATAACATTTTAAAGGGACAGTATCCTTTTTTTTTAAAGGGACAGTAAACAACAAAATTGTTATTGTTTAAAAAGTTAGATAATGTTTTTACTACCCATTCCCCAACTTTGCACAACCAACATTGTTATATTAATAAACTTTGTAACATTTAAACCTCAAAATTTCTGCCTGTTTGTATACCACTACAGACTCTTATCACACACTTTTTTATTATCTTTTCACAACAGGAGACTGCTAGTTCATGTGGGCCATATAGATAACATTGTGCTCATGCCCATGAGTTGTGGATGACACTGCACTAAGTGGCTAAAATGCAAGTCAATAGATAATAAATAAATAGCCATGTGATCAGGGGGCTGACAAAAGAGGCTTAGATACAAGGTAATCACAGAGGTTAAAAGTATATTAATATAACCGTGTTGGTTATGCAAAGTTCGGGAATGGGTAATAAAGGGATTATCTATCTTTTTAAACAATGCAAATGTTGGAGTTGACTGTCCCTTTAATGTTAAAAAGATAGATTATCCCTTCACTACCCATTCCACAACTTTGCATAATGAACGTTGTTATATTAACCTACTTTATAACCACTAAGATTGCCTGTTTCTGAGCCCCTGCAGACCTCCCCTTATGTATTTCTCTTTTTTTTTTTTAGCTTTTTACAATCTTGCACTACAGAAAGACAGTGCTAGTTCATATGTGCCAAATAAATAACACTGTGCTCACTCCTGTGGAGAATGATAATGGGTTCACAAGAACCAGCACTAACTGGCTAAAATTAAATTTAGAAAAAGCTAAGAAAAAGTTTTGAGATAAGAGGGCAGACTGCAGGGGCATGGATACAGGGAATCATAGAGGTTAAAACGTATATTAATATAAGAGTGTTGGTTATGCAGAACTGTGTATTGGGTAATAAAAGGATTATCTATTTTTTTAAACAATAACAATTTCAAGTAGACTGTCCCTTTATCGTACATATGTTAATAGTATTATTTTCCCTGCTTAAGAATTTCATAACATTTAATTGATTATATCACATTAAATAACACTGCAATAACTGTAAATATAACAATTATTCTAAAACATATTTTTTATCCCAGCAGTTGGTTATGTATCCTCTTGTATTTGACCTGTTTTCAAAAAAAGTATATCATAAAAGTAAGTACACCCCTCACATTTTTGTAAATATTTTATTATATCTTTTCATGTGACAGCACTGAAGAAATGACACTTTGCTACAATGTAAAGTAGTGAGTGTACAGCCTGTATAACAGTGTTAATTTGCTGTGCCCTCAAAATAACCCAACACACAGCCATTAATATCTAAACCGTTGGCAACAAAAGTGAGTACACCCTTAAGTGGAAATGTCCAAATTGGGTCCCAAATGTCAATATTTTGTGTTGCCACCATTATTTTCCAGCACTGCCTTAACCCTCTTGGGCATAGAGTTCACCAGAGCTTCATAGGTTGCCACTGGAGTCCTCTTCCACTCCTCCATGACAACATCACAGAGCTGGTGGATGTTAGAGACCTTTGCGCTCCCCCACCTTTCATTTGACGATGCCCCACAGATGCTCAATAGGGTTTAGGTCTGGAGACATGCTTGGCCAGTCCATCACCTTTACCCTCAGCTTCTTTAGAAAGGCAGTGGTTGTCTTGGAGGTGTGTTTGGGGTCCTTATCATGTTGGAATACTGCCCTGCGGCCCAGTCTACGTAGGGAGGGGATCATACTCTGCTTCAGTATGTCACAGTACATGTTGGCATTCATGGTTCCCTCAATGAACTCTAGCTCCCCAGTGCCGGCAGCACTCATGCAGGCTTAGACGATGACATTCCCACCACCATGCTTGACTGTAGGAAAGACACACTTTTCTTTGTACTCCTCACCTGGTTGCCGCCACACACTTGACACCATCTGAACCAAATAAGTTTATCTTGGTCTCATCGGACTACAGAACATGGTTCCAGTAATCCATGTCCTTAGTCTGCTTGTCATCAGCAAATTGTTTGCTGGTTTTCTTGTGCATCATCTTTAGAAGAGGTTTCCTTCTGGGATGACAGCCATGCAGACCAATTTGATGCAGTGTGCGGCGTATGGTCTGAGCACTGACAGGCTGACCCCCCCACCCCTTGAACCTCTGCAGCAATACTGACAGCCCCCATACGTCTATTTCCCAAAGACAACCTCTGGATATGATGCTGAGCATGTGCACTCAACTTCTTTGGTCGACCATGGCAAGGCCTGTTCTGTGTGGAACCTGTCCTGTGAAACCGGTATGGTCTTGCCCACCGTGCTGCAGCTCAGTTTCAGGGTCTTGGCAATCTTCTTATAGCCTAGGCCGTCTTTATGTAGAGCAACAATTCTTTTTTTTAGATCCTTAGTGTCATGAACCAAGCCTCCAGACTAAAAAGAAAAAGAAAAGGTTTGGGCGGCATTCTGCTAAAAAAGGGCTGTGTGGGGATTTGAACCTGTGGCTCTGTGCTTGGCAGTCAGTTTGCTTGCGTGTTGAGCCACAGCCAGTTCTAGCAATAGCATGGAACTTAAAAGATCTGATAAATTACTATTTGTCTTACTTGTAATTATACATGTGCAATAACACAAGTGCTCTTAATTTTGGAATTACTCAGAACCAATCCTGTGCAAAACCTCCCTATTTAAGGATGGCTCCTGTGCAAAACCTCCCTATTTAAGGATGGCTCTTAGACTGCATTTTGTCTTCACATTGGTTATGTTTTGTCACAAGTCAGAACCTGTTTCCTGTACTTATTTGAAGGAAGACTTCAACCTTGCACCTGTTTACAAGTTTGCTACCTGCTTTGTGCAATTCCTGCACATCAGCTATTTCCAGGACAAAGACTTTGCCTGCTACCTGTTTAAAAGTTTGTTCCCTGCTCTGTGCAAATCCTGCATTTTAGTTATTACCAGGAGAAAGACTTCACCTTTAAACCTGCTACCTGTTTACAAGTTTGTTTCCTGCCTTGTGCAATTTAATGCACTTCAGCTATTACCAGGAGAAATACTTTAACTTTAAACCTGTTTACAAGTTTGTTCTCTGCTTTGTGCAATTCCTGCACTTCAGTTATTACCAGCAGGAAGACTTTACCTTTAAACCTGTTACCTGTTTACAAGTTGTTTTCTGCCTTGTGCAAATCCTGCATTTCAGTTATTACCAGGAGAAAGACTTTCCATTTGAATCTGCATCTCTGCTTACTTTGTTTGGTTATTTCCACTCCTGCCATATGTGGACTAAACATACCTGAATAGCACATTTAAAATACCCTGCAAGTATTTGTTCAAAGTATTTTGTTTAAATAAAGCTGTATCATTTCAATCTATATGGCTTCTACTAATCTTCATTTAAAGCAACTGTTCCAGACAATGAGGCTCTCACAAAACATCCTGAGACAGAACATGGCACTCGGAGAGTTCTTTGCCATGAGGTGCCATGCTGAACTTCCAGTGACCAGTATGAGAGAGTGTGAGAGCGATAACACCAAATTTAACACACCTGCTCCCCATTCACACCTGAGACCTTGTAACACTAACGAGTCACATGACACCGGGGAGGGAAAATGACTAATTGGGCCCAATTTGGACATTTCCACTTTTGTTGCCAACGGTTTAGACATTAATGGCTGTGTGATGAGTTATTTTGAGGAGACAGCAAATTTACACTGTTATACAGGCTGTACACTCACTACTTTACATTGTAGCAAAGTGCCATTTCTTCACTTTTGTCACATGAAAACACATAATAAAATAGCTACAAAAATGTGAGGGGTGTACTCACTTTTGTGAGATACTGTATGCCACTAATGTTTATAATTGCCCTTGAAGCCTTCCCTAGCATGTCACTGACAGTCTCTGATTTCTGTCTTTCAGTAGGCAATTGATCCTTTACCCCAAAAAAATATTATTTCTTTATAGTCTATATTTAAAATGTTTTGCTATCCTCTTCCAAGTGCTTACTAAACTCTCTCAAAACAGAATACAGCATACATGCAATGAGCCATGATATGATGCTAGTCAGTATACATTACACAACATTCATAAAGAAGTCTCTGGGACCTCCACAATAACTGGTAATATTAATTACATATTGGATCACAAAGTTATCCATAATGACATTGTTTTAGCACTAAGAGTATCTCACTCCATTGATTTCATTAGTACCCGTGATACATTTAACGGGGTAAGTATTAAAAAAATCTGGATTCTCCACTTCTAGCAGTGAAAATTCAGTAGCAGATTTGGAATAACATTTTTTTTACAAGGTACACAGACACAATTCTCAACAAACAGGGTGAAACATATGCCCCCATTTATGAAATTATGGACAGACAGAAGTTTGCATTTCATGTGAGAGCTATCATTTATTTAACACATTTCAACTATAGATGTTAAGATTATGAAAACCCTACAACAATGTGTCAGTTTTACAACAAGCCCCTCCCCCCACAACAACTTCATGAGCACCTATTAATCAATCCCATTGTTTAGATATACATAATACTAATTCCTGTGCCTTATTTTAACCTGTGGGGTTGGGCTTATGCACTGACATATTGTGGTTTACAGTGGTGCTTAACATATACTTAGAATTTGGAAGCACTTTACTTTATCAGAAACCACAATATCAAGAAGAAAAAAGTGATCATCATTATTAGAATCCAGGCCTATATGAGAGGCATAATATTGGAATAAATAAGAGTGTATTATCTTGCCAACAACAGTGCATCTTTCACATAGCCACCACTGGTTTTGCGACAGTCATAACTGAGAATTGAATGACTCCGCCTGACTTGCGGAAAGCAGTAGCTTGTGCAATGCTGCACCTTGCTTGAGAGCTTGTCAATCGTCCTGATCAGTAAATATATATGTGGACTTGCAAAAGTAATACATTTTACTAAAAGCAATTGTTTGCATATTCAAGTATAATATTAAATATCTCTATTCAAATGTAAATGTACTGAAGCACTTTCCAATTATTTAAAATTTAGACCGACATGATTTTATATACCTATAATCAAAAAAATATTTTTTTTCTGATTATCCAAATATATCTCCTTTTCAAAAATACACTGGACTGCTGCAGCATAGCCTTACCAGCAAAGCCAGTGTGTGTTTTCATGCATTATTTATCGCCTTAATAGGCAATTCCTACTGCCAAAGAAAGTCACCTACTGTTGGCAAAACTTTATTTCAGAGTATCATATATCCTACAAATTGAAGGATGAAGAAAGACTTTTATAGTGGCAAGAACATACAAGATGAAATTCAACACAAAAGCCAAACACACTATGTGTGTGTGTGTGTGTTTAAGGTGGCCCTCGTTTTACAACGGTTCAATTTACACCATTTCAGAATAACAAGCTTTTTTTCCAGTCATGTGACTGCTATTGAAAAGCATTGAGAAGCAGTGCATTTATTAAAATAGCCAGTAGGTGGAGCTGTCCGCTTGTGTTGCAGCAAAGCCAAGCAAGCTGAAATTAATCAGTTCAACCAGACCTGAGCTATTGAACAGATTTCAAAGGAACAAGATCTTCCTGTCTATAACTCAGTTCAGATTGGAATGCATAGAAAGAACTGTTTGCAGAAAAATGCAAGTGAAGTCTGTGTTGTGTGATTATTTTATTAAGTTTATAATGCTGTTTAGCAAATGTTTTTGTTCATTTAACTTAGTTTAATTATATATTCTGTGTTGTGTGATTATTTTATTAGGTTTATAATGCTGTCTAGCATTTAAAGTCTTCATTTCAAAGCTTTTAAAATAATGTATTGGGTGTTACTTATGACAATTTTGAGAGGGGCCTGGAACCTATCTACCTCACTTCCCATTGACTTACATTATAAACTGGGTTTCAATTTACAACGGTTTCGATTTACAACCATTCCATCTGGAACCTAACCCCGGCGTAAACTGAGGGTTACCTGTGTGTATATATATATATGTGTGTTTATTTATGTTATATATATGTGTGTGTGCCTATATATATATATGTATGTATGTATGTATGTGTATATATATATATATATATATATATATATATATATACATACATACATACATATATATATAGGCACACACATATATATGTGTGTGTGTCTATATGTATATATATTTATATATGTGTGTGTGCCTATATGTATGTATATATATATATGTGTGTGAGTGCCTATGTGTATATATATGTGTGTGTGTGCCTATATGTATGTGTATATATTTATATATATATATATCTATATATATATATATATGCCTATATGTGTATATATATATATATATATATATACCTGTAAATATATAGTGTGTGTGTGCCTATATGTATTATGTATATATATATATATATATATATATATATATATATACATATGTGTGTGTGTGTGTGTGTATATATATATATATATATATATATATATATATATACAGGGAGTGCAGAATTATTAGGCAAATTAGTATTTTGACCACATCATCCTCTTTATGCATGTTGTCTTACTCCAAGCTGTATAGGCTCGAAAGCCTATTACCAATTAAGCATATTAGGTGATGTGCATCTCTGTAATGAGAAGGGGTGTGGTCTAATGACATCAACACCCTATATCAGGTGTGCATGATTATTAGGCAACTTCCTTTCCTTTGGCAAAATGGGTCAAAAGAAGGACTTGACAGGCTCAGAAAAGTCAAAAATAGTGAGATATCTTGCAGAGGGATGCAGCACTCTTAAAATTGCAAAGCTTCTGAAGCGTGATCATCGAACAATCAAGTGTTTCATTCAAAATAGTCAACAGGGTTGCAAGAAGCGTGTGGAAAAACCAAGGCGCAAAATAACTGCCCATGAACTGAGAAAAGTCAAGCGTGCAGCTGCCAAGATGCCACTTGCCACCAGTTTGGCCATATTTTAGAGCTGCAACATCACTGGAGTGCCCAAAAGCACAAGGTGTGCAATACTCAGAGACATGGCCAAGGTAAGAAAGGCTGAAAGACGACCACCACTGAACAAGACACACAAGCTGAAATGTCAATACTGGGCCAATAAATATCTCAAGACTGATTTTTCTAAGGTTTTATGGACTGATGAAATGAGAGTGAGTCTTGATGGGCCAGATGGATGGGCCCGTGGCTGGATTGGTAAAGGGCAGAGAGCTCCAGTCCGACTCAGACGCCAGCAAGGTGGAGGTGGAGTACTGGTTTGGGCTGGTATCATCAAAGATGAGCTTGTGAGGCCTTTTCGGGTTGAGGATGGAGTCAAGCTCAACTCCCAGTCCTACTGCCAGTTTCTGGAAGACACCTTCTTGAAGCAGTGGTACAGGAAGAAGTCTGCATCCTTCAAGAAAATCATGATTTTCATGCAGGACAATGCTCCATCACACGTGTCCAAGTACTCCACAGAGTGGCTGGCAAGAAAGGGTATAAAAGAAGAAAATCTAATGACATGGCCTCCTTGTTCACCTGATCTGAACCCCATTGAGAACCTGTGGTCCATCATCAAATGTGAGATTTACAAGGAGGGAAAACAGTACACCTCTCTGAACAGTGTCTGGGAGGCTGTGGTTGCTGCTGCACGCAATGTTGATGGTGAACAGATCAAAACACTGACAGAATTTATGGATGGCAGGCTTTTGAGTGGCCTTGCAAAGAAAGGTGGCTATATTGGTCACTGATTTGTTTTTGTTTTGTTTTTGAATGTCAGAAATGTATATTTGTGAATGTTGAGATGTTATATTGGTTTCACTGGTAAAAATAAATAATTGAAATGGGTATATATTTGTTTTTTGTTAAGTTGCCTAATAATTATGCACAGTAATAGTCACCTGCACACACAGATATCCCCCTAAAATAGCTAAAACTAAAAACAAACTAAAAACTACTTCCAAAAATATTCAGCTTTGATATTAATGAGTTTTTTGGGTTCATTGAGAACATGGTTGTTGTTCAATAATAAAATTAATCCTCAAACATACAACTTGTCTAATAATTCTGCACTCCCTGTATAAATATATATGTGTGTCTATATGTATGTCTATATGTATGTATATAAGCATAGGTGATTTGTGCAGGCAATTTTTGCAACATTTAATAATGTTTTGTTTATTTGCAAGTGGATGTGCCCCAATCCCCCCTGTTTTGTGTGTGTGCTTGTGTATATATATATATATATATATATATATATATATATATATATATATATATATATATATATATATATATATATAAATAAATAAATATTTATGTGGCACAGTGGCAGCATTAAATCAATATTTCAATAAATTAATTGACAAACAAAAGTATAATGTAATGATTGCCTGGGACTTAATAACCTCTTTAGTTATAGGAAATAAGTATAAACGTATTAAATATTTATATCATCCCCGCACTACAAAGGATACACGAGTATACATAAAATACTAAATTTATTGAAAATAATATATAACAAAGATACATTACTTCAAATAAGTAAAAAAAAATCCCCATAGACTACACACACATATATATATATATATATATATATATATATATATATATATATATATATATATATATTTATATATATATATATATATATATATATATATATATTGATTAAACTAATATAACAGTTCAAGAAGTGGAAACTTACTTTATAGCAAATGTTGATTTTATTGTGATCTCTGATACTGTAAGACGAAGAAAATGGTTGGTATCATCAGAGATGAGCTTGTGAGGCCTTTTCGGGTTGAGGATGGAGTCAAGCTCAACTCCCAGTCCTACTGCCAGTTTCTGGAAGACACCTTCTTGAAGCAGTGGTACAGGAAGAAGTCTGCATCCTTCAAGAAAATCATGATTTTCATGCAGGACAATGCTCCATCACACGCGTCCAAGTACTCCACAGCGTGGCTGGCAAGAAAGGGTATAAAAGAAGAAAATCTAATGACATGGCCTCCTTGTTCACCTGATCTGAACCCCATTGAGAACCTGTGGTCCATCATCAAATGTGAGATTTACAAGGAGGGAAGACAGTACACCTCTCTGAACAGTGTCTGGGAGGCTGTGGTTGCTGCTGCACGCAATGTTGATGGTGAACAGATCAAAACACTGACAGAATCCATGGATGGCAGGCTTTTGAGTGGCCTTGCAAAGAAAGGTAGCTATATTGGTCACTGATTTGTTTTTGTTTTGTTTTTGAATGTCAGAAATGTATATTTGTGAATGTTGAGATGTTATATTGGTTTCACTGGTAAAAATAAATAATTGAAATGGGTATATATTTGTTTTTTGTTAAGTTGCCTAATAATTATGCACAGTAATAGTCACCTGCACACACAGATATCCCCCTAAAATAGCTAAAACTAAAAACAAACTAAAAACTACTTCCAAAAATAAATAAATATTTCTGTGGCACAGTGGCAGCATTAAATCAATATTTCAATAAATTAATTGACAAACAAAAGTATAATGTAATGATTGCCTGGGACTTAATAACCTCTTTAGTTATAGGAAATAAGTATAAACGTATTAAATATTTATATCATCCCCGCACTACAAAGGATACACGAGTATACATAAAATACTAAATTTATTGAAAATAATATATAACAAAGATACATTACTTCAAATAAGTAAAAAAAAATCCCCATTGACTATACATATATATATATATATATATATATATATATATATATATATATATATATATATATATATATATATATATATATTGATTAAACTAATATAACAGTTCAAGAAGTGGAAACTTACTTTATAGCAAATGTTGATTTTATTGTGATCTCTGATACTTTAAGACGAAGAAAATAGTGGAAACAAATATTGAAATATTTATAACAAACAATGTTTACTGGTAAGACAATAATGGAATATGGAAATTCAATAAGATTGTTACAGACTTGGTTATGAAGTGATCTGAAAGTGATAGCTTAGTGAAAATATAACTGTACCCCTTATTTTCTATCAGAATGTAGACTAAATATATGTATAAATTGAATATGATTTTTTTTAAACCATCACAATAACTTTTTTTCTTCTTAAAAAATATACTTCCTATACAGTTTAAATGGCTTTATTTACCAGGAACACCATCCAACAAAGTGCTTAAAGGGCCATAATACCCAAATGTTTAAACACTTGAAAGTGATGCAGCATAGCTGTAAATAGCTGATTAGAAAATATCACCTGAACATCTCTATGTAAAAAAGAAAGATATTTTACCTCAAAAGTTCCTCAGTAGCCACCTCCCATTGTAAAGGATTTCTAAGCAGCATTTTAGTGTGTTTGTCCTGGGACATCTGAAGGGACTAGCATCGTGCACTCTCATATTATTTCACCAATCAGGTAAAGGAAGCTTACTATGAAATCTCATGAGAGTTAAGTCAAATCTCATGAGATCACAGTAAGAGTTCATGACCTCAGCACTGCTGATGCTGATTGGCTGCTGTTCATTTCTTCATTTTTTTTAATTTTTTTACCTGCAGCTGGGAGCAGCTGAGTAGAACTTTTTACACAGAACTTACTCTGCTGAGCTGAGGAAATTGTGAGGTAAAATATCTTCCTTTTTTACATAGAGATGCTCAGGTGATATTTTCCTGTCAGCTTTTTACAGTTATACTGCATCAGTTTCAAGTGATTTAGCATATGAGTATTATGTCCCTTTAACAGAGCAAATAAATATTAGTGAATAAAATGCTGCAATAAGTTTTAGTTTGTGTTGTGCAAGCTAAGCGCTGATTTACTGTGAGGAAGCTTAAAATGATTACTTAAAGGTGCTGATATGTGGCAGATCATTAAGCACAAGACCTAACTTGTTTAAAAAAAGGCTAGCTGTAAAAAACCTACTCTAGTGCCAGCACTCAGCAGGATAATAATACAATTAAAACAAATGTACTCATCTGTAAAGAAAAAAATGTTTTTTTTATTTATAGTTATTTATTGTGGTATAACCACTGACAAAACAGAATCAAATGACAGATTAATGAAAGGGTTAGTGTACTGTGATTTTTTTTAATGTAACAAATGACTCCTTTACATTTATTTTGCTCTTTTAAATAGCTGATTTTGTCTGTTGCATCCCCACACATACGGCTATTTTGAATACCTAATTAATGGTTATAGAAAAGTTATGTTAAGAATGTTTGAAAGTAATCACGCTTCCAGTAGAGGGTTGGACAAAGAGATACTAATTGTTACCTGTGGTATCCCCAACTATACTGAACATTTCAGTGCTTAAAGAGACATAAAACCCATTTTTTCCCTTCATGATTCAGATAGAAAGTACAATTTTAAACAACTTTACAATTAACTTTTTTTTATCAAATGTTCTTTGTGTTCTTGTTATCCTTTGTTGAAGAGCAGGAAGGTAAGTTCAGGGGTGTGCATTGCAGCACCATATGACAGCAGTTTTGCACTAATGCTATTCATAAGCAAGAGAACAAGATGGACTGTTTCCATTCATGTAGTGATGCAAACATCTGCACGCTACCTTTTTAGATTATTCTTCAACAAAGAATAACATAAGAATTACACAAATTTGATAATAGAAGTAAATAAATCATGAAATAAAAAATGTGGGTTCTATGTCCCTTTAAGTACTTGCTATAAAAAAGCTGTGTAAACATAGCCAGCAGAAGATAGGAGAGAAAGGTAACAACATGTTAATTTTACATTCTTCTCTCTAAGTGCTTGGAGAGATTTGATAGGGCAAGCTTTACAAGGGCTGAACTCCCTGAATGCTATGAGAAAAAGGGTGGAACCTGGAAGTCCCAGAGAATTGCCTCCCATAAACCTCTCCACTCAGATTAGATGATCTAAAATGATCCTCCACAGGCCTGCCCTTTGGGCAGGGCGAGAGGTGCACCTGCCCAGGGCCACACTCTTTGGGTGGCCCCGTAATGTCAGCAGTGAGGCAATTTATATGTTGTATCTAGTTTATGTGTTTATGTTATGTTATTTGTATTGCAATTAAATATTAATGTATGCTTATCACTTAATTCACAATTATACCAGCAAGGAATGAGCCAAACAAATTACTGACCCTTAGCCAATCACATAATTTTAAACCCTTTAAAAAGCACATTAGTAATAACGGTAGCTAGAGAGCTATGAGTGTGGCTAGGAAGCAGAAACTTTTGGGTAACGCACAGGCTACAGAATGTTTGGAGAAATACTGTGATCACTGCATATTGCTGTACATTTTACATTGTTGGGTGATACTAACCAGAGGTCCCACTTCCTACTACAATTTTTTGTACCCTTTACTTTTGGGTAAACACGCAGGCTACAGAATGTTTAGCTTTTAAATAGGTAGATTTATTTTGACCCGAATTGAATGGTACTGTGTTAAGTTTTATCTATCATCATTATTAATATCTGTTCTATTATGAACAGGCTGAGTTTAGCACATTTGAGTACAGAATAGGGAAACATATATCAATAAGCTACCCTAATACCTGATACACATAGAATTGCACTTAACAGTGTATTAATAACTGCATAAATTATTTACAGACCGCATTAAATCAGGGCACATCCACACACAGTTTTATAGCAAAAAGTGTGAGGACAGGAGGGAAACATGGAAGTGGTAGTTACGAATGAATTGGGGTCCTTCTACTCTTTGAAAACTTTCCAGGAAAGGGATAATAGCACACAGGACCTGGAAGAGGGTTTTTTGCACAGATAGATCCAAATTCATGTTAGCAAAACTGTTTGAAGAGATGGAATTTTTACTCTTAAAGGAAAACAAATTGAGA
Organism: Bombina bombina; assembly: GCF_027579735.1. Classification (NCBI taxonomy): domain Eukaryota; kingdom Metazoa; phylum Chordata; class Amphibia; order Anura; family Bombinatoridae; genus Bombina; species Bombina bombina. The sequence goes on along the minus strand of NC_069500.1, from coordinate 1,236,148,756 downwards.
TGGGATATAATGACACTAAATAAATATCATGAGTTAAAGATTATACCAAAGGGCCTCAGGCTCAATAAATTCCCTACCTTTCAAACAGATGAACGTGAATTAATCAATGAACGGAATATAATTCTATCCGAATGCTCACTACGACTTATGTTTCTTTTAGTAAATTATAAAACAAAAGCCCTGAATGTGATAAGCCAACAGATAGAGACATTACAAGTAGAATTGAATTTAAGGAGAAGTGCACTTGTTGTATTCTACAAAAAACCCTAGCAGAAACTAGACATGTGCGTGGCGAAAAAATTCGGTTCGGATCGATTCAGATTTTTTCAAATTTCGGTTCGGAGCGATTCGAATTTGGAAAAATTTGAATCAATTCGGTTTGGATTTGTTTCGGATTCATTCGGATTCGAATAAATTGGGTTGGATTTGTTTCGGATTGATTCGGATTCGAATAAATTCGTCTGGATTCGGTTCGATTCGGAAATTCGGAATTTCGGTAAGTGTTAGGTGGGATTAGACTTGTATTATGTACTGTACATTAGGTGTAACCCATAGCAGAGTGATATAACCTAATATACTGTACAATACTAGTGTAATCCATGGCCATCCGAATCTACCGAATAAATCCGAATAAATCCAAAGTTATTCGGATTTATTCGTTAGATTCGGCACTATTTTAATTCGGAGATTCGGTTCGATCTGAATCTCCGAATTTTCAGAATTTTCCGAATTTCTGAATCGAACTGAACCGAATCGCACATGTCTAGCAGAAACCAAAACACTCCTGATTGAAACAAAACATAGTAAATATCTTAGGGATCAATCCGATTATGATAATAATAGGATTTTTGTCTGGAACAGGAAGGATAGGTTGGAAGGCCGTAGAGCCTATAATAGGTCACGAGGAAGAGGTAGGGGCAGAGGATTTAACAATAGAAACAACAGGGACAATGTGGCTTTAGACTATAGAGAAAAAGATTCTGGCAAGAACAAAAAAGTTCACTTTTCAGAGAGTGAAGCAGATTCTTATGATGCTAACTCTGCTTCAGGTGGGGAGGAAAATGTAAATGTAAAGGCATCGAATCCCAATTCAGATACAGCTGTTGACCAACTGGTAGTGAGACCTAAAACTTCTAGTACAGTTGCACCCTCCATACTTAAAAAAACAACATCAGGGGGGATCAAAATATACCCCTGATGATACTCTCATTGGAGATCAGTCCAACACTGGTAATGTTGCCACAATTGATTATGTGGACAGACAGAGTTTGGAACAGGTTTTTTTCCCTCCCTCACAAAAAAAAGAAGGGGGGGAGAGGAAGGGGAGGCAAAGCAGGTTATCAGTGACAGAATCACCAATCAACCAGAAGAGGGAGATCCGGGAGCAAATACCAATAACTACCAATAACAATGTTATCAGCTTGTCTGACTATAATTTGTCTGACATAGAAATCAGAGTACTAAATTTGGGTTTGGGCTTTGTACCCTCACAAAAGTTTAATTTATTTAACACCTTGATAGATGTCAACAAATTAATCAGAGGTTTAACTGTACAAAAGTTTTTTTCTAATAAAGTAACGGAAGAGATAGATCACTCCACACACAGTGAAGACCCTAGACAGAATACTTTTGATGAACTCACCTTCAGTGAAGGCTGTGATGTAATGACAATGGAAGCATTACTCCAGGAAGGGTTCACAGATGAAAGCACACAAGTGTGTATAACACCAAAATTCAAGGAAACCTCTAGGTTCTACCCTATACAATATAGAGGGAGTACACTAGAAATTTTTCAGGCAAGGGTTGAAAGAAATCTTACGCTACTTCACCAGACCACACCTTTGAATCAGCACAATCTCAATTTGGAAGAAAGGGAAGCATTAAAAAAGCTCCAGACTAATGAACAATTAGTCATTAGGAATGAGGACAAGTTTGGTGGTAGTAATGTCTAGATCACAATTCATAGTGGAAGCAGAGAGACAGCTACTCGATGTTAGGTATTACCAGACATTGAGTGGAGATCCAACTGCGAAATTCAAACGAGAACTTGCCCATATTCTAGATGACGGTAAAGAATTGGGCATAATGGATGAATCTACCTGTGACTTCCTCCTGGTAGATAACCCAGTGATACCTATTTTTAATCATCTTCCCAAGTTTCATAAATCCCTGGAGGGGGTCACAGGTAGACCCATTGTAAGTGGCATAGGGTCACTTTTGAAAAGGGTATCACAGTGGCTTGATAGTATCCTACAGCCTTTGGTAGGGAGTCTTACTAGTTTTTTGTAGGATACAACCCACATATTAAACCTGATGGAACAACTAGATTGGGAGGAATCAGATATGTGGCTCACAATAGACGTCAGGGCTCTTTACACCTCAATACCACATGACAAGGGCCTATTGGCCATAGAATGCAGACCAATTGTCTGACCATCTGTGGACGAGAGGTTATAAACCCCAAGATATCACTAAGGCCAGGAATGAAGTAGCACTAGTCAATAGAAAGAGGATGTTGAACAAAACAGAAGTAACAAATAACAAGAGTGGAGGAATTTTCTTTGTTACTGATTACAGCACACAATATCATAAAATCTGCCACATAGTGAAGATACATTTCAGACTTTTGGCAGTGGATGATGCTCTGGTGGAGACAGTTGACAAAGGATGCAGATGTTCCTTTAGGAGGGGAATGTCAATGGCTAACATTCTAGCACCCACATTACTAAAAACACCACAAAGGGAGGTACATAGCTTGTGGCTTAGATTCAAGGGTGTTTACAAATGCAGCAATTTCACATGCAAAGCCTGTGAACACTTGCAGATGGGAGAAAGCTTCAGAAGCTATGTCACTAACAAAAGTTACAATCACAAGAGGTGCATGAATTGTAGAAGCAGATACACTGTGTATCTAACAGGCTGTACGGCCTACTGCCTACAATACGTAGGGATGACGACAAGGGAGACAAGGGTATGTATCAGGGAACACCTCTCTGATATTAAGGCAGGATCCCTAACTACCCCTCTAGTCCAGCATGTCAATAGATTCCACAACACAAATAGCACTAACTTCAAATTTACTATTATAGAAATTGTGGATGCCGGATGGATAGGGGGGGGGGACAGAGAGAGGGCACTTGCTAAGAGGGAGGTGTACTGGATATTCCAGTTACAAACTAGATCCCCGACAGTTTTAATTCAGCCTACGACCTAATTAATTTTTGGTATTAGAAGGACCTATGGTAATGACTAAACAAGCCAGATTTTAGTTACTCTAATGTAATTTTTGATGAGTTCAGATCTATCACAAATCGTAATTTAGAGAACAAATCAGGTAGGATTGGGCACATTTAAATCTACTGCATATTCACATTGATATTATACATGAAACAAAACATAGAGGTTATTGTAAGTCACAGTTACAATTCTGAACAGGGCAATTGAGAAATATTAGTAGATCAGGGGAGTGAAGTCACGGTTCAGTTTCAGACACTATTCTCATTATTTAACAAATTAATCTTTACAGGAGTCATTATCAAATGTCCAATTCTTACCCTATTACTATTTTTGTAGTCCGCAAATTTTGTTTATATATGGAATGTATAAGTAAAATGAATTTGTATTAGAGATGCAATTAAATATTAATGTAAGCTTATCACTTAATTCACAATTATACCAGCAAGGAATGAGCCAAACAAATTACTGACCCTTAGCCAATCACATGATTTCAAACCCTTTAAAAAGCACATTAGTAATAAGGGTAGCTAGAGGACTATGAGTACGGCTAGGAAGCAGAAACGCGTAAGCTGTTCTATTAACTAAGGGCATGTTTGTCTTTCACTACATGTTATGTTCCTGTTTTAACGAATGGAAATAAAGCTTATACTGTTTTACTACGCTCCCAACTTTTTCACATTTACACATTGGGCCGTTTTTGGAGCAAGCAGTATTCACCCCGGCAGGTAATTACAAGCTTGGCTGAGTAAGGCACTGACTTTGAAACAAAGTATCGAAGAGACTACGGAGTATGGAAGTTTCTTACCCCCCGCAAGTCGGCACAGCATGATGACGTCATGCTTTTGAGCCGAAGCGTGTGAGAGTTCCTTGGCGTCCGGATCGAGCGGCTTGTGGGAGCGTTGTGGCTCCAAGCGTAGTTTCTGGACTGATAGTTGCCCAGGAGAGGGGTCTCCCTAACGGCAGCTCCACACCAGGCGAGCTCATCATAGAGCCGTGAAGAGGGGGGTAAGTACTACATCTGAGTCACACCCTGCCTAGAAATACTTGCCAACAGCATTGCTTAAGCAGAAGGGTTTTTTTTTCCCTCATTGGAGACTATTTATTTATGTTATCTGGAGGTCTAATATTTTGTGTTATTCTTTATATAGGTAACACTCCTGTGTAGCCTTTAATTTGTGTATGGTAGGACACACTTTAAAGGGATACTAATTTACTCCTATTATCAATTTTCCTTCAATCTCTTGCTATCTTTATTTTTTAAAAGCAGGAATGTAAAGCTTAGGAGCCAGCCCATTTTAAGTATAGCACTCTGGATAGTGCTTGCTTATTTGGTTGCTATATTTAGCCACCAATAAGCAAGCATAACCCAGGTTCTGAACCAAAACATGTGTCTTGCTCTTAAGCTTTACATTCCTTCTTTTTACATAAAGATAACAAGAGAACGAAGAAAAAGTCATAATAGGAGTAAATTAGAAAGTTGCTTAAATTGCATGTTCTATCTGAATGATTAAAGTAAAAAAATGGGTTTAGTAACCCTTGAAGGTGGGTCCTACCATCAAAGGCTACATGGGAGTGTCCTTCTTAGACTAGGCTAAAACCTATTCTATAGTTTTTACATATGTTTGTATAATCACAGTATAGTTTAAGAATTAACTACTGGAATATTCTAGGGAAAAATGATCTGGTTGTATGACACCAGAATAATCACCTGATAGGTGAAATTAGGTTAATAACCATGGTTAATGATCAGCTAATTACTGTATTTCACCTGTGCTCTAGTTGAGAATCTGACCTGTTAGGGGTACTTAATGTCTGGAGTTTAAACACTGTGCTATAGTTTCTGTTTTAAATATATACCAAATATTTTTTTATTTTTAACCCACAAAGATATATAAAACAACAATATCAAAAAGCATGCAATGATTTTTAGATAGTAAAATAACTGTGCAAGGGAATAGCAAACAATTCTATTCCAAGAGAATATGAAATGTACCTATCAAAAATAAAATAAAATAAAATAACACTAGACATGTGCAAAACATTTTTATGTCCCTATTTCAAAACAAATCTAGTTACCTTGATCTATGGATATTGGAAAAATATGTTACTTAAAAAAAATTGTAGTTTAAAAGACACAACCATAAAAAATAAACTGTTTTGTATTAATAGATCAGTTTATTTTGGCCAAATAATCTTCTTTATAGTCTACTCTTGCACATTCCCAGACAAAGTGCAGCAGTTTATTAAACATATGCATTATCAGTGAATGGACTGTATAGACATTGCATATCTCAGTGCTAAATCCCTTTGAAGAGTTTAATATTTCCCTTTGATGGCACAAATCTTTTATTTTTCACAAATTAAGATAAAAAAAATATTGCATTGTTAGTTCAATAATCCAGCTATTAATACAGTCAGTGATCCTTTTCATGTGTTTGCACCTGAATAACTGCTATAGCACCACTACTCAAATATACATGGGTTCAAAAGAAAAATATATATAAAAAAAAATCCCATACAAATTACTTTGTTTCAGGTAGTTTTTTTCTTAATGTAAAGTATTAAATAAATAAATAACAAAATCCATATTAGGTTTCCATGAAATCTGAGACGTGTTCTGAATTAATTTAATCTGTGATATGCAATAACCTGCAATTACTCAGATATTCTCAGTAGTTGCCCTTAGGAAAGAAAATCTGCCAGTTGAAACCTCAACTTTATTCCATAGTCCATACAGGAGAATTGTGTAGTCAGCTCAGATGTTATCTTCCAAATGATATATAATTGTGTGCATTTAATACAACAGTTTTCCTAGAGCAGAGATTACAAAGACTCTCTTAGCTTGATTTACTATCAAGCTTTTAAAAATTAAATTACAAAATTTTAAAATGCAAATTTTATTATAAGGGAAGGTGATTTTGCATCACAGACCCATACTTTCTCAATATAAAAACTGGTTACTTGCCCAAATATTCAGGACTTTAATTGAATTGAATTTGATTGAGGAAAAAGGCCACAAATGAATATGTGAAATAATTTGTTCATAGCAAGTCGAAAGATAGATCACTCATATACTGTATAGTGTATACATATTCTTAAAGTAAAAATGTCCTCTTCTAAATTTTGGGTCTACTTTTGATCAGTTAAAATAAATATAGAAAACCTTGTCAAATCTTACAAAGAAAAAGTGAAACAGTTAATGATCTACCTAATAACACTTCTTTAAAATGATATATTGTTTAGTTAATCCAATACACATTTTTACAATAAGCTAATTTTTCAAGAAAAGTAAGTAGTTTGACCATGTCAATATAAAGGTAAGTTAAACGACTATATATGAAAACAAGGATTTACCAATTTTGGCAATGAAAGGTAAAGTATTATATTAATAGCTTTGCATGATCGTTCTTACATTATCTGGCATGTTGGAACTATCCCTTATAGAAAGTTTCTCTGCTCAGAAATACAGAAAATCTAGATTTACATATCAGCCATTGATAATCCTTTATTAAATGAATCATGTTCTATATATGTTTTATGTCTTATATCTGAAATGTAATATGGTAACATCAATTGAAAAAATAAGATATGAAGAACTTCCCAAGAAAGACATTTGCCCTTCAGGGCCTAGCATCAATAGATCATTTGCAAACATGGTATCATGTGGCACTGGAAATACCTCTGCCATTTTATAGATAAAATAAGTTTAACCTTGATTTTGACATCTGTATTTATATTTAATTAACTGTGGTTTTTCATAGATATTGACAATTTATTTTAATCCAGTAGATATTAAATTAAATTGTTCACACTGGAATTTTGGTGCTTAAAGCAACAGGACCTAAACTCATCATATCAAGAACTGAAAAATAACTATACTAAGTAAGAACTAATACATTTTCTTATCCAAATCTATATCAGTTTTCGGAGGGGTCTATCAGTGCAAATTATCATGACAGCAGTAATATGCCAAGTTGCATTGAAAATATACTTATGATGGCTTTTTACAAATCTAGAAATCTGTATTGAGTTGCAGGAGCCATGGATTCTAGCCATATATTTGGCAAATAATTATATCTATATGAAAAGCCTTTTTCCCACTACAAAATATATCATTCACAGAGTGTAATTGCATATAAAATTCGTATTCATACCCGTTAAATTGACAAAATGCACAAATCATTGCAATTAAAATGATTGTAAATGCAATATTATATAATTTGGTATATGACATAATGTAATGAAATATACATTTGGTAATTTGCCATCCATTGTAAATCAGAGTGTGTACATCTTTAGAATATTACACTTTGTTATTAAATACCCATTTGGGTAAAGAAGGATATACAAAAAAAGTAAGTATGTTATTTAAAGCATTGCATATTTATTTCAGCTTTCTAAAACTGTAGGGCTGAACCAGTACATTCAACTGCTCTGTTAGCTCCATGCCAGATGTCTATTAGTGAATCTGGCATTAAGATTCAGCTGTAGCCACTGGTCAGCTATTAATCCATCCTAATACTTAGCTCTGCTCTCAGCCACAACCATTATATTCCCATAGCAATTCTCTTTGCACGTTTCCTTCAGAGCATTATGTTAGTAATTGCTACTTTAAACCACAAATGTCAATTTTTGAGTGGCAGATTTCTCTTACTTTACATAAACTTTTAACATAGGAAATCATAGCACTACCAACAAAATGATTACTTCAGTCACAAGCCTCACAGCAAGCTTAAAATCACATTATAAGCTTTCAAGGCAACTGTAGACTGACAGAAAATATCTCTGAAGTATTCTCTTGTTTCTCTTCAAGCTGAGTTACCATTAAGCCTAATTACTCCGGGGCCATTGTCCTATATTATACACTTAAGGGAAACATTGAGATTAACTGCAAATGGTTGCATTAATCCAAACATAATGCAAATAAACTTGTAACAAAATAAGTAATATTTCATCACTATATCACATTGAGAAACACCTTTAATATATAATACATCGTTTCAATAAATTGGTTAGTTTCCAAGAAAGCATGACAAGTGTGCATTTGTATCTTGTATATGCAATAGTGTTATAGCTTCAGTTATAAGCTTCATGAGCATTTTTCTTTCCAAAATGGAAAGTTAAGTTATTATTTATAAGAAGGGAATGGAATGTTGACATGTTATTTATGTTTAATATTTCACTTTATGGGAAACAAATGTACAATTCTTTAAAGCCAAACAACATGAAGTTCAGTACAAACCATTTATCTAAGACACAGCATGCTGATGCAGAACCAGCTTGCCAAATAGTAAAATAGATGCATTTAGCAGGTGGCAGACAGGATGCACTTTTAGTACTGTAAACAATATATTTCAGTCTTAAATGGCACAGCTAAATATACTATTAACACTGACTGCTTTTAGAAAGCAGCAGACAACTTTACTTTGCTATGGTAAATAATCATTTCACTGTATAATTGTGTGTTTTAAAATTAAGTTCAGGAACATAGACATATTCAGATAAAATGGATACACAGACAAAATTGCAGTTATGTAATTGATCATATATGCATCAAGAATACCTACATAATGCATACTCTGCTTACAATCAGAAGGGTATGTTTAATAATTAATTCTACTCATAAATAAGAAAGTTAACTTACTGTAAAAGATGTACTCTGTGTAGCTGCTCCAGATTTTGTCATCCCTGTACTGATTAATAAAAGCTGCTGTTCCTGTTGAATTGCAAGCTACCATTTGAAATCCAGCTTCTGAAAGCCTGTCAAAGGCTTGTTCCAGATAGGTAAATTTCAGGTAGAATCTAGAAGTGTACTTCTCTGGTGGTCGGTCTGGGTCCCTACTTTCATTCAAGGTTTCTCCAAAAACTTCTTTGGCCAGAGCTATCCTGCCACACACCATAATCCTGGCAACTCTCCGGAATTTTGCATCAGCTTGGTTATCTCTGATCATTGTGTATGAGCCTCGATAGCCTATAGTGATAAAGCCAGATCTCTTATCTAGTGCCGCAGTTCGCATTAGGTCACTACTCTGGGAGTTTTCTTCTATATCACTCTGGCAGCCTTCATCATTCATAGAGCTTTGCTTTACAACCTTGGGTGTCAGAAGCTTCACGAGATCAGTTAACTGAAAGTACTCAGCTTCCCTTAAAAGTCTTTCCTTTTCGGGGAAGTGATCAGGAAGAGACAGCTGTTTGTCTCTCAGAAAGTCTAAGACATACCTGAAGAGGAATCCATCACGGTCTATAAAAAAACGAGCTCTGTTATCCCTAGGCAGCTCTTTTACATTATTCCTGGAAAACATGCTGTACAAAGTACTGTCTGGGATGCTGGTGAGAGTGGAATGTTTTGTGACATAAACTTGTCCTCCAACATTCAGTTCCACAACATCTGGGAAGGGATATGACATCTCGCTGATTGGAAGGATGGTGTCTTTCAAAGCCATATTTGTAAAATTAAATAAAAATATAAGTAGCTTTAAAAAAAATGGAGTTGATAGTCAATGTTTTTCTTTTAAAAATAGTGTTTGATTTTTTAGAGTTAAATCCATGAGCAAGATACAGGCAAGTTAGCAGTGGCTTTAAATCGTACTTACAAGCGCTCAGAAATCAGCACCAGGAGTATGGACAGCAGCTGCAGCAGCAACACTGAATGTAGAAAAGTGTGCTGGCGTCACTCTGACTGCAGGCTGGGCTTCAGGAATTCTTCACATCTGTGGCTTAAAGAAACAGTTGCCTTTTATATCAGCTTTATTCAAATAATCTTGACAGATTTTTTAAGCATTAATATGCTATATGCTACAGAAGACTGGACATTTTATTTCAGAATAATTTTAAACTGCAAAAGATAAAGAAGCATGAACAATTACTGCAAGAGGGAGAAGCATACAAATTATACATTGCTGTGCAGTGACAGTAGTTTCAATTACACTGCTGCTATTTATTCATGGCTTCTTTTTCTTTAGCGTTTCAGGTGTTATTTTTTTTTTTTTACTTTTCTTTAGACTTTCTTTTAACGTGATACATTTCTCAAATTGAGTACTGCTATCTGGTACTAACACGTTAAAGGGACATAAAACAAGTTGGGATAGAGACAAAATACTGTACAATAATTACTTTAATTACTTTAGCTGCAAATGTATACGGCAGTGCATTGCCATTAAAGGGACACTGAACCCAAATTTTTTATTTCATGATTCATATAGAGCATGCAATTTTAAGCAACTTTCTCATTTACTCCTATTATCAATGTTTCTTCATTCTCTTGCTATCTATATTTGAAAAAGAAGGCATCTAAGCTGTTTTCTTTGTTGAGAACTCTGGACAGCAGTTTTTGATTGGTGAATTAATTTATCCACCAATCAGCAAGGACAACCTAGGTTGTTCACCAAAAATGGGCCGGCATCTAAACTTACATTCTTGCATTTCAAATAAAGATACCAAGAGAATAAAGAAAATGTGATAATAGGTGTAAATTAGAAAATTGCTTAAAATTGCATGCTCTATCTGAATCATGAAAGAAAAAAATTGGGTTCAGTGTCCCTTTAACCCTTTCTTTTTAGTTTCTGAATTGTAAAGCTCTAACTCCCCCACACATTTCCTTCTATGGCTGTATCTATATCTATTTTTGTTTTGATAAAATGCAAATGTGAATAGCGATTATCTGCTGGAGCTGCCTAGAAACTGTGAACTCAGTTGAAATACAATGCCTGTGTCTAAACACTGATAGGGTTGGTGGAATTGACTGCACCAGGCAGCTAAGCTATGTAATTAATTTTGCTTATTTTTAAAAATTATTTTAAAATACTTGCCAGCAATTTTTAAACCATTTTTTTATGCAAACTATTTTTAATTGATTAGCCCTTTTAGGATATGCACAGATCTCAACCTGTTTTATGTCCCTTTAAATAGCCATAGAAGTACTATAGCATTTTGTTCACGAATACAGAGTATTAGTAACAAGGTTCGTGTTGTTATGTATTCAATCAGTTTTTATTTGCTGAAGCAGAATTTGCTTAAATAGACAGAGTAGTGTAACATTTTCTCCTCTGTAACATATTCCCAATGATAGATTTACCTGCCAGAGTCTATTACATTGTTTACAGATAACTCCATTAACATTATTTTTATATTTTATACTAAGCTTTTGTTGCAACAAGTCACTGTAAACACATTAAAGGGACAGTCTACTTCATAATTTTTATTGTTTAAAAAGATAACCCCTTTATTGCCCATTACCCAGTTTTGCATAACTAACTAATTACCTCTGTGATTACCTTGTATCTAAGCCTGTGCAGACTGCCCCTTATTTAATTTCTTTTGACAGACTTGCATTTTAGCAAATCAGTGCCATCTCATAAGTAACTCCACCTATGAGCACAATGTTATCTATATGGTATGCACACTCCCCAAGCCGGGAAAAACCCTCTAGCAGAAGCGCTTGCGATTGGCACTTGTCTCTGACTGTTATTGTGCACAGGGATATAATCATAGACCCATATGTCCTGGCAATAGCGGTTGTCAGGTGATGCACTTACCCCCCTCTTCACAGCTCTTGTCTGTGTCTGCCTAGTGTGGAGTAGCCGTTCGGGAGACTTCTCTCCTGGGTAATGCGGAGTCCGGTTGTCCTAGCTTGGAGCCACACTGCTCCCACAAGCCGCTCGATCTGGACGCCATGAGATCTCACACATTCTGGCTCAGACATACAACGTCATCGTTGGTGCCGACTCGGGGGGTATCTATATGGCACACAACCAACACCCTCTAGCTATGAAAATCTGTCAAATGCATTCAGATAAGAGGAGGCCTTCAAGGGAATATACATTAGCATATGAGCCTACCTAGGTTTAGCTTTCAACAAAAAATACAAAGAGAACAAAGAAAATGTTATGATAAAAGTACATTTAAAAGTTATTTAAAATTGTACGACCTTCCTGAATCATGGGTCTTTAATTTTGACTAGACTCTCCCTTTAAGAGGAAGCCAGTTTAACAGTATACTGTCCCTTTAATTTTTCAGGAAGCTCGGTATAATTGTAACATTATGGTTGTCAAGCATTGAATATTACATTTTGTTAACACCTGCAAGCATATAGATGCAGGTACAAGTATAAACATATACTAAACAAAGCAATGAATATACATTATGCAATACTTAACTTTGAGTGGTTACTTCATCTCATCAGTTGACAAACACTTTGTGAAAGATGTTTTAGCCGAGTTTAATCTCAATAGGAACAGGACACAAGTATCTGCTTCAATTCTGTGTTCAAGTTTTAGGGGTAGATTTAACAACTATCGGAAAGACATGATCCGCTATAGCTGTTCTGGTGAAATGCTTGTGCAAAGCTGCCCCCTGCACAATAGCAGCCAATCAGCCGCTAGCAGGGGGTGTCAATCATCCCAATCATATCTAATCGGGATGATTACTGTCCGCAACCTTAGAGGTGGCAGATGAGTTAAGGAGCTGCAGTCTTAGGGGTCAAGTTGAACGGGAATGCATGGGAACAGAGTTCCTACACTATTTTTGCAGGAGGAACTAAGTTCCCTCTGAACAGACAACAGAAATGCTTCAGTTAACTCTGCTGCTGCTGGTGGGAGGAGCTGGGTACAGTCTGGTTAGAGGGAAAGTGAGATACTCAAGTAAATGCAAGCTTGTCAGTGGTCCTGATGTGTTATCACCCCACACTGTGTGTAACACATGGTACCTACATTTCTGTGTGGCTTGCTCTGGGGTTATTTATTTCCCCTTAACAGAAATAGGACTATTGCACCTTAGGTGTAACAGAGGAGGATTCTCAAGCCCAATGGCAACCAATCAACCCTTTATTGGATTTAATTTGCCTTTAATAACCAAAGTGTATAGTGTATATACATATAAATATGTGTGTGTGTGTATGTGTGTAAGTGTGTGTGAGTGTCCTGTTATCTCCTCACACTGCCGCTTACAAGACTTCTCCAGACTGGCTCCCATCTTGTGGAACTCTCTGCCTCACTCCACAAGACTCTCCCCTAGTTTTAAAAACTTCAAGCGCTCCCTAAAAACTCTACTGTTCAGGGATGCATACAACCTACACTAACCTTTCTTTATACCGTTTCCTCTCCTCCATTGCTATCCCCTTGAGCCCCCTTAGCATGTAAGCCTAAGAGCCATGCTGTTTGTAGATCACCTTCATTAGAGCTGACTACAACAGTGCGACTCTTGGCAGGGCCCTCTACCCGTCTGATCCCTATAAATGTTTCCTTGTATTCTGCCTATGTTTATAGCGCTGCAGAATCTGTTGGCGCTCTAAAAATAACCGATAATAATAATAATAATAATAATAATAATAATAATATATATAAAACAATATGATTTGTGTGTGTGGGGGTGTGGAAGTCTTGGTGAGTTCACACATTTTTCTTTGTAGGTCTTGACCCCTTAGCGCTGCTTCTTAACTTATATTTCTGGCGAGCCTAAAGGCTTGTGCGGAATAAGCAGCATCCGCTGCTTCATAAATATACCCCTTAGTCTGTGTTGCCTAGAAGCAGCTCTGCTACCAAGGCCTCTATTTATCAAGCTGTCTACTTACCTGCATTCGACGGCCCCAATATGCTCGCCTAAGATCTCCTAACATTGCCGCCGCGGACCTGAATACGTTCGCCAAATTTATCAAGAAAGCTATCAAAAAGCTGCACACCAAGTACGGTGCGATGAGCAGCTGACTGTTGTTAACTAATAGTCATCGATCTCGCTGCTTTTCGGCTTATTCGCAGCTTTCTTGCTATACTGTCACTAAGCACCCACACTATACTATACTGTTTATCCCCTAAATCACTGCTCCCGGAGCCCCCTGCAACTAAATAAAGTTATTAACCCCTAAACCGCCGCTCCCAGACCCAGCCGTAACTAAATAAAGTGTTTAACCCCTAAACCACCGCTCCCGGAGCCCGCCACAACTAAATAAAGTGTTTAACCCCTAAACCGCCGCTCCCGGAGCCCGCCACCACCTACATTATACCTATCAACCCCTAATCTGCCTCCCCCTATACCGCTGCCACCTACATAAAGTTATTAACCCCTATCCTGCCGATCCCTGACCCCGCCGCAATTAAATAAGTTGTTTAACCTCTAAACCGCCGCTCCCGGAGCCCACCGCCACCTACATTATATTTATTAACCCCTAATCTGCCCCCCCTACACCACCGCCACTATAATAAAGTTATTAACCCCTAAACCTAAGTCTAACCCTAACCCTAACACCCACTAACTTAAATATAATTTAAATACATCTAAATAAAATAACTATAATTAAATAAATAATTCCTATTTAAAACTAAATTCTTACCTATAAAATAAACCCTAAGATAGCTACAATATAACTAATAGTTACATTGTAGCTATCTTAGGGTTTATATTTATTTTACAGGCAACTTTGTATTTATTTTAACTAGGTACAATAGTTATTAAATAGATATTAAGTATTTAATAACTACCTAGCTAAAATAAATACAAAAGTACCTGTAAAATAACTCCTAACCTAAGTTACACCTAACACTACAATTAAATAAATTAAATTAATTAACTACAATTACCTACAATTAAATACAATTATATAAAATAAACTAAAGTACAAAAACCCCCCACTAAATTACAGAAAATAAAAAAAAATTACAAGAATTTTAAACTAATCACACCTAATCTAAGCCCCCTAATAAAATAAAAAAAGCCCACCAAAATAATAAAATTCCCTACCCTACAATAAATTACAAATAGCCCTTAAAAGGGCTTTTTGCGGGGCATTGCCTCAAAGTAATCAGCTCTTTTACCTGTAAAAAAAGAAATACAACCCCCCCAACATTAAAACCCATCACCCACACACCCAACCCTACTCTAAAACCCACCCAAACCCCCCCTTAAAAAAAACTAACACTAACCTCTTGAAGATCACCCTACCTTGAGCCATCTTCACCCAGCCGGGCACAAGTGGACCTCCAGAGGGGCAGAAGTCTTCATCCGATCCGGGCAGAAGAGGACCTCCAGATGGGCAGAAGGCTTCACCCAGGCGGCACCTTCTATCTTCATGAAGGTTCCTTTTAATAACGTCATCCAAGATGGCGTCTCTTGAATTTCCGATTGGCTGATAGGATTCTATCAGCCAATCGGAATTAAGGTAGGAAAAATACTATTGGCTGAGTTTAATGTGCCCACAAACAGGCAAATTTTCCTGTTTGTGGGCTCGTGATAAATAACCAGCAATTACATTACAGTGGCCGGTTATTGCTACCATGAGCTTGCGATAGCAATTAGTGCTCAGAAAATTAACCAGAGATCCGACCTCTGGTTAACTTTCCAAATATCCCACAAATGCCCCCAATCTAAGTGTTAGATTACTTTTTTTTTTTTATGTACCATTTAAAAAAAAACAAAAAAACTTTGCAGTTATTGAGGGCTAAAGTTGATGGGGCGTGGGAGGTTAGAAAAAAAAACAGCACTGAAAAGTGCCTTTACACTGCAGTCTATTTGAACTGTGTGTTCCCTTGAAATACATATGTACACTGGTATTACTCAGTGGAGCACAAATATCGCTTTCACAAAAGCGATATATAGTGCTTCACTTGTAATCTGGCCCTTTGTATTTGTGCTGCCATATGCGCTGGAAAATTTGCTGCCCCTACCCTCACCACATCCTGAAAAGAGTTCATTGTATTCAAATCTGCTGCAGGAGTACACTTTGAAATGAATTGGACTCCCTCCCATCCGCAACTGGGAGGTTCATTTCTGTTGCTTCATGTTTACATAGTTTTTTTTTTTTTTAAAGTTTTTTTTTTGAGGTTTACAGAATATAACAGCAAGTTACAAGATACATGGGAAGGCAGTTAGACATATGCACATGCATTGTTCACTTACAAACTTGTATAATTAGAGTTATAACAGAAAAGGAGCATATATGTTTTAAATTTCGTGAAACCTGTCTTAAGGCCTTCCATATAATATAAGGGGGTTACTCTTGTAACCCAATATACCTATAACAAGTTTTTGGAAGTTAAAGTTGGCGGGTGTGGGGTGTTAGAAAAATAACAGCACTAAAAAGTGTCATTACATAGCGGAGTGTTCCCTGTAAATATATGCTTATATACATATGTATTTATGTGTTAATATGTGCATATACACATATTAACACATAAATATATATGCATTTATTCATATACATATATATTTAAAATTGCTGCCCATCACTGCACGATTTACCCCCTTCGCTGCACTAGTTTTCATGCTGTGTCTCACGGCATGAGAACGAAGCTCCCATTGGAGCCTACGGAAGCGCGCTCTCGTCAGAGCAATGCTTCTGTGCAATGTGAACGCAAGGTCACATTCGCATTGCACCTCACTTGTAATTCCAGCGCAAATTTCCGTGCGCTGGTATTACTAAGTTGAGAGCAAATATCGTTTTCACGGAAGCAATATTTTGTACTCAACTTGTAATCTGGCCCTATCATTTTTTAACATGCAGTGATGTAGCTGTCCCCTGCACATAGTCAAAAACATGTATTAGTCATAAGTATTAGTTTCCATGCTACAGTTTAATTAAAACATATTGCACTAAATATCTTTTAAGGCCAAAAGTTTGCAGAGTAAAAATGTAAACAAGGCTTAGTTTATTGCCACAGCTAGCCTGAGAATATGAGTATTTTTTTTCTCTAAAAAACAAAGGCAACAAAAAGTTTAAAGGGACACTAAACCCAATTTTTTTGTTTCATGATTCAGATAGAGCATGCAATTTTAAGCAGCTTTCTAATTTACTCCTATTATAAATTTTTCTTCGTTCTCTTGCTATGTTTATTTAAAAAGCAGGACTTTAAAGCTTAATAGCCGGACCATTTTTGGATGAAAACCTGGGTTATGTTTGCTTATTGGTTAGCTAAATGTAACCACCAATAAGCAAGTGCTATCACTGGTGCTTAACCTAAAATGGGCCGACTTCTAAGCTTAATATTACTGCTTTTTAAATAAAGATAGCAAGAGAAAGAAGAAAAATTGATAATAGGAGTAAATTAGAAAGTTGCTTAAAATAGCATGCTCTATCTGAATCATGAAAGAAAAAAATGTGGGTTTAGTATCCCTTTAATATATTACTTTAAAGGTATATGAAACTGAAATAATAAAGTGCTTTGAAATTAAAGATAAAGGTATTTATAAAACTCCGTCTGATTATGCAGCATTAGGCAGTAGAAGAGCTCATAGGTTACAAGAAATATTCTTCGCTATCTTTTAGAAAAGAGATAAAATAATATTGACTTACTAGGGATGTGGATTCAGAGCCAGATTTCTTTTTGTGAAAGTGCAACACGCTAAGATCTGTGCAAAATTTGCAAATCCAGATCTTGGTGTGTTGTACTTTCAGAAGGTGAGATCCGGCTCCGAAAAAAGTCGAATGCATTATGCACGACTAAAGTATTTTCTTTTGTTTTGTTTTTTTTATGGGGATTAAACATTTGAGTTTAATTTCCCTTTAAAAGTAGCTTAGAATCATAAAACTTTCTTTGACACACATATTTCCTACCCCGAAGTCGCAGACTGGGGTAATCTTCAGTCTTTGTTTCACTAATGAATAACAAGTTCTGAAATAATGCAAATGCCTAAAAATGACAGACAATGGGGCCGAATTATCAAGCTCCGAATGCAGCTTGATGCCCCTGAAGTTATGAAGCAGCGGTCTAAAGTGCTCCAAGGCAGCGGACAGAAATCAACCTGATCGAAGAGGCTGTCGGCATTTATCGATGTGCAGCGAACATGATATCCTACATCGTATCATGTCCTCTCGCACTATGATAAATCTATCCCAATATATCTCTTTCTAGTCCAAAATACACTTTTCTTTGCACTGCTCTCATCTCAGGTTAAGCAAATA
The DNA here is from genome assembly GCF_027579735.1 of Bombina bombina. Taxonomy (NCBI): domain Eukaryota; kingdom Metazoa; phylum Chordata; class Amphibia; order Anura; family Bombinatoridae; genus Bombina; species Bombina bombina. The sequence goes on along the minus strand of NC_069500.1, from coordinate 1,236,130,632 downwards.
ATAATTTAAAATAATTGATTACACCCTCTGTTATTTTGTTTTTCTTTCCTTTCTCTTTCCTTTCATTTACACTATATAAAGGGACAGTACACACAAATTTTAATTTAACTGTATGTAATAGACACTACTATAAAGAAGAATATGCACAGATGCTGATCTAAAAATCCAGTATAACATTTTTTAAAAACTTAGAAGCTCACAATTTAGCACTCTTGATTAGGTTAGTCTGGGACACCCAAGGGGCTGGGTAAACAAAAAGAGCAGACACTCCCCCCTCCCCCTTAACTGCATATGAAAAGTCAGTTAACATAAACAGGAGTTTATAAACCCATGTATACATCTGACACTGTGGGGCTTGGTTAGGAGTCTGAAAATCAGCACAATGTTCTTAAAAAATTATCAAAACTATACAATTTTATAAAAATACTACCAGTTTGGCTATATAAATGGATCATCTACAAAACATTTATGCAAAAAAAAATCTAGTGTACAATGTCCCTTTAATTGTATTTTAAACAACTTTAGGAAGATAGAAATTGTGCTTCTGACAGACTATATACATGCATTTGAAATAGTTAATTTGCTTTCCATATATGCACTTTTGAATAAGAAAAGGGGTTTAATTACATAAACATGTCAGTCGTAAAATACAGCTCCAGTGAAAATGGGCTAACTATGATCTCCTTTAATATAAAGTTAAGTGACTGCCTTCCGGCTGCTAAACCACAAGAAACAGTAAACCGAGAACTCCCAACCACAAAACCAAAAATGAACCCTAATCACTGATGTCCAAACCCACAAGGCATAATAAGAGAAAATATAGTAGTCAGCATTGTCCTAGTCTAAAAGACAACATTTTCAAAATTAATCTCCAGTGGAAATGTTCTAACTGGGGTCTCCTATGCTTTAAAGTTAAATAAGTGCAATCCCTGTCCCACAAACTACTAGGAACTGTAAACTCTGTACCCCAACCCCCCTAAACCAACAATTAACCCTATCCACTGAAGTCCAACCCCCAAACTACGATTTGAGAAATATTGTAGTCAACATTGTCTTTGTTTCATCTAAAAGAGGACATTTCAAAATGTATCTCCAGTGAAAACAGGCTAACTGTGATCTCTTATGAAGTTAAATGAGTACTGTCCCCAAACCACTGGGAACTGTAAACCCTGCGCCTCCAACCCCCAATCCAGCAATTAACCCTAATCACTGAAAGCTAAACCGATCAGAGAAATATTGTGGTCAACTTTGTTTTTGTCTCATCTAAAGGAGGACATGTCAATATGTATATCCAGTGATAATGGGCTAACTATTATGTAAAGTTAAATGAGTGCTGGTCTGTTCCCAAAACCACTAGGAACTGTAAACCCTGCACCCCCCCCCCCCAAAGCAACAATTAATCCAACCACTGATGCCCAAACCTTCCAAACTACAAAACGAAACATTGGTTTAAACAATGTCTTTGTTTTAGCTTAAAAAGGACATTGAAAAATGCATTTAATTAATTAAAGGACAACAAAAAATGCATGTACTTGCACTGAATAAATCAATGGTTCCTTATTATACTTGCAGAGTATACATTTCAGTTTGAACAACTTTAAAGGGACAGTAAAGTCCTATTTAAACTTTCATGATTCAGATAGGGCATGTCATTTTTAACAACTTTCCATTTTACTTTTATCATCAAATTTGCTTTGTTCTCTGGGTATTCTTAGTTGAAAGTTAAACCTAGGTAGGCTCATATGCTAATTTCTAAGCCCTTGAAGGCTGCCTCCTATCTGAATGCATTTTTCACAACAAGAGGTCGTTAGTTTAAGTGTTATATATATATATATATATATATATATATATAACATTGTGCTCATGCCCGTGGAGTTATTTAAGAGTCAGCACTAATTGCCTGAAATGCAAGTCTGTCAAAAGATATGAGATAAAGAGGCAGCCTCCAGAGGCTTAGAAACAATGAAATCACAGAGGTAAAAGTATATTAATATAACAGTGTTGGTTATGCAAAACTGGGAAATGGTAAATAAAGGGATTATCTATATTTGTAAACAATAAGATTTTTGGTGTTTACTGTCCCTTTAACTTCACATTTTTCAGGTAAAATTATGTTTTCTTAGGCATGATAGAAAAATGTTGAAGATAATGTTCCTCCAACTACAACCATGGGTCAGTGCAAAATGTCTTACTTTGACCTTTGACCCTTTCCATAGCTACCCAATGGACCCCATATATTACATTTTACAAACTCACCTTTACCAGATCCCCACTACAAACATTCACCCTCTGCCTGATTTTCTCACCAGTATGTGTTTACTGTACACAAACTACCATTCATCTCAAACACAACACTTCATTCATTTCCTCTTGTAATGCATTGGAAGCTTTAGAAAATATTGGTGATTCCATTATACAAATCAATATACTTGTTTCCCAAGCAAACCTGTTTCACCTTTTTTTTTTTCTTGTTGGATTTTCACTAAGTTGTAATATGATAATTTTGTAAATTCGCATTTGTTCTTCACTGCTTGGCCTTGAGATCATTTTTATTTTGAACGTTAGTTATCTCTGCTTTTACTAACTAAATAGTATTTTGTTTTGATAAGTAAAAGTCTGTTTTTTTTTTTTTTTTTTGTAATATGATTTTAGAGGGCCTCAACATGCTTTTTAGTAAGAAATAAAAATCAAAGGCATGTATAGAATTGAAAGCTTTGACAGTGAACAGCACCATGTGTCCCATACTGTATGTTTAGAGAGGTCACAATCAGAGGCGTAACTAGAAACCACAAGGCCCAGGTGCAAGAATCTAAGAAGGATCACTTCTAAAGAGAAACAAAAACAAAGATACTCTTATTTATAATACATATTGTTTAACTAAAAGCAAATACTACTTTTTATTATAATTAGATTTTTTTAATTTATCAAGATATGTAATATTTATTGCTTACCTAGGCATAGGTCTAGTTAGAATTTTTTAGATATGTGCTTTTATATATTTTTATATGTAAAAGCATATTGATATTTCCTTAAAGGGACAGTCTAGCCCAAAATAAACTTTCCCGATTCAGATAGGGCATGTAATTTTAAACAACTTTCCAATTTACTTTTATCACCAATTTGTTTTCTTGGTATTCTTAGTTAAAAGCTAAACCTAGGAGGTTCATATGCTAATTTCTTAGACCTTGAAGGCTGCCTCTTATCTGAATGCATTTTGACAGTTTTTCACCACTGTGTCATATAGTTCATCTGTGTCAACCTTTAACTCCCTTCTACGTCCGCCTGCACCCCCGTCCACTACCAACCTCACTGCTCAGATTATTGCTGATCACTTGAAAAATAAAATTGACACCATTAGAAAAGATATCTGCACCTCACACCCCTCAAACCCAGCAATCCTATCCACCTGTAACAGAGGAAAAAGTTTCTGTACTCCTATCCTTGGCTCATCTAACAACCTGCCCACTTGACCCTATTCCATCACGACTTCTTCCCTCTCTCTCTGCTTTACTAACCCCTACCCTAACTCATCTCTTTCACCAATCTCTCACCACTGGCACATTTCCTGATACATTCAAGCATGTGTCAATCATACCAATCCTAAAAAAGCCCTCGCTTGACCCTTCCACGCCTTCTAACTATCGACTGGTCTTCTTAGTTCCCTTTGTTTCAAAATTATTGGAACGACTGGTCTATAATCGGCTTACTCAATTTCTCACAGCTAACTCCATTCTTGATCCACTACAATCTGGTTTCCGCCCTAAACACTCAACAGAAACCGCTTTTGCTAAAGTAACAAATGACCTGTTATCAGCTAAAGCAAACGGCCACTACTCCTTACAAATTCTTCTTGACCTATTCGCTGCTTTTGACACAGTTGACCATCCTCTCCTCCTAAAAATACTACATTAATTTGGCATCCGAGACACAGCCCTCTCCTCGTTTGCCTCATACCTCTCAAACCACTCATTTTTAGTTTCCTTTAACAACATATCTTGTGATCCTATGCCTCTCTCAGTTGGAGTACCGCAAGGATCTATCTTGGGCCCCTTGCTTTTTTCTCTCTATACATCCTCCCTTAGAAAGCTTATAGCCTCCTTTGGATTCCAGTACCACTTATATGTTGATGGTACTCAAATCTATCATTCCTCTCCTGATATCTCTCTCTCTTTACTCAATCAGATTTCCAACTGCCTCTCTGCAATTTACTCTTGGATGTCTTCACACTACCTCCAACTCAATCCGTCTAAAACTGAGCTGCTTCTTATTCCCCCCCTCTTCGAGACATCCAACACCTGACATTTCTCTGACTCTATTCTCAACACCTCACCACAGGTCAGCTGTCTTGGGGTCACACTAGACTCAGAACTCACATTCAACCCACATATACAAGCACTTACCAAATCCTGCCTTTCACACCTATGCAACATTTCCAGAATACTTATTCATTCCCTCATTTTGTTACGCATTGATTATTGCAATCTACTCCTAAATAGCCTTCCAAAACACTGCCTCTCTGACCTCCAATCTATTATGAATGCTTCTGTTAGACTCATCCACCTAAGTCGCCGATCTACATCAGCTGCTCCGCTCTGCCAGTCTCTACACTGGTTCCCTCTACACTCCAGAATACAATTTAAAGTATTAACCCTAACTTACAAAGCACTCAACAGTCTAACTCCCAACAATATTTCCTCTCTCATCGTCATATATTCCCCATCCCGTCCTCTTTGATCAACCTCTGACCTACGTCTCTCCACTCCTGTTATCTCTACGTCCCACTCCTGCCTCCAAGACTTTGCACGTGATGCTCGTGTCCTCTGGAACTCTCTTCAACCTTGTATAGCTTCAGAGGCTCCTCAAAAACCCTCCTATTCAGAGAGGCTTACCCTCTCTCCTCTATTCCTCATCCAAACCAAACTAATACATGAACTGCCTGACTCACTGCTGCAACTACAACCAATGTGACAAGCTACCCCAACCTTATGTCTCTGCATCCTAAACCTGTAGAATGTGAGCTCTCCAGAGCAGGGCCCTCTTCCTCCTGTATTAGATTTGTTTAGTTTTGTTATGTTTTGTATTTTATCAAAAATTCTTGTCATTGTATTCCCCTATTATTGTACCCAGTGCTACGGAATTTGATGGCGCTATACAAATAAAAGATAATACTTATAATAATAGATAACATTGTGCTCATGCACGTGGAATCCCTAGAAGTCAGCACTGATTGGCTAAAATGCAAGTCTGTCAAAAGAACTGAAATAAGTGGGCAGTTTGCAGAGGCTTAGATACAAGTTAATCACAGAGGGAAAAAGTGTATTAATATAACTGTGTTGGTTATGCAAAACTAGGGGACTACAACTTCCACAATTCTCTGCTTTCAAATGTTATCGCTGAGCATGTATTAAAAAGCACCTACTAGATAATAAATACTGTCGGCATGACAAATTTCATTAATTATTGGTGCAGCATTTTCTGCTGTAGGTTTAGCTAAATGTTTTTTCAGTTTTAAGTGACAGGGAAAAGTATCTTTCTTCAAAGTGTAATATCTTGAAAGTGCTCAATCAATTTACATCAAGTCACCATTTCATGTCAATGAGAGGGGAGTGATCACAAAAAAGTTTCAAAGATATTAATTCATGGATTTCAAAGTTACAAGCACTTGAAAAACAATCCAGCTAACAAAGAATAGTGTAGCTATAATTAATGCTACTGTAATTATCCCATTGATTTCCAGTAACAGGTTCTAGAAATTCTAGACCACTGAGGGAAGAATTTTAGACTTGGTAGAGATTAAACACATTTACGGAAAAGATTTGCTCACTGGGAACTTTTCCACACTGAATTGCAGTGAGCTTGAGCAACTGCACCCCCAGTTCTCGTGCATCCAACCACGTAAGAACAGTGTTCTCAATCATCCCAATCAAATCTAATCAGGATTATTTAACTCCGCAAGCCATGAGGTGGTGGATAGGTTAAGTAGCAGTTGTCTTTAGACTGTAACTACTCAATTAGCATTTGATGAATAGCTTGTGTGAGCCTGAAATGCTCATGCCCCAAAGCTGCATTCACAGCTTTATAAATTGGGCCCATTAAAGGCACGCTAACTGCACTCAAAGTTAAAATGTAACACGGGTAGGTTAGCGTGTATGTTGAAAGTAAAGAGTTAGCACGCAAGTGAAAGTCTGATATGTGGTAACTTCAGGACTTCGGATATTGCGACCATGCTAACTTCCTTACCCCATAGATGTCTATAGGGCCCGCTATTAAAAAAAAAATAATAGTTATCGCTTGTGTGCAAGTGAAAATGTTTTATATTCAACTTGAATTGCACGCAGAACTGACCGGTGCAAAAAAACAAAATCGAGTGAAGTTTACACTCGAGCGGAAATGCAAACAACCTTTCCCCTCGTAATCTAGCCCTAAATATTCTAGCACAGTTTAATATTTTACTTTTTATCAGTAATATATATATATAGTAATTATCAGCAATATCCATTAAAAATAATGGTTGCACTACAGCGAATTAGGCTGCGCTAACACTTTTCTGGTTTTCCGCTTTACCATGGACTTCCAATATCAAAATTGTGATCTAATGGTAGCACGGTCCAGCAATATTGGTTATCGTGTGTGCACGCTATTGTTAACATTCCACTTGCAATCTAGCCCAGAATAACATGCTCTAACGAATTTAAGCATGTAATTTTTCCCCATTATTATGTCCCTTTAAATACACTTTGCACTTATAATGAAATGATTGAATTTGAAAAATAAAAATAGTGATTACAGTTTAGTGAAATCCCAATGTTGTATTTTCCGTTACAATAAATAATAATGACATTAATGCATTTAATGGCTGCAACTATATAAAAAGCTTTATTTATCTGTATTTTATATACAGTTCATTCATAGCCACAATGCTTCTGTGGTTGTAAATTAGTTTTATTACGTAACTTACTGAGATGCACCTTTTATGTCATCAAAAAGCTCTTATAGTTTATGGTTTCTTTAAAGAAAGCAGTAAGTGTGTTTTTTGTTTTGTTTTTCTTAAATGGAGGATGAAATACATTATGTCCCCCCGCAACCGAGACAAGGAGAATTAAAGCTAAAAACCAAACTGTGTTTAACGCTGTCATTTAAGAATGGTATTGGGACAATCAGAATTTCAGTATTTGTTCATTTTCAAGTGTTTAACAGTCTCAGGATGAAAACACATATTATTGCAAAAGTAAGCATTAGATTAAATGGGAAACAGGAATGATATGGTTGTATGCAAGTTTTATGGATATTACCCAAAGCATATTTCTTTTTGTGACTGAAAACATTCAGTATTATTTTAATATTTCTATTAAACATCCCTCAAACCCAAATTGAAAATGAGAAAATGTAAACTTTTAGTGCCCTGTAACTCTTTCTGAGCCTATTCACACTCTTGTTTCTGAGGCCATAATTAGGTTTTTGCACATAATACATTTAAACATTTTTAATTTTTTTTTAATTTTCAGGGCTGTTTTGTGAGTTAATTATCCTATGTTTGTGTTTGTGTTAGGGACAAAATGTGACTATATGTATTACCATAACAATAGATGGAATAGCTCTTTTTAATAATTATTCTCCCTATAAACCCCACAAACCACACAATGAGGTATAAAATACAGGTGAAACTCGAAAAATTAGAATATCGTGCAAAAGTTCATTTATTTCACTAATGCAACTTAAAAGGTGAAACTAATATATGAGATAGACTAATTATATGCTAAGCAAGATAGTTCAAGCCATAATTTGTCATAATTGTGATGATTATGGCTTACAGCTCATGAAAACCCCAAACCCACAATCTCAGAAAATTAGAATATTACATGCAATCAATAAAACAAGGATTGTACATACCTGTAGAACAATATCGGACCTCTGAAAAGTATAAGCATGCATACTGTATGTACTCAGTACTTGGTTTGGGCCCCTTTTGCAGCAATTACTGCCGCAATGCGGCGTTGCATGGAAGCTATCAGCCTGTGGCACTTCTGAGGTGTTATGGAAGACCAGGATGCTTCAATAGCAGCCTTCAGCTCTTCTGCATTGTTCGGTCTCTCATCTTTTGTTTGGCAATGCCCCATAGATTCTCTATGGGGTTCAGGTCAGGCGAGTTTGCTGGCCAATCAAGCACAGTAATCCCACGGTCAATGAACCAGGTTTTGGTGCTTTTGGCAGTGTGGGCAGGTGCCAAGTCCTGCTGGAAAATGAAGTCAGCATCCCCATAGAGCTCGTCTGCAGAAGGAAGCATGAAGTGCTCCAAAATCTCCTGGTAGATGGCTACGTTGACCCTGGACTTAATGAAGCACAGTGGACCAACACCAGCAGATGACATGGCTCCCAAAATCAACACAGACTGTGGAAACTTCACACTGGACTTCAAGCATCTTGCAGGGTGTGCCTCTCCATTCTTCCTCCATACTCTGGGTCCTTGGTTTCCAAATGAGATGCAAAATTTGCTCTCATCAGAAAAGAGAACGTTGGACCACTGAGCAACAAACCAGGTCTGTTTTTCTTTAGCCCAGGTAAGACGCTTCTGACGTTGTTTGTTGTTCAGGAGTGGCTTGACAAGAGGAATACAACATTTGAAGCGCATGTCCAGGATCCGTCTGTGTGTGGTGGCTCTTGTGAAAGTCCCCAAAAGTTTTGAATGGCCTTTTCCTGACAATCCTCTCCAGGCTGCAGTCATCCCTGCTGCTTGTGCACCTTTTTCTTCCACACTTTTCCATTCCACATAACTTTCTATTAATGTGCTTTGATACAGCACTTTGGGAACATCCAACTTCTTTTGCAATTACCTTTTGAGGCTTTCTCTCCTTATGGAGGGTGTCAATGATGGTTTTCTGCATAACTGTCAGGTCAGCAGTCTTTCCCATGATTGTGATTCCTACTGAACCAGACTAAGAGACCATTTAAAGGCTCAGGAACCCTCTGCAGGTGTTATGGCTTAATTAGCTGATTAGAGTGGGACACTTTGAGCCTAAAATATTGCACCTTTTCACAATATTCTAATTTTCTGAGATTGTGGATTTGGGGTTTTCATGAGCTGTAAGCCATAATCATCACAATTATATTACAAATAACGGCTTGAACTATCTTGCTTTGCATGTAATGAGTCTATCCCATATATTAGTTTCACCTTTTAAGTTGCATTAGTGAAATAAATGAACTTTTGCACAATATATTCAAATTTTTCTAGTTTCACCTGTAGAGAGATCTCATTCTCAAGTGGGGGGGCTCATGCTTCTCTCATTGATAGAAATTAAAGACATATGGAATTCAAATTTAAACGTTCATAATTCAGATTAAAAAAAAAATATTAATTTAAATGTACAATTAAAACAATGTCCAATTTATTTATATTTTCAAATTTTCCTGCTTCTCTTTTTTTGTAACTTAGCTGCTATCAGTTAGGGCCCGATTCTATAAAATTCAACAGTCTAAACATGGTTTTCCACGTCGACTCTTGAAGAGGCAGTCTTCAAGGAGTTATGCATATTTATGTGAGAATGATTCAATTATTTGTTTGCTATGATTTTTAATTTATGATTTTCTCTGTGCACATTTGTAATGTATGCATCTCCTTATCCCATATGAAAATTCAGTATACGCCCCTTAGTGAGACACCCTGTTTTCAGGGTAAAAAGTGGCTTTATAGAATTCCACCAGGGAAATAGAAGGACTTGAGTACATTCTTATAGAATCTCACCAGCCCAGAGAGCTTTATAGATTCAGAACTTTAGAGACTTCTAATGTAGGCTCAAGAGCATGCATGTTTCTTGAGCACTAAAATGGCAGCATATGGTAACAATGGGGTTGATTATAATCTTGCGCTTGCGTTCGGCAGATTTCTGAATGTCTGCAAGTATTGTCAGCATGTTTTTCCAGTGATCATGAATCAAAACTGCTTCTGCTGTTAATACCTCTGTAGCTCGAAATTGTTACTTCTCAAAAACAATACAAAATCATAATCTGCATAGTCAGTCTCCTGATATTGTAATTCAAAATTCAAATGTACATGATTAATGCCAAACAAAATCACAATTTATGGGCTTGACTGTATGTTTGACCTGTATGTTACCTGTTATCTTTTTTTATAGTGTGCAGTGATGCTTATAGGTCACATGTGTGCAAATAACCTTTGTGCTCCAAAACTATAGAGCTATGTGTGTTTGTCTTTTTATTGGTATCTGGTATATGTGTTATGGATTTCCCTATCTATTTCATGAGAGAGTCCACAAGCTATTACTCCTGGGATTCAACTCCTGGCTACTAGTAGGAGGCAAAGATTCCCAAAGCTCTAAGATATTCCAGTCTTACTTTTGCGGCCATGGGTGGTAGGGGAAGAATTGAGGTGCTCCAGGTTCTTCCTTGAGAAGGGTCCTCAGACCAATTTGAGGCCCATTTCCCCCCTCAAAGAGCTGCTACTTGGGATAGAGGGGATAGTGGAGTATTGGGCAGTCCCACAATTACACCCAGTGAGGTGTTAGTCACAAGTCTGCCATAGGTGTTGCAGGGACTGGTCCCTTAGCCTCCTTCTGTTGTGTTGCCGATATACTCCAAACACAGATCTTCTGCTGTTATGTTTACATCACTGGATAGACTCTCTTCTGGAAGTAGTCAGTTTTCCAGCTGGTAAACACGGTAGGCTATTAGCAGGTACATTACTCTGAGGCCCATTTTCGGGGGCAAGTTAAATAACTAACCATTACAAGTAGCTAGTTAATGTGACCATGAGCTTGCGGTTTCACTTTGTGCTTAGTGCAATTAACCAGAGGTCAGGCCTCTGGTTAAAAATTAAAAAAAATGCCCCGATTGTCCCCAAAATACAGAGTACAGTGCATTCACATTTAAAATAAAGATCAGAATTTTTATTAAAAAAACAACAACAGCACAAAGCAGTTCTGAGGATTAAAGTGAGAAACGTGGGGCCTTTACATGGAGGTGAATGGGGGACTGTGTTTTCACTAAAAATATATATGTATATGCTTATATACATATATATTTATTTGTTCATATGTGTATATACACATATAAATATAAATGTATATATTTATATACATATATATTTATTGCTACCCAACGCTGGGTGATTTGCCCCCTGAGCTGTGCTAGGTGGTTTGCCGTGCCTGTCGGCATTAAAACCAGGGTCCCATTGGAGCCTATAGAAGCATGCTCTTGTTTGCATTGCACCACACTTGTAATACCAGCACACATTTACGTGCACTGGTATTACCTAGTTTAGCGCAAATATCGCATAAGCACAATATTGCGCTCCATTAGTAATCTAGCTCTTAGTCTAGTAATTATGGAAATTTTATTATGTGGTAATAGCTGCTATTTTCTATTCAGCTAATTCACCTGGGAGCTACATAACAATGCAACCTTATATCTTCCCTCTGTTATATGCACAGTAAAAGGATTTTAACTGTTTGGCAATGTGAGGTGGGGGTCTCTTTGTGTATTTTATGTTTTTGAAATTCCTCAACTGCTCCTTTGTTTCTGAGTGAAACAGCCATTATTCTTATTACTGAAGGGTAAGATATTTTTATAATTTATTATGCCAGGATACATTTTTATGCAGTGCATTATTATTTACTATTATTACCCAAGGAGATTTTCCCTTAATACTTATTGCCCAAGGTGGTCTGTCTCATATGTTTCTGACTTTCTTATACAAGATCCCAGTTACATTGTTTCCAAACATTTTATTTGCTGTTTTTACATGTATTTACAGTAAAATAAAGCATTTTGGTGGCTGTCTTCATTTATTATATTTGTCTGTTTGAGAATTTCTTGAAGCAAACTGAAATGTGTCCTCGCTATCTTACATTATAGAGAGTAGAGAATAGATCCACTGATAATTTTATTTTTTGCAGGATTGTTGCAGGTTCACCTGCTATACCTGAATGGATCACATTAGGCATTATAAAAGCCTAATGCAGCTCTTGCCTCTAAAGGAATCGGTCCGCCCTCAGTCTCCTCTATAGTTGGAAATGCTTCAGATTTTGCTCCAGGATTTAAAGGATTGTGCACTCTGTAGTTGTGGTGTCTATGCCTCAGCCAAGTATGTGCAAAAGTTCTATTCCTTAAAGGGGCATTATACACCAAAATATTATAGGCTATTTAAATAAAGCATTATGGGGGGGATTTAATAAGCAGCGGAAGCTGCTTTATCCGCCCATAGTTTCCGGATTGCTGGAAACTGTAGTTAAGAAGCAACGGACCACTGCTCCTTAACTTGTCCACCACCTTTTAGGTGGCGGACTGCAATCATCCTGATAAGGTACGATCGGGATGATTGACACCCCTGCTAGCGGCTGATTGGCTGTGAATGTGCAGGGGGCAGCATTGCACAAGCATTTCACAAGAAATGCTTGTGCAATGTTAAATGCCGACAGCATATGCTTTTGGCATTTAGCGATGTTGGGGGGACATGGTTCGCTATATCGAATCATGTTCACCCGACATTTGTTAAATTGACCCCATTGTGTAGATAAAATTTACAGTTGACATGCATTTTGCAGCTAATTCTCATTAAAATGGGAAAAACCATGCAGAGCGTTTCACTGAATATGTATACCTATGTACTACACTCTAATCACTGAGCTGTTGTTTTCCCCTCAATTAGACATGTGCAATTCGTTTCGTTTAAAATTCGGATGAAATTCAGGTAATTCAGAGATTTGGATGTAACAAAACGAAACTAATCCAAATTTATTTGTAACGAAACATCTGAATTAGTTCTGATCCATTTGTTTTATGTGACTTGCCATGGCGCGATAGTCTGACTCTCTGGACTAATCACAATTCCTTTACCGTTCCATTTTTTTTATTAAAAAAAAAGGAATAGAGATATATTACAATTAAATATAGTGAGATAGAACTGTGAAATAATTCATTTTGTGTTGGTTGGAACCATCCGAATCAACCTAACATAACAGAACAAATGAATCAAAACATAACGAACTTCCGAATGCATCCGAAACGAATGACTGCTATAACGAATCAATCCAAAACAAATGACCAGGGCAGCCATCAGGGTCCACTTTCTTTTTGTTTTTTAATTTTGGCAGTCACCAGAGGGCATTACAGCAGAGTGCTATTGAGTGTAGGAAATGTAATTATAAGGAGAAAAGCATTAGCATTTGAGAGGATTTCTGAGTGTGCACTAAATCACTATGCACTAGACATGTGCAATTCGTTTTGGCCGAATTTCATTTTCAGACGAATTTTGGCCGATTCCGAGATTCAGATGAATCTGAATTTTCGAATTGGCACCATAACGAAAATTCAGAAAAAGAATAAATCAGTTTCCATTCTTTATTCATATTAGGAATTTTTCATTGTTCATCTAAACCGCCACTCCACCACATTGCAAACACTAACTAAAACACTAAATAGAGCAATTAACCCCTAAACCGCCGCCCCCACATTGCCAACACTAACTAAACCTATTAACCTCTAAAAAACCGTTCCTGACATCGCCAACACTAACTAAATCTATTAACCCCTAAAATGCCGTTCCCCGACATCACCGAAACTAACTAAACCTATTAAGCTCTAAACCACAGCCCCACATCGCCAACACTGACTAAACCTATTAACTTCTAAACCACCGCCCCCCACATCGCCAACACTAACTAAACATATTAACCTCTAAACCACCAATCCTGACATCGCCAACACTAACTTTATCTATTAAACTCTAAACCACCGTTCCCCGACATTGCCGACACTAACTAAACCTATTAACCTCTAAACCACCATTCCCCGACATCAATGACACTTACTAAACATATTAACCTCTAAACTGCCATCCCCGACATTGCCAACACTAACTAAACCTATTAACCCCTAAACCGTCTCCCCCCACATCGCAAACACTAAATTAAATAATTAACCTCTAAACCGCCACCCCCCACATCACAACTAGCTAAATTAAACTATTAACCCCTAAACCTAACACCCCCTAACTTTAACATAATTAAAATACACCTAAAGTTACAATTATTAACTAACTACCTATTTAAAAATAAATACAAACTTACCTGTGAAGTAAAAATAAAACCTAAGCTAGTTACAATATTACTGTTTACTAACTACCTAATTAAAATAAATACAAACTTACCTGTGAAATAAAAATAAAACCTAAGATAAACTAAAAAAAACTAACATTACTTGTTTAAAAAAATAACACAAAAAAATAAAAAAACAAACACTACTAAAAATAATAAAACCTAACATTACAAAAAAATTAAAACTACAATTACAAAAAAGAAAAAACTACCATTACAAAAAAATAATAAACACTAACGGCCAGATTACGAGTTTTTCGTTATGAGCTGTGCGGTGCACTTACATGCAGCGCTGGTATTACGGGTTTTTACAAACCCGGCGTTAAAAGGCAAGTAGTGACCGTAGAGCAAAATTGAGCTCCATACCGCACTCCAATACCAGCGGTGCTTAAGTCAGCGGTGAGTTGGTCGTACGTGCTCGTGCATGATTTCCCCATAGACATCAATGGGGAGAGCCGGCTGAGAAAAAGTCTAACACCTGCAAAAAAGCAGCGTAAAGCTCAGTAACGCAGTCCCATTGATTCCTATGGGGAAACACATTTTATGTTTACACCTAACACCCTAACATGAACCCCGAGTCTAAACACCCCTAATCTTACACTTATTAACCCCTAATCTGCAGCCCCCAACATCGCCGCCACCTGCATTATACTTATTAACCCCTAATCTACTGCTCCGGACACCACCGCCACCTACATTATACTTATTAACCCCAATCTGCTGCCCCAACATCGCCGCCACCTACATTATATTTATTAACCCCTAATCTGTTGCCCCCAATGTTGCTGCAACCTACCTACATTTATTAACCCCTAATCTGCAGCCCCCAACGTCGCTGCCACTATATTAAATGTATTAACCCCTAATTCTAACCCTAACACCCCCTAATTTAAATAAAATTTCAATAAATCTAAATAAAATTACTATCGATAACTACATTATTCCTATTTAAAACTAAATACTTACCTATAAAATAAACCCTAAGCTAGCTACAATATAACTAATAGTTACATTGTATCTAGCTTAGGGTTTATTTTTATTTTACAGGAAAGTTTGTATTTATTTTAACTAGGTAGAATAGTTATTAACTATTTAATAACTACCTAGCTAAAATAAATACAAATTTACCTGTAAAATAAAACCTAACCTAAGTTACACTAACACCTAACCTTACACTATAATTAAATATATTCCCTACATTAAATACAATTAAATAAATTAAATTAGCTAAATCACAACCCCCCCCCCACTAAATTACAGAAAATAAAAAACAAATTACAGATCTTTAAACTAATTACAAATAATCTAATAGCCCTTTCAAAATAAAAAAGCCCCCCCCCCAAAAAAAAAAACCCTAGCCTAAACTAAACTACCAATAGCCCTTAAAAGGGCCTTTTGCGGTGCATTGCCCCAAAGAAATCAGCTCTTTTTCCTGTAAAAAAATTACAAACACCCCCCCAACAGTAAAACCCACCCCCCACACAACCAACCCCCCCAAGTAAAAGCCTAACTAAAAAAACCTAAGCTCCCCATTGCCCTGAAAAGGGCATTTGGATTGGCATTGCCCTTAAAAGGGCATTTAGCTCTATTGCTGCCCAAAGCCCTAACCTAAGAAATAACCCCACCCAATACACCCTTAAAAAATCCTAACACTAACCTCAAAGATTCACTTACCGGGAGAAGTCTTCATCCAAGCGGCAAGATGTCCTCAAGGAAGCTGTCAGAAGTGGTCCTGCAGACGGGCAGAAGTCTTCATCCAGACGGCATCTTCTATTTTCATCCTTCAGACGCGGAGCGGCTCCATTTTCAAGACATCCGGCGCAGAGCATCCTCTTCAAACGTTGTCTTCTTCGGAATGAATATCACTTTAAGTGACGTCATCCAAGATGGCGTCCCTTAGATTCCGATTGGCTGATAGAATTCTATGAGATAATCGGAATTAAGGTAGAAAAAATTGAACTTCAATCCTATTGGCTGATCCAATCAATCCTATTGGCTGATTTTTTCTATCTTAATTCCGATTGGCTGATAGAATTCTATCACAGGTGTGATATACTACACAGGTGTGGTATTGGAGGTCACATGGTTTGTTTTTAACATATTAGCACTTGTTAAAGAGTATTTAAGAGGTGTGTGGACAGGTACCCACTAGCTACGACTACGGCATACAGCCGAAACGCGTCAGCCGAGGGGTACGTGACTATCCACACCAGATGTCTTTCAGATCCAGTCTCAGTTATATCGGGTCTTTTTCCATGTTTGAAGTTTTATCAAGAAGGAAATAAAGTTTGCTTTTTATTCAATGGTCCAGTGCTCTTGCATTTTTTCTTTTGCACTGATTGAGGATTTTTGTCAGAGCACGGACCCAAAGAAGGTGGCTAAGGGACTTGTATGTCATTCGCACTTGCACTCACGGAGCGTACAGGCTCATGGCTCCATCTTCCAATCACGCACAAGCTGCAGGTCTGACGTCATCAGAGACCACTGGACCAATAGACGAGTCACCCGCGCGGAGTACTTTGGAGGGTGTGCCGAAAGATGGGCGCCAAGCGTTTTGCTGCAATCAGCTGGAATCTCACAGATTTGGAGGACTCAAGCCCAAACGCCCTTAGGACCGGCACAGCAGTGACGTGCAGTCACAGGAGGCAGGTGAGGCAGCGCCTACCCTGGCCAATCTATGTAATTACAGGCAGCATTTATTTAAAATAAAAAAATAAAAAAAATATTATTTTTTTTTTCCATATTTTTTTTTTTTATAAAATAAGGTGACCCCCCCTACCCCCCCACCCCTCCACCAAAATCATGATTCTGTATGTAAATTTTATTAAAACCAACTCACTGTTTGTTTATACATCAATACATTCATATTGCGCAAGACAAGGACAGCCGGCTGTCCTTGCATTGCGCAATATGAATGCATTGACTACTGTGGAAGTGTATGGGACGCTGAGAGACTGCCACCAGAGGAGAAAAGGTGCTAATGCAGTGCTCTCCAATGCGCCCCATACGCTTCCACAGGAGGCTAGCCTCCGTCCTGGCCGCCTCTCACGTCTCACTACTAGTCTGACTCTCAGCCAATCAGATTCAGAATTCAGAACTCGTCTGAATCTGACTGGGGCTGGCTGTCTCTGAGTGCCGGGCGGGAATTAAATAGATCCTTCCACGTGCAGTCACGTGTCTCAGAGCAGCTCAGCAGAGAAGACTAGAGTCAGACGTGGAGTGGTCTGTGGAAAGCCCTGGGTCCAGTGGGAGACTCTGGAAAGCACGGCAGACTGGCAGCAGCAGTGTCACAGCCAGTGACTAGTAGCTACCGAGTGAAGAAGAATGGAGTGGAAGCCTAAGGTAAGTTAAAGCTTCAAGTTCACACACAGACTGAGCTCACTCAGCTCAGCCTCAGAGTCACTGTCAGACTGAAGGGGCCTGGGGCTGGGGGGGGGGGGGGCGGGTGTGGTCGTGATAGTGCACATGGTTTTGTCGGCTCTAGCTGGGAGAAAATCTTCCGAGTGAGTCCCTGCACCTGGTAATAAATGTATTATGTAAATAAAGTATGCATGCCACATGGCTCATGGGGGCATGGCCTAGCGCGGAGGTCCGTGGAGGGGGCGTGGCATATCGTGGGGGTCCGTGGAGGGGCGTGGCCTAACGCGAAGGTCCTGGAGGGGGCGTGGTCGGGGGCGGGGCCGTGGAGAGAGCTCAAACAGCTTAAAAGAGGGGAGAGAAAGCTCAAGAGGGGATAAAGAGAGATAGGGGGGAGAGAGAGATAAGATAGAGAGGGGAGATAGGGAGAGGGGAGAGAAAGAGGGGAGTGAGAGAGAGAGAGAGAGAGAGAGAGAGAGAGGGGTGAGAGAGAGAGAGGGGAGAGAGAGAGAGAGAGAGAGGGGAGAGAGAGAGAGGGGAGAGAGAGAGAGAGAGAGAGAGATAGAGAGGGGAGAGAGAGATAGAGAGGGGAGAGAGAGAGAGTGAGAGAG